>NC_084652.1:4464682-4778849 GCF_019802595.1 Syngnathoides biaculeatus | reverse complement strand
GGCTTGGGCGATGGCGTCCGATTAGCACGAGGCTGCGCGGTGGGGGCCGCCTGCTCACCCGCGGCAAGGTAACCGGCCACGGTGGCGTTGGCCCGGGATATGTTGTAGAAGTAAAAATGATGTCCACTGGCGTTGTTCCGGGAGCCGTTGCGTCCGCCGTGTAAGCGGCTGAAGATGTCGAAGCGCTGCGAGTAGACGTCGAAGTAGAGGATCATCATGATGAGGAAGTGGAGCAGGCAGAGCAACAGGACGCCCTTGCAGATGCGCTCCAGAGTCCGACCCAACATCAGCCGGGTCATGGCCGAGGACGACGAGCGGCGGGCGACCGCCGGCCACGACGAGGATGGCGTGGCGCGGCTGCAATCATGCGCCCATCGCGGCGGCGCCGGGGTCGATATCCCAATGTACGAGATTTCTAAAGCACATCCAGTTCACCCGCTAACACTTATGTTTTTGCATTGTTCATGGGATGTCTGGGGTAGACAGAGGGGGTCCAACGGGAGTCAGAGCTGCCAGTTTGGTCCAGATGCTTCCCTGCATGACCGCTGATCTAAAACAACTTGATCGGCATTGATCCCGGACAGACCTCAACCCGAAGAGCGTTATCTTAGATATAAGGCAATGTGATATGTGCTCATGCTCTTCCGGCGGACGGTGGCCATTCAGATCATTGAAAACATTGTCACAGGGTCCCAGAAACAAGTCGTCATGTTGGTGACTGATACCGTCTGGTCTGTTGGCGATGTAGATGGTAGCTGTTTGGATGGTGGTTTCAGGCACCTAAGCGGGAGAAAAAAAAAAAAAAAAAAAAGAATAGAATCTCATTTTTTAAAGCAGATGTTAGGGTTAGGGACAATAAACTGTGAAAATCAAGCGATATTGAACGCATCAGTCAGACCAAGACAATGAACACCAGGACCTCCTTTATTTACTTGGAGAAGCATGATCAAAATGGACCACAGAGGCAACGTTGACATTGTGGAGCAAAATGATGTACTTCAGGGTGCAGAGCTAAGGGTGTGTGGGAATATTTCCCAAGATTGTCATGGCCAGAACCCAAATGCATGACTCACGAGGTTTAGCAGCAGTTTGGGAAGAGTCTTTAATCGATCCAAAGTCCGCAAAGGCAGCAGTGGTAGATTCGGCAGACGTAAGAGGAAGGTCGATAACGGGTCGGGGTTCGGTACGCGGGATAGCAATGGCAGAAAACCAGGAGTTGCGGGAATGTGACATGGGATCAACGATCTGGAGAAGACCAGACCGCACGCGTGGCCATAAATACGTCGAAAGTAATTACATAGATGAGACACCGGTCGAGACTGGCACAGCCGTGACGATGATGCCGAAATAAAGATTCAGTTTCAGTCTTATATGTGCCCTGTGACTGACTGGCGTACAGTTACGAGTGTAGTCCAGTTTTTGCCAAAAGTCACCAGAGATAGGCTACAGCTCCCCAGTACCCTAAACAGGATCAAAATGGATTCCTGAATCCACACCTCGATCTGGATCCTCACCAAAACTCAATTCGTTGTTCCGTCTACGTTACAAGTTCAGTCATTCTGCTGCCCGTATTTGCCCTGCTATTTATCAAAAATTATTAAAATAAAGCTATGAAATGCATTATATTTCCCCATTCATCGGCCAATCCTTTCAGAAATCAGATCTGTTTTGTCATTTAAACACATGGAGCTAATTTAAAAAAAAAAAAGTGCTACGGTATTAAAAAGCAATTAGAGTGACAAACATTTCCGCCTCCACAGCTAAAATCTAATTTTCCACACAAAGCCCATTTTCACAAAGCACATTTTCACTCCCCATCCATTCCTCTTTCAGCTATTCTCCTCATCGACACGAAAAGGTCAGTGGAAATGATTCCTCCTCGACAAAAACAAGGACGAGAACAACGGCATCCCCGCAGTTATTGTTGTTTGCTAGGACCGGAAGCTGCAGTTTGTCTCTCAGCAGGAAAAAAAAAAAATAAAATTCTTCATTAAAAACTTGGTGGAGGAAGGGAGAAATGAGGCCATTAAATGTACAACAGTGACAACAACTTCTTCAGAGGTCCGACTGATGAAGCGGCCCGTGTGGCTGTCATCATTTTTTTGCAAATAAGTGCCACTGGAGATGCGACATGTAAACGCGACACGTCCACCCACTGGCCACAACAATAGGTACACTTATGCAATCTAATCGAGATGCGATGCAACAATTGTGATTCAAGCCGTATACAAAAATAATCTAAAAAAACAAGACTAATTATCTCGGGGGGGGGGGCCTTCCTTTTTCTAGTTTTTTTTTTTTTGAAGTCAGCCAAGTATTTGAATTTTTTATTAACTGCATTACAGAGTAAAGTCTTAAAATTCCTTCATAAATTTGACTAAATCTCTCATAAGATTGACTATTTATGGTCATTTCCTTCTCCTCTTGACTTATGATTCTTTAGATAATATATAAAAAAATTATTATGGACACAATATATACAAATAAAACCAAATATTTGACCTAATTTAAATCTGTAAATATAATACATAAATATACAGTATCTGAAATACACAGAAAAATAAGAATGAAACAAAAAAAAAATTGTTCCTCCCGCGACGCTTATGAGGATAAGGAGCTTCGAAAATGGATGAATGGAATTTTAGTTCCATTAATGCTACCTAAGCCTTTTTGTTTCTTTAAATAATTACAAAAATCATCATCTAATGTGAATTTCAATAAATAATCATTTGAATTTGTTCCTTTACTTCTCCCTCACGGAGGCATGGTGGATCAGCTGGTAAAGCGTTGGCCTCACAGTTCTGAGGTCCTGTGTTCAATCCCGGGCCCCGCCTGTGTGGAGTCTGCATGTTCTCTCCGTGCCTGCGTGGGTTTTCTCCGGGTACTCCGGTTTCCTCCCACATCCCAAAAACGTGACACTCTAAATTCCCCCTAGGTGTGATTGTGAGTGCGGCTGTTTGTCTCGACGTGTCCCTGCGATTGGCTGGCGACCGATGACAGCCGGGATTGCCTGCATCACTCCCCGAGACCCTTGTGAGGATAAGCGGCAAAGAAAATGGATGGATGGAGAATTTAATGTGAATTTCAATAAATTTTAATTTGTTCCTTTACTTCTCCATCACCGTCTATGCTTCTTTAAATAATTTATATGTACAAAAGTTCATAATTACAATGATGATGAATCAATAAATAATAATCCAAAATCTTTAAGTTCCTTTAAATACCTCTTAGCATGTGTTCCTTGAACTAAAAATATTAAAAACTGTACAAAAAAAAATTTGAAAAGAATGTGTCCCTTTATATCTCCCTTGGCTGTTGTTTCCCAATTTTGTTTTAAAAAAACGTTAAAAAAACAATTTTTAGTATATGTGCAGTATTATGGAAGGCAGAAAATTAAACTTTTTAAAAAAAAAAAAACGACTTTTCCCTACAAACAGTAGGAAACACCTCTCAGTAAGATGCACGGCAGTTTCATAACCACAGTAAAAAAAAAAAAAATTAAAAATGTTAAACGACCATTGTCAAGCTTTGCAATATTATCTTTATAAATACGTAGCGCTAGTAGATTGCGCAGGAGGGCAAAGTTGAATCCTCATTGCGCAAAATGTGGTCAGCCATGCAAGTGTCAAAAAATGCAATAAGACCCCCAGAAAAGGTGGAACGACTCAGAACACGCAAAGAAAACAGAACAGTGATGCGTTGTCCCCCCCCCCGTCCCCCCTCCCCCGCAACTCATATTTGTTGACATTTCGGTTTATTCCTTACAAGAGCTGCATTACAAATCTTTTATTAAACCCGCTAAAAGGTCAGCGGGGAATTGCAAGGAGCAAGTTCTCGAGTTACTTGTACTCAATAACAAAAGGACAAAGTGCAAGAACGACGACAGCGAATTGAGTCGCGGTTGTTTGTGAAGTGGCTCCGACTGATTTTGGCGCTCCTCGTTTTTTCTTTGAAGCACCTCTCTTGTTTTCATCTTGATCTAACGCCGATTAAAAAAGCGAACACACCCCCACCCTCCTTCCCCAAAAAGATCCTAATTCACCTCCTAACAAGGAAATTTTCTGCCAGCCCAACACATTAACATCACACAATAACTTCATAACGTGATGGTATATTGTTTGAAAGTGGCGCACGAAATGTATTCTGTCGAATTCAGAGTGGCTGAAAGTAACGTGGGTTTAATTGGAGGGTAAAAGATCTCATAATGGACTGCCTGGGAGTCAAACTATCCAAATGGTCCTTTTCACACAATAAAAGGTCTTTTTTTTTTTTTTTCCTCTCTCCACTGCGCCCACCTTCGAATGAAACTCCCAAGGTATTACCGTATACATTCATATGGAAAAGAACCCTGCAACAGAAGGTACAGTGAAGAAAATAAAGTATTTGAACACCCTTGCTATATTGCAAGTTCTCCCACTTAGAAATCATGGAGGGGTCTGAAATTTTCGTCAGGTGCATGTGAGAGAGATCATCTAAAATGAAAAATGCAGAAATCACAATGTATGATTTTTTTTAACAAGTTATTTGTGTGATGCAGCTGCAAACACCTGAAAAAAACAATATCAATATTTGATACAGTAGCCTTTGTTGCAATTACAGAAGTTAAACGTTTCCTGCAGTTGTTCACCAGGTTTGCACACACTGCAGGAGGGATTTTGGCCCACTCCTCCACACAGATCTTCTCTAGATCAGACAGGTTTCTGGGCTGTCGCTGAGAAACACAGAGTTTCACCTCTCTCCAAAGATTTTCTATTGGGTTTAGGTCTGGAGACTGGCTAGGTTACGCCAGAACCTTGATATGCTTCTTACGGAGCTACTCCTTGGTTTTCCTGGCTGTGTACTTTGGGTCAAAGACCCATCTTCAATGCTTTGACTGAGGGAAAGAGGTTGTTCCCCAAAATCTCACAATACATGGCCGCGGTCATCCTGTCCCTTGTGCAGGAAAGCACCCCCAAAGCATGATGCTACCACCCCCATGCTTCACAGTAGGGACGGTGTTCTTGGGGTGGAACTCATCATCCATCTTCCTCCAAACACGGTTAGTGGAATTATGACCAAAAAGTTAAATTTTGGTCTCATCTGACCGCAAAACTTTCTCCCATGACTCCTCTGTATCATCCAAATGGTCATTGGCAAACTTAAGACGAGCCTTGACGTGTTCTGGTTTAAGCAGGTGAACCTTCCGCGCCATGCGTGATTTCAAACCATGACGTCTTAGTGTATTCCCAACAGTCACCTTGGAAACGGTGGTCCCAGATCTTTTCAGGTCATCGACCAAGTCCTGTCGTGTTGTCCTAGCTGATTCCTCACCTTTCTAAGGATCATAGAGACCCCACAAGGTGAAAACTTAAAATGGGTCTCCACTCCGATGTTTAGCTTCTTCCATTTTCTAATGATTGCTCCAACAGTGGACCTTTTTTCACCGAGCTGCTTGACAATTTCTCCGTAGCCCTTTCCAGCCGTCTGGAGTTGGACAATTTTGTCTCTGGTGTCTTTGCACAGCTCTTTGGTTTTGGCCATGTTACAAGTTTGAGTCTTACTTATTGTACGGGGTGCACAGGTGTCTTTATGCAGCTAACAACCTCACACCAGTCCATCTGATTCAAGATAATACTTCTAAAGGCCCACTAACCGGTCTTTGAGGGTCAGAATTCTAGCTAATAGACAGGTGTTCAAATACTTATTTGCAGCTATCGTTAAAAATCATACATTGTGATTTCTGAATTTTTCTTTTTAGATTATCTCTCACAGTGGACATGTACCTACGATGAAAATTTCAGACCCCTTCATGATTCCTAAGTGGGAGAACTTGCAATATAGCAAGGGTGTTTAAATACTTATTTCTTTCACTGTATATAGTAGCCTAATCCAAAAAGCATTTACACTAGAAATCAAATTGTTCCAACCGTTTGGTTACCTTGTTAAGCCATACGAGAAACTTAAAGTAAGCAACCCTTGTGAGGATAAGCTGCTTAGAAAACGGACGGATGGACATTGCAGTTAAAGATTGAGCCGAAATGAAGCCAATGCGTCTTTTTTTTTTCCCCCAAACTGCGCAGTTACGAAAACAAGTAGGAATAAAGATGGCCTCTCAAGCGTTTAACTTTATCTCATTTTACACACCTACGGAATTTACATTTAAATAACTCGGTACGGCGCCGACGTCAATTACGCCGCCGCCTCTCTTGACGGCTTGTATTCCCCGAAACTTAAGTGCAATGTCACGTCGGGGGGAGAGATGCGGCGCGGCAGATTTCGGAAGGCGACAAAAATTTCGAGACGGGGACACGTCGAAATCTGTGCTCGGGTAGGTGTGTACGCGTGTGCACATGTGCGGATTTAAAAAAATAAATAAATAAAATAAATAAAATAAAAAATCAGTGGAGTGGATTCGCTCGGGTCAAGGCTTTAAATTGGAGAGTTTAATTCAAGCTGAAGGAGCGGCGGAAGGGAAATGTTTCACGCCGTTCTCTCATCATTTCTGCCCTTGTCACATGAATATAATAGACGCCTCACGCGCGGGTGCAATATTTTATCCTGAGCAAACACGTGCACAAATGTGATCAGCGGTAAAAAAAAATAAATAAAAAATAGTAATAATAAACAGCTAGGACGACATGTCTTATTGATCGGTTATGTAATGGGATTTTTCCACATTGTACATAAATCTGCACATAAATTACATGCGGCACATGCAATCACACATAGTTAAAGGGGACATGCTGTATTATGGCTTGTATACAAAATTGTTGGTTTTGTGGTGCGCCTGACGACCCGTCAAGTGGAAAATTACACAAGCAATTCAATCTTTTGTGGCCTGCCTTTTTCCTTAACTACGTCTCCGAATGAGCCTTGCTCAATTTTGTAACAGCGGGGTTAATTTACATAATGCCAACCCCACGTCGAGTTTCTCTAACCATGACTTGGCAGCCAGCCTGAGGGAAGACCCTTTATTATAACACAATGTAGAGAGTCCACCCGCTGGACTGCAAGGAAGTCCTTTTGGCTATGTCAAAACCAAAAAGGTAAGCAGAGCTGCGGCATTGGCATGGATTAGCACTAGATCCGGATCGCAAGCTCATACTTAAAGCCCAAGTGTCATCCCTTTAAACATTCTAAAAATAGACATTGTAATGAAAAATACATTATTCACTTCAATGTCTATACGAAAAAATTAATCCGTGCGCAAAGTTGCGGAAGTCTCATTCGACATCCAAGTGGTCGCCATGTTGGCTGCATCTTCTGTCCGCGACGTCACACTGGGACATTCGCCGTTGAAAACCCGCCGCGCCATCTACTATGGGAGAGGAACACGCCCCTTCTGACACGGAAGCTCTTTTCGAAGAAGAGAACATCAACAACTGGGCAATATGACCCTATCGTTTCGACCCATATTTAGATGATATGCGGATCACGGCCAAACCGCAGGCAGCCAAACCGCCTCCCTGCCCGGTCCACCTCTGCGCGGCAGTGATAAAAACAAGGCCGCCTGCGAGCGACGCCGAGGCCAAACCACCTCCGCGTCGGGGGCTGACACGGAAGCCTTCGCCGGCGAGCCTGATGAGGAAGCTTTCGCCGCCGAGCCCGACGCAGAAGCCTTTGCCGGCGAACCCGACGCAGAAGCCGTCCGTTGTCCACATCGACACATTTAGCACCCCTGTCATATGTACGCGGATCTTTTGTTACATTATGAGAGACAGATTACGTACCAAACTATTATTATTCTTTAGTAGCCGTATACACACGTACCTGTCATTTTGAACCCACGTAGCTCTCGTCCTTTGCACCCGTACACTCCGTTTTTCGACAACAAACTGGGTCGTTTGGAAAAGTATGAAGAATAAATCCATCCTCCCGAATTTTGGAGCAATATCGAGCAATACAACGAGCCGACATTTTGGCTAACATGTAGGAACAACGAGCTACCTTCCAGCAGCTAAAACTAGCACAAACAGACGAGACCGCTTGAGTGCGCTACTGCCCTGTACGTCACTTCCTGCTTCTTCTCCAAAACAAATCCCTCAAGAGGATTTTCATGCAGAGAGTGACAAGTCTCAAATTCATGTTTTGTCGTGAAAAAAATGCATGGGTCCATGTTAGCTGCCGTTTTTTCATCAATAACATACTAAAAATCATGCATTTAATGACAGTGGCACTCTAAATATTTGGCAAGATGACGACATGAAGCTGGGTTGTGCAAGCGATGCGTCCGCTGCACGCGCCACATACGCTGATTAGCTACCCTAATTGACAAGCGGTGATGAAGCGCTGCCTCCAAGGATGAAAATGAAACCGTTACTGTCTTTGTGGGCGCTCGCACTTTTCTCTACATCAATGGTAGCCGCTCACCTCGTGGCAACCCCGCTATTGCAGAGCCTGGTTGTCATGGAAACGAAAGTTGTTCTTAACACCGCTTAAACAGTAGTTCAGCAAAACTAGAAAAAAAATATACTCAAAGTCTAACGTGTATTTTAAGTACTGATATTTGGGGCATTTAAACCCATTTCACCGACATATTATGACTCGAGTGAACTGTTTTATGTTTAGGGAAAAAAAATGCACAATAGGTCTCTGTTGAAGACATTTTTTGTTTAAAACATATGAACATCCAATAACACAAAGAATGATTATAATGAGAATAAAACTGGAACGAGTCATAGAAAAACTGCAATGCACTATTACTACTACTATTTATGTTATACGCACAGGAGTCAAAAATGGAGCACACGCCCCATGACATTAACTGTGTATATATATTTCTTTAATTTGAGTTTCCTTTATTTTTACCTCAATGTTAAATTCATGGCTGCTTCTGTGAGTTCTCCCTTCCTAAAAACGGCTCCGATGCTTACAAAACAGACTTCACCAGGCCGACATATACCGAGATAAATTAGGGTAAACGCGGACGACAAGCCTTTTAGGCTACTGCGAGTTCTCCTCCGCAAAAATGAATAATGAACTGAATGCAATCTGCGGATTATCCGGCGAGCGGCATTTATGAGCCCCCCCCCCCCCCTTCGGCTCCGGCTGAACTAGCGGCGCTCCCGTCAGGGAGCCGGGCGACAGGTTGCCCACCTGGCCCTGCGCCTCCGAACATCTACGTAATCTCGATGATTAAGGCACGCACGTCTGGGTACACGCTGACCTGTACTGTGGAACTTCTAAAGAGTCGTTCATTCAATGGTTCCTTCCGACGGCACCGCTCTTACTTGGGTGACTCTGGCGATTCTACAGCTGATACGTAACATGGTTCATAAAAAAAAAAAAAATTCCACTTATTTTTTTTTTTTTTTAAAACAGCGTCCAGAGCATGTGTGTATCACTTCCATTGTCTTACTAATTTTTTTTTGGAATAAAATGCCTCGTGTTTCAGGCTACATTTAGGTGAACTGTGTGTGGCAAGACAAAAACACAAAGCTGGATGTTAAAATGTCACAAAGGTACATAGTTTGTTCAGAAATGGGTTGTACTTTATGTTTTTGAACATTTGATTCAAATAAGACATCTTAGCTGGGATTGACTCGAGCACTCCCGTGACCCATGTGAGGAGAAGCAGCTTTGAAAATGGATGGATTTTTATTACAATCAAGACACAATAGCATCAACAAGTACGTAACGCAAGTACATCCATCCATCCATCCATTTTCTTGGCTGCTTATCCTCACAAGGGTCGCGGGGAGCGCTGGAGCCAGTCCCAGCTGTCAACGGGTAGGAGGCGGGGTACACCATGAACTGGTCTTCAGCCAATCGCAGAGCACATGGAGACAAAGACACTTTGACCAATTTAGAGTGTTCAATTAATCCATCCATCCATTTTCTTTCACCGCTAATCCTCACGAGGGTCGCGGGGAGTGCTGGAGCCTATGCAGGCTGTCAACAAGCAAGAGGCGGGGTACACCCTGAACTGTCTGCCAACCAATCGCAGGGCACATCGAGGCAGACAACAATCGAACACACAATCACACCTTGGGCCAATTTAGAGTGTCCAATTAATCCATCCATCCATTTTCTTTTCCCGCTTATCCTCACGAGGGTCGCGGGGCGTGCTGGAGCCTATCGCAGCTATCTTCGTGCAGGAGGCGGGGTACACCCTGAACTGGTTGCCAGACAATCGCAGGGTACATGGAGACAGACAACAGTCACACTCACAATCAGACCTCAGGGCAAATTAGAGTCTCCAATGAATGAAATTGGAGTTCCCGGAGAAAAACCCATACAGGCACGAGGAGAACATGTGAACTCCACACAGGCGGGGCCAGGATTTGAACCCGGGTCCTCAGAACTGTGAAGCGAATGTGCTAACCAGTCAACCACCCAATTCCACCCAACGATTATCACATCTCAACTCCATCATAAGTTGCGTCAATGTGATATCTAATATCTGATTTCCAGTGGTATATTGGTTTCAAAATCACTGGGAGAGGGTATGAGGGTTTGAATCCGGGGCAGGTGTTACTGTTAGGGTAGGGTTAGGGGTTTAGTTAACATTAAAATAATGGATTATTGTTGAGGGTTGTGATGAATTACGGTTAGGTTACAGTTAGGGTTAGGTGTTGTTGGGGTAGGGGGTCTGCCGTGAGGTCTTCAAGATCCATCCTGGTTGTGGGAGGGCCGGAGCCTATCCCAGCTGTCAACGGGCAGGAGGCGGGGTACATCCTGAACTGGTTGCCAGCCAATCGCAGGACACGTTGAGAGCCGCACACACAATCACACCTAGGGGCAATTTAGTGTCCAATTGATGTTGCGTGTTTTTGGGATGTGGGAGGAAACTGGAGTGCCCGGAGAAAACCCACGCAGACACGTGGAGAACATGCAAACTCCACACAGGCCAGTCCGGGATTGAACCCGGAACCTCAGAACTGTGAGGCCAACACTTTCCAGTTGAACCACCGTGCCGCCAATGCAAGTACATTTATGCTTTAAAAAAAATGGCATTGGTGCTTCCCGAACTGCACTGTAATCCACCGGGAAAGCAGAGATTATTTATTCTATTTTATGTTTCGTGCGCCACATAAATGAGATTTCTGCTTATCCCATCATTTTTTTAAAAAAACATAAAGTGCTTCCTTTGCTGGACATTCATTAGCATCTACTCATTTGTAAAACATATTAACTCGTTTTGAAACAAATCACATTACGAGTGTGCTCAGAGAGAAATGTCATCCGGGGTATTCTGTAGCACCGATTCTGAAAGAAAACCGAAGTATTTCCAATAAATCCGTAGTAGTAGGTCAACAAAGCAACTCGAACATGCGACACTGCATGAGCGCCACCTTGAAAGGGGGAAAAAAAAAAAAATGGAAAAAATTGAAAAAGCATTTTGTATAAACCAAGCAAATGGGCCAAATCTGCTTCCTTCTCCAGTAAAGCAACGTCTCCCACATCCTGTACTGTTACCAGGAGACCAGAACCCGCTTCCACGACAGGACCAACATAAAACTGGCAGCACCTGTAAAACATCTGTATCTTGAAATTTTAATTGGGCAACAGATGTAGCAGTGGACAGACTGCTCATTTGTGGCGGTGCATATTTCATAATGTTGGTCCAACATCTGCTGGGAGCCAAAGTCGAGGATTTTATCTTGAAAGAGACAAAACGCGGCCTTGTACATTGGAACTGGTTGCGTCATTAGTGGCGAATTTCACAATAAAGTAATTACTGATGAGGTTATGGTGACCTTTTTGGGCGACCTCAGTAGTCGATGCAAAAACTGGCAAAGTGCCGTTCCGCTTGGTCAGCACTTTGGTGAGATGGAACAAGTTCAGGAAAAAGAAAAAGCATTAAAATCCAAATAGGGCGGCACGGTGGCCAAACTGGTAAAGCGTTGGCCTCACAGTTCTGAGGTCCGGGGTTCAATCCTGGACTCGCCTGTGTGGAGTTTGCATGTTCTCCCCGTGCCTGCGTGGGTTTTCTCCCGGAACTCCGGTTTCCTCCCACGTTCCAAAAACATGCAATATTAATTGGACACCCTAAATTGCCCCTCGGTGTGATTGTGAGTGCGGCAGTTTGTCTGGATATGCCCTGCGATCGGCTGGCAACCAGTTTAGGGTGTACCCCGCCTCCTGCCCGTTGACAGCTGGGATAGTCTCCAGCACTCCCCGCGACCCTCGTGGGGATAAGCGGTGAAGAAAATGGATAGATAAACTCCAAATATGTATTAGGCCTTTTATGGGTGTTTTATTCACACTAGTTGTTCCTTGTTCGCAACCGACAAACAGTTTTTGGTGTTGGCCCGGCAGTAAAGGTTTGCAGGGCGGGGGCAGGTTACTTTGCATGAGACAAGTCCGCTCCTTTAAAACCGGTTTTGGGAGGCTTTGAAAAAAAAATGGCGTGAACCCACAGAGCCTCTAAAGGGACATTGAAAAAAAAAACAACTGGTTTCTCATTGTAATGAGTAACTACTACTACTACTAGGTTTCTCATTGTGATGAGTAACTTATTCATTGTAATGAGTAATGAGAAAGTTTCTCATTGTACTGAGTAACTTACTCAATAGTAACTACTCGATAAACAAGTTTTTTGTCTTTTCAATGTCCCTTTAGGGGCTCCGTAGAATACATTTAACCACCTACAAATACATTTTCATGCTAACACATTTCATGTGGATAAATTTATCACAAAGTGCAAATTTCCCCCCTCCCCCCATTGGCCGCACAGTGGAAAGTTGATTAGTCTGTCTGCGTCACAGTTCAAAATTCCGAGTTTGAATCTCCACACCTTCCAGTGTGGCGTTTGCACGTTTTTCCTTCCTTCCACATTCCAACAACAACCACAATTCCCAAACACATTGCTAAATATAAACAATTTCATGATCATTTCGATTGGCTGTCATTCAACCGTGCCAGTGTGCTTAATGTTTGGGCCAGTGAGTCTCCGCACTGTGTGCGCGTTTCACAGATGTTTCCAGCAGAGCCCTTGGGCTTATTCTATGTCCTCATCTCATGCGGAAGATGACATTTTGTCTCATCCGAGCGGGACCAATGCAGGAAAAAAAAAACATTTTTAGGTTAAGAGCTCATGACAGAGCTTGAGGAGACATTATATGGAAAAAAAAAAAGGCTCAAAAAGAAAAATTTACCACATGCAGATCCCGCCTCTCAGACTATGTCTCTCAACCCCCTGCCTTGAGTCTTTCCTTATCAAAAATGCATCAGCCAGGCAACACCTGATCGTCTGGAGCACATCTTACTGGAGGCAAGTTCAACGCCCCGAATGCCCTCACGGCAGGGCAGACGGAAGTTTGCTAGGTAAAACACCTAGAAAAAATAATAATAATGAAAAAAATTCTATTGAACACCACACTGCGGAAAATAAGTGAGGTGGTAAACCACAGAATTAGCATCTTCAGCTATCTGTATAAAAGTTCATCCAGCCATCTATTTTCTTTGCCGCTTATCCTCACAAGGGTCACAGTGCGTGCCGGAGCCTATCGCAGCTGTCAACGGGCAAGAGGCGGGGTATACCCTGAATTGGTTGCCAGACAATTGCAGCGCACAGAAAAAAATAGGCGCACTCACAATCACACCTATGGGCAATTTAGAGTGTCCAATTAATGTTGCATGTTTCTGGAATGTGGGAGGCAACCGGACTGCCCGGAGGAAACCCACAAAGACACGGGGAGAACATGCAAACTCCACACGCGGGGCCGGGATCAAACCCAAAACCTCAGACCTGTGAGCCCAACGCTTTCCAGTTGCACCATCGTGCCACCAAGTAAAAGTCCTTCAAGTAAATTATCCATCATTATTTTCGATAACCTGTACTGATCACCTTCACTGAGTGGGAATTTCAAGCAGCCAGCCTCTCGCGAGCTATCGACGACAGGGGGGAAGATGATGATGACGCTCCCAAATCGTTTTAAGGTTAATGTTATGTTGCCTCCTATATTTAAAATACAGAATTAGCTTTTTGTGCACTGTATTGTCTGCGCTTTCATCCTGGATCAGGCTGTGCCAAGGTGACATTTTAAAATGACACACCATCTCATCCTGCACTTTCTACTTTGGCTTCAGACCAGACCTTCCCCGCTCGGAAAAGAGAAAATATCATCCAGTTGAACCAATTTTTCTTTGATTATTCACATATTCCGACAGTCATTACATCTTAGAACAACAACATTTTTTTTTTACTTTCTCAATTATTATTGAAAGTAAACATAAGCAGCATGGCTAGCTTATCTTTGCTCTACGTTGCCCAGACTGTGTTGCTAACTAAACCAGCAGCGGTGGTGGACACTGTCATTATAAAACACATTGATCCACTGCGTAAGTACTGTAACGTTTGTAATTATGAGTGTACGTCTTTAAAAACCGGGGGGTGTAAGGTAAACTAGCAAAAAGTGTGGCAGAGCATCGGTGATTGTTAGAGAAAGTTCCGTGTGCTGCCTAAAAGAAACCAGTGGCTTTTTCTTTTCATTTTTTTTACAGTTCGTATGTGAATTGTGCCGTTGGATGTAACAACCAGTCATCCCTCACTCATTGAATCACATTGCAAAATGCCACAAACTGAATAGCTGGATGTTCTACTTTCAATTTGCATTGGAGTGTTTTGTTTTTGCGCGGAACACAGAATATCTGCGAAGAGACTGCATCAGCGGAGCACAATTGCGCATGCGTGCAGTTTAAAGGGAACATTGGCAGACATCTTTTTTTTTTTTTTTTTTCTTTGCCACGCCATCCCGCCATCGACCAAGACTGCCTCGCGATCGACTGACGCATTGAGCACCCCCGGCTTAGGCACACAGACAAAAAAAAAACAAAAAAAAAAACAAACAAAGACTTGTCATTTGGCATCATCCATCGATCAAGGATATCTGCTTCCGATTAGGGCTCATTGAGGCAAACTACAAAGTATACGAGGAGTGGAATTGACCGCAAAATGGCGGATTCAAAAGTATGGAAGGGATGGGGGTGGGAGGAGACCTAATTCTGAAGCAATCGGGTCACATGAAAGTCATTTTTTGATCTTAAAACCAATACGCAACAGGATCGCTGTGACTATCAGCATTCAGGGTTTCATAGAATTAACGTCAATGCATTTCTTCGAAGCTACACATCATGTTTAGTCCCCATTTATGAATGTTGCAAGGAATTATTATTATTTTTTTTTTTAATCACTTGAGCAGTTGATGCTGGTTTTACAATACCAACGGCTTTATAACAAAGCGGATTATTTTCAACGTTTTGGCCATCTTTGTAGTAGTAGTAGTAGTAGTAGTAGTAGTAGTGAAGTTTAGATTTATGCGGTTTTGATTTCCTTTGCAGCTTTCTGCACTAATCCCATCAAGCCGAACGAGCCCTCCGTTATGTAACCGCCGTCACCCCCAGCGTGTGACTTATTCATTACGACGTGGACGAAACGCCGCCGTTCGTTTTACTTCCCGAGCGGGCGACAGAGTCGAAGACGCGCTGTCGCCGAGACGACGTGAATCAGATGCTCGGCCGCGCTCGGCGCCGCGTTGACCTTTGGCTGTTCATTAAAGCAAGGAAAAGTCGGGGCTCCCCCGGTTTACCTCGCGTATCCGTGAATCCCTCATGTGCGCTGAACAAAATGTCAGTGACAGCAGCAGATGACATCAAAAATAACCAAAGGAGAGCAACTAACTGGGAGATGGACATTAAATAAATGTACACAATTGACTGTAGGCTAAATATAATATCAAGCTTACATACATTTTTTTAAAGGGATTGGAGAATCTCTGTGAATGTTCTGAACTTTTTTTTTTTTTTTTAGCTCAACCGTTCCATCCATCCATCCGTTTTCTTAGCCACTTATCCTCACAAGGGTCACGGGGAGTGCTGGTGCCTACCCCGGCTGTCAACGGGCAGGGGGCGGAGCACACCCTGAACTGCCAGCCAATCGCAGGCCACGTAGAGACAAACAGTCGCATGAACAATCATACCTATGCTCAATTTAGAGTGTCCACGAAGGCACGGGGAGGACATGTAAACTCCACACAGGTGAGTCTGGGATTGAACCCGGGACCTTAGAACTGTGAGGCCAACGCTTTCCAGTTTACCACCGTACTGCTGTTTGCAAAATTGTTTTAATGTTCCTATAATAATAATCCTCATCATATTCAAATACAAGAATTAAAAATGGGCAGCACGGTGGATCAGCTGGTAAAGCGTTGGCCTCACAGTTCTGTGTGGAGTTTGCATGTTCTCCTCGTGGGTTTTCTCCGGGTGGGCACTCTGGTTTCCTCCCACATTCCAAAAAAAATGCAACATTAATTGGACACTCTAAATTGCCCATAGGTGTGATTATGAGTGCAGCTGTTTGTCTGTATGTGCCCTGCAATTGGCTGGCAATCAGTTCAAGGTGTACCCCGCCTCCTGGCCGTTGACAGCTGGGATTGCCGCGACCCTGGTGAGGATAAGCGGCAAAGAAAATGGATGGATGCATGAATTAAAAATAATAAACATGACCTATTCACACAATACAGAAATGTATTCAAAGCTAAAAATTTTCATCAAATTAGTGTCCTATAAAATAATTTTAAAGATGAAAAAAATGATCCTATGTACTTATACAATGGTGCAATTATCACTATCAAAACACGACGGACGGAGGTATTACCTAATCATTTGTCCACCTGGAGGACAACAGAAAGCGAGTTAAGGACGCGAAAGCACGAGGAGAAAGCCGAGGAAAGCATCTCCACCGTCCGTCCCATCTCCTCCTCTGTAATCTCCTCACGCGCCAAGACAAATTAATGCGGCGTGCCTGCGTTGACAAGTGCCGCGAATTAAAAGAATTATTCACACGGCAGCCAATTGACTTTTATGACCTAACAGGACTCGGGAAGAAAACACTTGTTTCCAACCGCAGTAACAAAACGCTACGAGAAATTTTGCGAGAAAATGAGTTCAAATGGGCTTTCACTTGTGCGGCACTTTTCAAACTTCGAGATAACTCGGAGCGCTTTCACGCAAGCCTCGGCGATACAGCGACGAGCAACTCGGGGACACTTTGACATAGTCACAGCGGCTCAGGAACGTACCCACGGATTCCGTGTTGGGAGCCCGGGACTCGACCGCTTTGTACCCCGTTGCAGGGTTATGGAATTGGATTCATACAAATTGGTAAAAGCGGCAGAAGATGGATGGGTGGATGGAGCTGCCCGAAGTGTGCCTGTTGCAATTCTGAGGGCAAGAAACACCGTTAGTAGCTTCAACTTCAGCGGAAATGTTAAGCGTTAGCTCGTGTTATCCATGAATCTTAATGTCAGACTAAGTTACAGTAAAGCCTCGGTTCTCGAACGTCCCCGTTTTCAAACAAATCGGTTTTTGGACGAAAAGTTTGAGATTTTTTTGCTTCTGTTTTTGAACAAAAATCAGCACTCGAACACCCCCGACAAAACCAGGAACTAACATTTCGCGCGCGGCCGTGCTAGCTGACCCACGACGCGCTTTGTCGTGAATTCCCACGCCGCCGGAAAAACCCGGAAATAACATAACTCGCGCGGCGCAAGCAGCAGAACCACCCATGACGCTCTTTGTTATTGTCAATTCGAACGCCCCCCCGAAAAAAACCCGGAAATGACATAAATCGCGCGGTGCAACCAGTGCACTTTTGTTATTCTATATAACGCGGCCTCTGTACACAGACATGACCCGGTAGCGACTGTTGTTTTTCTTCTTATTGATTATTAGTCCCTAATCGTGGCTCCACAGAAGGCAAGTTGCTTGTTTAAAGTTATTCTGCACTTTTTTTAATGGGGGCCGAGTCGCTACAGATACGTAACTCCACTCCCGGGCCTAGCGTACTCGTACATTTAAAGAAAAAAAATATATATATTTCTTAAATTATTTTATTATACAAAGTATTTCTACTATGCAGTTTATTATCAGGAAAAGCTAGAAAAAATGGTTTAAAAAGCCCAATTTTTTAGGCTAGGAACGCATTATTTCTTTTTCCATTCATTGTAAAGGGAAACATCGATTTGGTTTTCGAACAAATCACTTCTTGAACTGTTTTCTGGAACGATTTGTAGTCGAGAACCGAGGCATCGCTGTATTTACTTATGTTCCTGAACAGAAAAAAAAAAGTTGCTTACAATATATAACGTATCTCCACGAGCAGCTGCTGAGGTTAGCATGTTGGAGGAGCCCTCCGGAACATTCCAGTTTCTCATTTGGCCCATTTTTAAAGTTAATTGCACACCCTGCTGTGCTGTATACTGCAAAAGCGAGTTCACTTTGAAATTCCTCATTCCTGTTGAAAACGCTAAAACGTGGAGAGCTCGCCTGAATTGAAAGAATTAGCATTAAAACACTTCATGATGCCCGATGCTCTCTTTATGGCAGGTGGTCTAATACTTTGGCTCAGTACATATATCGGCCGTTCTGTTTCACAATAAGTCTTTTCAGACAAAAAATATGAAAATTTTCTGTGCCTCTGAATACATAAAACTAAATGTTTTTCATCATAAAGCATGAAAAAAAAATCTTGGTTCAGAATGACAATAAGGAGCAAATATATATATTTTTCACACGCTTTCAACCCTGGGGTTCATGCGATGATGCAGCTAATTTGTGCATTTTTTTTCTAATGGCCGCAAGAGGGCACTCGAGCGGAAAAGGTAAGAATGAGACCCGTGTAATATATGTGCTGAGTAAGTGAAGTGACTTTTACCGGCCCTGTTAGCGCTGCGCTAGCGTGTCGCTGCTGTGTCTCAGTGATATTTACTTGTTTTATTTTAACCAGCCCTGTTAGCATTAGCACGGCGCTAGCGTTAGCACTAGCGTTAAACTCTTTCTGTGTGCTGTCTTTGTAAATATCTCGTGTTTCAATGTCTGTTTCAATGTGGGCACTTGTGGCTTTTACACAGCTCTTAGCGTTAGCACGGAGCTAGCGTTCGCGCTAGCTTCAGCACGGCGCTAGCATTAGGACTAGCATTAAACTCTTTCTGTGTACCGTCTCTGTAAATATCTTGTATTTCAATGTGCGTTTCAATGTGGGCACTTGCGACTTTTACACAGCTGTTAGCGTTAGCATGGCGCTAGCGTTAGCACTAGCTTTAGCGCGGCACTAGCGTTAAACTCTGTGTACCATCTTTGTAAATATCTCGTGTTTCAATGTGGGCACTTGCGGCTTTTACACAGCTGCAGTGTATGTATGTACCAATTGGTATTTCCTTTATAAATGTACCCGGTGAGGCTTTTAACGAGGTGCGCTCTGTAGGCCGAGAATTATGGTAAGTAAACTTAAAAAAAAAAAAAAAAAATGTTTTATTGCCAATGGGACATTTAATTGGCCCAAGCCTCCGCTGGATGTTTTACTCTAATGACAAAAGCAAAAAAGAAAAAAACAAAAACAAAAAAAGCAGAGATGAAACGAGTCGAATCGAGAGGGAAACAAAAACTCCAGAGAGAACAAAAACACAACAGGGCTCTATGAACACAACACTCAAATTGCCTCTCCGACGTCTTGCAGTCTGAAGGAGGTCGGGGCTCTTGAAAAGACGCCTGACAGCTGCTCTTCACTCGGCTCGTTGTTGTGCATCAACTCGCAACGCGAGCCGCGACTTCAAACGCAACTTTTGAGAAAACGACGCCTTTAACGCGGAACAACATTGACACATTACCCCAAGAGTGGCTGAAGTTTCACAAGAATTGCTGAACTCACTTACCATTTCATGTTCTTGAAATATGCACCTCTAAACTTGCATAAATAATGTACGGCGAAAGATCCTCCCAAGACGTGCGCCAGTCACAGAACATTTGTTGAAGTCACAACAGCTTCGTCGCAAAATCAGAGCTTATTAAAATTTTTCGACGAAATACGCCTGTAAAGTTGCATTGAATGCAACTGATCTGAGGAAGTCTTACGAGATTTGCAGTAGTTCCAAATACATCTGAAGTCGTACAGATTGGTGTTCAACTGATAATCTTGGAGAAAATATTTGCTATTGTCGCACAGAATTTTATGGATAGGACCTGTCAAAATTTGCAGAAGTCTCGCCAGATTTGGTGAGGTCTCAAAAGATTTTATGAAAAGTCATATAAACAAATTGAACCAAAAATTTGGGGAAAATTGTCCCTTTAATCAGTCAGAAATCCATGCTTAGAACCTTTCGGGATTTGATGAAGACTAAAACATGTTCTTTAGTCTCACAAGATTTGCACAAGTCATTTGACGTTTGCTAATGTCTTCCGAAATTTTCATGCTGTCAAAAATATACTTCATCTGAAAATGTTGGGAAAACACAGACCTCTAAAATTCTTCAATAGACTAGATGGATAAAATCTTCGAAGATTTTTTTTGCGGGAGTCTCAAGAGATTTGTTGTGGTCTCCACATTGAAGTTCAACCATAATATTAGGACTGTGGCATTGGGGGTCCTTCAAAAAAAAATATTGGTCGATGCAAAATGTTCTGCCTCGAGAAAATAAAAAAGTATTATTGAATGAATACTTGAGCCGCCCGGAACCATTTGTCCATGGTCTACATTGAATATCTTTTGCGCACACACTCACTGTTGGTTTTGTGGAAAAGCTTTTGCCAAAAAAAAAAAAAAAAATTGACAGAGGTGTGTCTGGAAGGGATTTTTAATAAACTGTTAGATGTGCAATGTACATATAACATGATGTTTGGTTGATAGCTAGCGTTTTATTTCTTTTAACCTAATATGGAGTGATTACTCGAGTACTGGTGAAATATCTAGAGGATAAGCGATTCTAAAAAGATTCGGTAGCGGCATTTCAGGAAAAATCTGCTTCCAAAGGCAGAGTCCATGATTTGCAGACATCTCCCAAGATTCGTCTTCCTAAATTTCCATCCATCCATGCATTTTCTTACCCCGCTTATCCTCACAAGGCTCACGGGGAGTCCCGGAGCCTAGCCCAGCTGCCAAACCCGGAGGAAGCTGGTCGTCAGGGCAGATTGAGACAAACACCCGCACTCACAATCGCACCTTGGGGCAATTTAGAGTGTTTTTGGGATGTGGGAGGAAACGGGAGTGCCTGGAGAAACCCAGGCAGGCACGGGGAGAACATGCAAACTCCACACAGGCGGGTTTGGGATTGAATCCGGGACCTCAGAACTGTGGGCCGGACGCTTTCCAAGGGGATCCACCGTGTCACCCCCCTAAATTTAAAGAAGTCTCAAATTCCAAAGAACTTGTTCGGATCAGAATTCAACCTCCATACGACACTATTAATATCTAATGCCGTATCGATACAGTAGTGCTTTACCCATAAAACGTCGTCTGCAGCGCAAAGTCTCCGCCTCCGATCCAGCTGCTCATTTGGCAACGGCGCAAAGGAGGAAATTAAGTGCTTCGGCGGAACGAGAGGATGGCGGTTCGGAGGAGCAGGGGGAAGACGAGGACTGGCTCCGGCCTTATATTTAATACCAGCGACTTTCAGGCTTAAGGCCACCGCCGTCCAATTATGTGCTCCCTGCTTGTCCATTTGATCAACCTTTGTCCTTCATGCTCCGCGCTGAATAGCCCACGTTTGAAAGGCCGTTTTAGCCATTCAAGTGTAAAAACAACCCGAGTGATGTTTTGCTGAATAGTAAATGCTAAGAAGGGGGGGGGGGGGGGGAAATGTGCTGTATAGCTGGGAAGCGGCCTGACTTCTAAACAGTGACGACTTAACCGCTCGAATCTGAGTTTAGATTTCAGTGCTGAATGTAGTTCCGAACGATTATTCCCGGAACTGAAAGTAGAAATAAAATGACGGGAAAGAAGTCCAAGTCACGGGTGGGCACGTGGACGTGTGCTATGTACGTTTTATGACTAATACCATCGCTCCTGTCATCAGTTGTTCAGGATAATTCATCTTCACCACCATCTGACACGATATAGAACTACAGACCTAGTCCACAAAGTAAACAAAAATAAAGCCTCCACGTAATATACTGCAATCTTACAATTAATGTAATCACTCTTGTTAACAGTTCTTCATCATAACTGCCACATTGCTCAATATAAACATTAATATAATCCACAGTCGTGAGAGTTGCAGAAATACAGCTTTGAATATTAAAATGAAGGCTTAAAGGGGAAATCCACTGGTTTGCATTAAGATTTTCATCGATAATTGTTCATTTTCAGGGGCGCTGCCATTTTCGCAAGTCACATGACCTACATGCGCGGATGTGACGTGTACCATTCCGCAACAAAGGCTCGATTACATGTGACACCAATTATGCCAACGCTGATTTCTCGGATTTATCCTAGTCTGATGAAGAAATAGCAGCATCGGTTGATCAGGAAGACGGAGGAATACTCCCATACACAGGCATGAGTGGCTCCGCCGCTCGGCCGATTGGGAAGACGAAGGAATACTTCCATGTACAGTCGTGAGAGGTTCGGCCGCTGGGTTGATCGGGAAGACGGAGGAATACTTCCATACGCAGCCGTGAGCAGCTCCGCCACTCAACTAATCGGGAAGACGGAGGAATACTTCCATATACAGTTGTGAGCGGCTCGGCGGATTGGGAAGACGGAGGAATACTTCCATACACAACCGTGAGCGGCTGTACTGGAGCCAGCAAGCCGGCTTGGGGGTGTCTGTCCTCCGCATAACGCGTGTCACTCATGCCTTTTTCCTCCGCATTGTGGAATAAGAGCCGACATCGAAGGATCAAAAAGCGACGTCGCTATGAACGCTTGGCCGCCACAAGCCAGTTATCCCTGTGGTAACTTTTCTGACACCTCACGCTTAAAACCCACATGCGCATGTCCTCCGTCCTGCGAGTGTGCGGGCTCGGGACGGAGCTGCCGGTGGAGAGCTCAATCGCGAAGCCACGTACTGGTTAATTCCGATAACAAATGAGACACCGGCATGCTAACTAGTTATGCGACCCCCGGCGGCGTGAGCAGCTGTGGATGGAAGTATTCCTCCGTCTTCCCGTACAACCGAGCGGCCGAGCCACTCACGGCTGTGTATGGAAGTATTCCTCCGTCTTCCCGATCAACCGATGCTGCTATTTCTTCTCAGATGAGGATAAATCCGAGACATCAGCGTTGGCATAAATGGTGTCCCATGTAATCGAGCCTTTGTTGCGGCACGGCACACGTCACATCCGCCCACCTAGGTCATGTGACTTGCGAACATGGCAGCACCCCTGAAAATTAACAATTATCGATAAAAATCTTATCAAATCACTATTAAATGAGAGAGGATTTAACATCACATTGTCAAAATACAGTACATATTACATGACCTATTGGATACATTGTTAATGCAAACAAGTGGATTTCCTCTTTAAAGAATAGAGTGTGGTCCTGCACATGTTTATGAAGATTAAAAAAAAAATGTCCATTTCATCAATTCCGCTGTGCCGCACGCACTCAGCTAATCGTGTGTTATTCTTTATATCATCTCCCCGAGAGGCGCGCTTTGACTCTAATCAACTTCGTCTATCAGGCATCAATGTTTCAGAGCGCGGAGGATGTGACCTTCCGTCTGTAATTAAACCCACCCCGACGCGGCGAGCGCCTCGCCGCTATCTGATGCACGATAGCGCGGGCGTTGCGGTAGATGAGCGGCGATATCGCCTCGCCTCGCCACGCACCGGAGCGCCGGGGTTCACAGGTTGAACCCTCGCAGCTCACATCGCAGCGCAACTGACACCATAAAGTCGCGCCCTGACGATCTACACCGCAATGCAACATAGCTCAATAGCCAATTACTAGTAATCCTTCATAAGGGAGGTACCTTTACTTTATTTTACTCCCTTAGTACTTGTTTACACTTAGTCTGAATGTTAAAACAAAACCTAAAACAACCGTCAATGGCAGTGAACGAACAGTGAACAGATTAAAATTTTTTGCTTCTCAGGGAACTCCGACTTCTTCCCCCATTCCAAAACATGCATGTCAAATTCGTCCATATTTACCGATCCTTTAAAAAAACGGATGGTCGGGTAACAAGAACACAACTACAACTATAAAAATGGCCGACATTACGCTCAGTCACTCGTACTCCAACTGTACGTGTAATTTGATTCTTGCAATCGCTCCCCTCAACAGTTATTGATGATGAGCTTGCAAAACGAAACCAGACAGAACACCTCCAAATTCATTCACAAATCCAAAAGAAAAAGTCCACGGCACGCTCGGTCACCCGTGACAAGGGCAAATACCGATGACTTACGCAATCGCACGACTCATGAATTATTCAAGGGAGCACCACCTTGCGTAACAGAAGTAAACAAACACTGCAAATAAGCCACAGAGTCAAAAAGCAAATGGCGAGCATTGACACGTGTCTAATTTAAACCCCAAATCGCTAAAAACCGTCGTGAGTATGAATGCACCACTGCCAGGAGGGGCGTGGCCTGGACACCACTTTGGGCGCTCTCATCTCTGACACCTGCAACGGTCACGGCTGTTTCCCATGAGGCACTGGGATTAGACCAAGTATTTAAGTTGGAGTTTTGCCAGTTTGTTGCCTTGAGTTAGTGGGATGCGTTCACTGCCAGCCTGAATCTCCACCACTGATAGAAAGTGTAGCGGGAGCTAACCTCGTCACAGCGATTCTGTGCCACCATAGTTTAGTCCCATCTTAGTTCACATTTCCAAGTTTGCCTCCTAATCATCAGACCTTGCTGCATGTCTTTTGGATCCCGCCTAGCCTAGCGCTGTTGTGCCTCTACCTCCTCGTACTGGTTCCACCGTGTATGACCACAGCTTTGAATAAAACTACGCCTAACATCATGCCCTCGTCTCGAAGTCCTGCATTTGGGCCGTTGCTCATTTTGCCCGTTATTCATGATAACTGCCACCTCACATAATTGAATAAACAATTTGAGTAGAAATAATCCACAGAGTCAAACAATTGCTTGGGCACAAAGTACATCACGAGCAATCTGGCACCTTGCACAATGGATATGAAACAGAATTATGAGAAATAATGTAGAAGATTGGAAGTAGAAAGTGTTTTGCCATGGCTTCACAAGTACTGTACATCACTTCCTACGAGGGGGGGGGGCAAACTGCAGTTCTTTTTCTCCGCCACATAAGTCTAGCATGTAACATTTCAACTGTGCTAATTATTATTATTATTATTATTAGTGCAGCCAATTGTTCAGCGACTCCCAGCACGCCCCCCCCCCCCTTCCGAAGAGATACTGTGTCAGAAATGAGAGACCCGTCGGATTGGATTAACATCCACTCTCCCCGGCCTGTGTGGAACTGCCTGGTCGGGTTAAGCTTCATCGTGAGGAAGACCTCCACTTCCATGTTACCCCTACCGCCACTATAGAAAATAATAATAATAATAATTTTTAAAAAAGCTGGCTGGAGTCCCATAAAACAGACTCCTGGACATGTCATGATACAGTCCCCCATCACACATCACACGTGTCTCGATTATATTATGATGCAAAGTGATGGGAGCTGCAGAGTGTACTTTTTTAAGAGCTGGGAGGCAGCGGGTTTTTTTTTTTTTAACAGGGGAGGGAGGCTAGCATGGCGGGTGGAAGAGAGGTAGTGTTCGGCGTGGCTGTGTTAACAACAAAAGAATTATATATTTTTAAAAAATTGATACAAAACGGAGCAAAAAAAAAAAAATCAAAGGAACAAGGGGACACGCATGGCTGCTTACCTTGATATCGTCGGGCGAATACTTGCTGCATCTTTGAGTCTTATTTGCGGCGCATCATGTTTGAAAATAGATACATTGGTTTTTTTTTTCAGTTATAATTAGTTCCGGAAGTCAATTCGTCACACAATTGAGTCGCTGCTGAACGGAAACAAAATGGACAAAAAATGTGGTCAAATGAAATAAATTAATGACACACACACAAAAAAAAAAAAAAAAAGCACCGTGCTGTTTAGCTAGCGTCAACCGTCGACGTCGTCCAGGGGAGATGGAGGCGACTCGGAGAGTGGCGACGTCCTCATGGTTTAAGCCGTCATTTTCTTTTCGTCTTCTTTTGTTATTCTTTGACAAGGCAACAAAACAAAACAAACAAGAAAGCGAGGGAAATGAAGGAAGGATGGAGGGATGCTTTCCTTCGTCTCCCGCAAGTCCCTCTGCTCCGCTTTCACTCACTACGGAAGCCGGAGGAGACAGTGAAATGGGATGGTGGGGGGCGGGGGGGGGGTCTTTTTGCCTTTTATCAATACGTTCACATTTGTTTATCAATTAATTTTTAAATCGCTCGCACCCTGGCTATTAAGAAATTATCGTATTTCTTTTAATTTTTACATAATATCAATTTATCATAAATTATAATCTCATTCGTAAATAAATTTTAACTCGGAAAATAAAATTACATTTTAAAGAGTTGATGGATTACAGCTCAATAACGATTCAAATAAACTCAAATAATTATCAATTTGAAATAGTAATACATTGTTTTTATCAACAAACCAGATACATATCACGATTAAAAATAAAAATATTAATTGTAATTGTCAAAACTAAAAACATCCACACCGCAAATTAACATTAAAGAGACAGGCAGCTATATAAATCATAGACCACAACCACCTGCTGTATTGTAGTTGAATTAAAAAAAAAAGATAAATCTTTACGAGGGGGATTAAGAGTCTCGATAGTGGTTGCATAAGTGTGCACACCCTCGTAAGGGGGATTTGGCTGTGCTCAGAATTAGCCAATCACTGTGAAACTCGTGTTAAATGCCACTCAGTACGCACCTACCACCATTTAAAGTGCCTCAGATTAACCCCAAATAAACTTTTGTTGTTCTAGTCGGCTTTTACTGTCATTTTGTAGTCACAGTTCACGTCACAAGCCACGGTCCGGACAGAGCGATGAGGGATGAGACAGTTTGCTCATCAAATTGAGAAAATAATGACAGAACAAGTGACATGAGCTAGAATCGAACGTCCCTCCGTAATTGATGAAAAGGCAAGAAAATTGTCGGTGAGCCTGCCAAGTGACGGACGATAGTATTGATGGAGCTGCAGGAGAGTCTTTCCCCATCTCCTTCACTTCATTTCTAGCATATCGGAAGCTGATATGCGAGACATGATGTAGCTCTGGCTATGAAATATCTGTCAATTTCACCACAAAACCTTCAGGTTTCTGCTAGAAAGAAGTGAAATGTCGGTAAAGGCCGACGAGAACGCAACTAAACTTCATTTTGGGTAGCATCAAGGGCACTTTAAATAGTAGCAGGTGTGTGAAAAGCTTGGATGTGATTGGATAATTCTGAACACAGCCATGACTTCACCAATGAGGGTGTGCACACTTGTTCAACTACATTAGTTCAGTTATTTTTATTTCCACTTTGTAAAAGTTTTTTTTCCCCTACAATTGACTTGAAGGTTACAGGTCACATTTATTTAAAAATTGTGAAAAAGGGTTTTAAAATAATCTATCTTGGGCTTTTTTTTTTTTACTTAAAAAAAAAAGCCTGGCATTAGAACGCGGGTTTGTAGAATTTTTATACTCATTATAAAGATGATTGTAATCTTTTTATTTTAGATAAATGCATAATATATTCATCTAAATGTATTGCTTTAAAGTTGTACCTGATTAAAAATTCATAGTACATTTTAAGATCATGCAAAGTAAGATGTTTGTGACAGTAATTTGGGGATATTTTTCTTTACATCTTAAAACTAAAATTATGAAAGATGAATCACGATACTCTGCTAACTAGTTTGCAGTTACATGAATTCCGTGGTTCCGTAACTTTTTTTGTAGCACCCTTCTCCCTCCAAACTCTCGCTCACGTTACATTTGCGCCACCTAGAGGATACAAAGGAACACTACATTTGTCAGTGGGCTTGAAATCAGCAGACGTGACTGTTTTTTTTTTTAAACATCCAAAAATTGATGAAGACAATGGAGCTGTTTTCTATTTTTATTGGACATTTACTTTCGTTTCACCATCACAACATCATTTCACACACTGACAAATCTGGAGTTCTGTACAGGCCTTCTTTCAGGACTTCACTGTGTGTGTGTGGGGGGGGGGGAGTGGCATAAATCACATTTATCACAATCAAACCCATGTTAACAGTCTTTCACAACAATAATTACAGGGGGGGGGGGGTTCACAGGTTAGCCTGGTCTGTTAAACTGGCATCGATTCATTTCACCGAAGCTGTGAGAGAACACGGAATCCAGGAAATATAAAAAAAATGAAGTAAATGGTGGAAAATAAAGAATAGTTTACATTATTTTTCTATAAGCTCATCAATACTATGGCTCATGTCAGTCACTGTATTACATATTAAGATCTGAAAAAGATCACAACGAGAAGGTCTTCTATTTTTCCCTGCCAGGGTCCAAAACAAACAAAAAGTCTGCATGGCAGGTGACGGATGACGAAAGCTCCGTCAGAAAATCAACAAGTTACAAAAGCGTCCTGCGAGTTGTGATGAACGAGAGCTAACGCGCCCTCTTTTTCATGGCGAAGCCTTAAAAATGATCAAACCTTGATGTCACACTCTGCCCACATTAGATGGCCTAAACAAAACTGTTACCGATGTTAAAAAAAAAAAAAAAAAAAAAAAAAACCTCCAGTGACGTCTCTTATTGACATTTGCCAAAGTACGACTACCAAGCCTTAATATTTGCCCAAAATGGATATGGTTAACTTCAATTTTGGGCACGAGTCCATGAGATTCGTTAATGCATCCTGCCATGTTAGACATCCATCCATCTTCTTGGCCGCTTATCCTCACGAGGGTCGCGGGGATTGCTGGAGCCCATCACAGCTGTGAATGGGCAGGAGGCAGGGTATACCCTGAACGGGTCGACAGCCAATCACAGGGCACATTGAGACAAATAGCCACACTTGGAATCACACCGTGGAGCAACTTAAGAGCGTCCGATTAATGTCGCATGTTTTTGGGATGTGGGAGGAAACCAGAGCGCCTGGAGAAACCCCACGCAGGCACGGGGGAGAACACGCAAACTCCACACAGGCGGGGCCGGGATCGAACCCAGATCCCCAAACCTGTGAGGCCAACGCTTTACCGGCTGATCCACCGTGCCACGTCATGAACATCAGTGACGCTGAAATATCCCACACGGGAAGTACGCATTTTCAAAACTTGAGTTTCAGATATGTTGAGGTTGAACAGACAAAAAGACTTTGCATTTCCCATCACCCATCTGTCTAGATACCCGTCCCCGATTGGTCCCCATTTGCGTGAATTCCCTCGTTTATCACCCCCAGTAATTTACCCAAAATGTCTGACTTACCGCTGAATTTCATTGGTCCTCAAGACTTTTCTTTGCATTGTGTCATTGCATGCATGACAGTAACGGCCCAGCGCTTTCTCTCTCATTTACATTAAACTGGTACTGGCTGAAATACGAACACGTTCCAGTAGGGGGGCGCCAGTGAGTAAGCGGGTCTGACAAACCAGGCAACCAAAGTAAACAAAGGCTAAAAGCCCTCATGCTTCACACGAAGAGAACAACACACAATCACACTCTCAACAAAAATATGTTCCAATACTCTATCAATAGTGTCATTTTCCACCACCATTCATTGTTAAGAAACAGCTGTTCTTGAAATGACAAACAATAAGCGGCAAATAGAACATTTAAATAATTTACGGTGTATTATTTACACAGCGTTTTTGTTTTTGTTTTTCTTCCCCAGCGGTGTTGTCAACTTCCTCTTGTCCCTCCTCATCTAGTCGCCCATCTTTACTTTTGACGTCTTTGGGGAAGGAGAAACGGGGGTTAACGGTTCCGTAGTATGACCCAAGAAATTGCATTAATTACCACAAATCGTCAAATCGTGAACAACGGATTTTTTAAAAAAATGTATCAATAGCCTGTCGGGCATATACTGTATGGATCATAAATCGCTAACAGTGAATAGGGAAAGAATCTTTGTGTCAAACCAGTATTTGACTTCCATTTCTTAGCAATATGTATTCTTATTCCCTTTTAGTCAATGTTTTGATTTTGTCGGTGACGTCGCTCACCTGCAGGATGGCCACGATGACGCCGAAGAGGCCGATGGCGCTGCCGAAGATCTCCACGATGAGGATCTTGACGAAGAGGCTGGCGTTCTGGGCGTCGGCCAGCGCCGCCCCGCTGCCCACGATTCCCACGCAGATGCCGCAGAAGAGGTTGGAGAAGCCCACCGTCAGGCCGGCGCCGAACATGGAGTATCCTGCTCGCACGGAAACAAACAAAAAAAAAAAAAAAAAAAAAAAGATTTGTACCCGCGTTCCCGTTGGCTCGCCAGGACTCTCAACCAGAAGCAACTTTGTGAACAAAAGACTTTGTTTCGAATTTCTGTTCCCTTTTGTTGGATAATTATTGTCACAGGATTATTGTGATGTTATTTTGATAGGTTACTACTTCCTGTTTTGCAACTGCTTTTATTATATTGGATGTCGACTAGCTGTCACGTTTAATGCAGCTACTGAGTGTGTACATGTAAAACTGTTTCAGAAAAGTATCGAAATGGAGTCTTTCTTGCTATTTGTATTAAAATTCGTGTAACTTTACATCCTTTATTTACCATTTTGTCAGTCGTTTTCCTGTATGTTCTACCACTGATGTAAAAAAAAAAAAAAAAAAAACGGATGGCTCATTGGCCACCAAAACTGAAGTCGCCATCCGCCATCTTGATACTCCCAAAACAGCGTTAATCGCCAGCTTTGTGGCTGTGAGAAAACATTCCGTAGGTAAGTTAGAAAGATTTGACAGTTTGTTTGTAAAGTTTTTTTTTTTTTTTAATTTTCTGATGAGCTCAATTCACTTGAACAAAGTTTTGTTTACAGTTGTTGTTCACTCTCTACTTCACCATTATAGGCCAACGGTTTTTTCACGAAAAAGCGACCTGAATACCTTCCCAAACTTCATAAGCAACAAAACACATTTTCTGCAAATTTTTTTTAATGAATTTCATAGTACAGAACTCTGCAAATTGAATTTGATCTTCAAATGCGAGGAAACAAGTTTAAATTTTCTTTCTGAAATGGGACAGAGACAACAAATGGACAACGCGCTTAGCATTTTCCCATTGCGAGTCCTTATTTCTAAAAATATATCGAACTGATTGACTTAAAATGTAATGTTTTTATGAAAAAAAAATGCTTAGTTTTTTGCTATCTTATTATGATAGTGCTTCACAGCGTATTTTGGGAAAAGTTAACATGTCACGGAAATCGGGCCCGAGGTGATATGCAAGGTTTCTTGCTAGTCACGGTGTTCCATGTCTTTCCTTTACACGTCGCCTTTTTTGGCTTACCAAGTCGAATCAAAAATCCTTCATCTTACCTGAACATGAAAAAATGTCTCGCTCACACGACCAGTTTTAATTCGAAATGTCAACTTTGGAGAAAAAACCCACCATAATCCAACCTGTCAACCAAGTCCTCCACACGTTTTGGGAGTACCAAGATGGCGGCAAATTGGCTTCAACCAATCGACATCCCGCTCGACGCGTATGCGCTAGTCCGTCTTTTTTTAGGTCAGTGGTTCTTACCAGCTTGATAGTTTTTCGCGCCGATGGTCTCAGGAGTTGTTCCGCTGAAGTTCTGCAAAAATAATCCAAATCATATTCATAATATCATCTAACAATCGCAACAGTACATAAATTGTCAAGCGGAATCGGAGGTTTACCTCGGCCATGTTACTGATGACAATGGCCATGATGATGCCGTAGATTGCAACAGCTTCGCAGAAAATGATGCTGGGAAACGTGAAAAATTTTAGGACGATTTAAAAGAAGGCGCTACGGTGGTTCACCTGGTAAAGTGTTGGCCTCACAGTTCTGAGGACCCAGGTTCAATCCCGCCCTGCCTGTGTGGAATTTGCACGGTCTTCCCGTGCCTGTGTGGGTTTTCTCCGGGAACTCTGGTTTCCTCCCACATCCCGAAAACATGCACCATTAATTGGACACTAAATTGTCCCAAGGTGTGATTGTGAGTGCGGCTATTGGGCTCGATGCCCCCTGCGATTGGCTGGCAACCAATTCAGGGTGTGCCCCGCCTCCTTTCCCCTTTGACAGCCGGGACAGGCTCCAGCACTCCCCGTGACCCTTGTGAGGATAAGCGACAAAGAAAATGGATGGATGGATGATTTAAAAGAAAAGCCTAGAACTATAACAAAATAAAATATGCCCAAAATGTGCCATTACTTTATCATTATATTAACAAATGAATGCTTTAGTACGCAGTCAATTGAAACAAATAAGCTACATTTCAATGATTTACTAAAAATGTTTTTTCAAGCACATTGAAAATTTGCAAATGCAATTGAAACATAAAAAACGCACACAAATGATTCATTCATTATTAAATAAAGCCCATTAACTAGCTAACAATAGGGGCAGAAAAGTGTCACAGGTTATACATCCATCCATCTTCTTTGCTGCTTATCCTCACAAGGAACGGGGGATTGGTGGAGCCTATCTCAGCTGTCAACGGGTACACCCTGAACTTGTTGCCAGCCAATCGCAGGGCACACGGAGACAAACAGCCGCATGTTGCGTGTTTTAGAGATGTGGGAGAACATGCAAACTCCACACAGGCGGATCCGGGATCGAACTCGGGACCTCAGAACTGTGAGGCCAACGCTTTACCAGCAGATCCATCGTGCCGCCCAGTTTATACATATCCACAAAAAAAATTTTGTTTCTAGCCTACCTGACTAAATTTTTGGTTTTAATGCGAGGAGCCTTGACACCGCCACCAATGATGCTTGAGCCAGTTATGTAGATTCCCCTGGAATACACACAATACGCGATTAAAACATATTCCTTTATGAGACAATCTATGAGGTCACACTTCCTCAATCTTAAAAGATTTCCTCAAAAGGTGAAACAAACAAAACAAAAAAAAACCCAGAATGTGTCACTCATCATGCGGTTCCTTCTCACCAAGCTGCTCCCACAACAGACAGCGAGATGGCCAAGCCGATGCCCAGATTGGCCCACATGAAAGGTGACGTTTCTGTAAGGAACCTGCAAAAAAATATAATTATATATATGTAGCATATATAAGTTTCAGGGACTAGGAAAGAAACAATAAATAACAATAAAAAGGTGTGCTCACCATGCCACATCAAAACGGAATCCTAAATCAAATATAGTGTAGCATATACCTGGAAAAAAATGGATAAAATTAGCATAACTTTGGTCATTTCTATGAAGCATTTTTTTAACAATAGTTCAAAGTCACATGCACGTGCAAAGATCTCCTACTAGGGTACGATAGCTCACTTTGTCATGAGAATTACTCCGCTTCAGCCATGGAATTAAATCCGGGAGAGCCAAGATTGTTTTAAATGTAAAATTATTGATAATACTTTAAAGTATAACGAAATATTACAATTTCTTCATTACAAAAACACGGAATGAACATGATTGTGTTGGATAGGAGCTAAAGCATACGAGCGGATCGCCGTTGACAAGCTAAACAATACCAATACATTTTGCCAATAATGTCATCCAAACCGCAGTTTTTTTTAATGATGATAATGATAAATGTTTTTGACGGTGGCCACCCATCGCGAAAGACGCCGCAGTGCGTCCCAGCATTTAGCCTGATCCCAACCAGAGCCGCCAAACGTGAACACATTACAGCTGCAAGCGAACCCAATAAATGACTTCAGTGGCCGATGTTTCTCGATTTCTTGGTAGTACACACATTTTAATTCACAAAGTTCATTTTTTTTAAGGTGACAATCTTACCGACGACGAGTATGGTGGTCCAGAAGGCCAAAGTGACCCCCGTGTAAAGAATGGCGTGTCCGTCCATCATCCACTCCAGCAGCATCGATTCGGCTTCGGCGTGCTAAAGCAAAGACGCGAACGAACTTTAAGCTCCCTGGCAGAAAACAAAGACGCCACTGTTTAAAAAAAAATATATATATATATATATATTCTTTTGCTAGCGTTGTCGTGCGAGGCAGGAAAGCCGCGGAAGAGCGTAAAAGCAGAAGCTAGCCACACAGTCAGCTGATCCAGCACGACGAGCACGTGACCACAGGACTGCGCGTTCCATTTCTATTCCTCGACATTTTTAAACCATCACTTAACATTCATTTTTAATCTCTGTTATCATAGAAAGTTTTCAAATCCAGTTAAAAAAAAAAATCGAAAAAATTTGCAGTATAGGACAACTAATCGCTCAAAACGACCTGGTCCCGGACGGCTGCGTTCCAAACCGGAGTGCGACCTCTCCTTGCAATGTGTGAAAATGACACTTGGTGTCGCTGTTGTTCAACAAACCCGAGACTACTGTATTTTCTCATTTTTCCCTCCTTCCATTGCGCCAAACCGCATTAATACCTGTCAACTCGTACGTTCAAACGGATTTTGTGGTGAATCTTACGTATATACGGCCGTATATCACAAATCATACAGATTCTGACAGCATTATTGCAATGCAAAATCAATATGGATGGTTGCAGTAATTTCGAGCCGAAGGGTCAGCATTTAGAGTCGGCGAAGAAAGTTACACGTGAATACAATTCTGAACACAGTAATGCCACTAAATAAACTTTGATCACTAGACATTAACTTCAGATATTATCATTATGGAGATCTACAATAAAAATCATTGCGTTTTTTCCCTTCATTATTTTGGCATATAATTTGCTTCGGTATGTTATAAGGATTTTTTGCTCTCTATAAGGAATTTTTTTTTTTTTTTTTTGGTATTTTATACAGGTTGGCGCTCCGAAAAGTTGACAGGGATGCACATTTTTTGAAAGAATATGCAGGACGTCCACCATTCGTTAAAGAAAAGAGGCGCTATTTACGGGCGAGACACATTTTGTTATCGGTGGAATTCAATTTAAATCGTAAAGCATTTCAGTGCAGCACAATCATGCAATAAAATATAATGAAAAATAATGACAACGAATGTACTAAGTCAGTGCGAAATCTGGGCTCGGTGAAGCTATTACAGTGATCCCTTTTGTAGGTAACCGAACTTGGCAACTCACTTTACTCTTATCGCAGATTTCCAATTTCCTGCCAAAATGTCCCATTTTCCAAAAATCCCAGTGGCGAGATGTGCACACGTGGCTTAGGCGACCCTCTTAGTGGGTTCGATTTGTAGTTTCTCTGCTCTCCCGCAACATTTTGTGTACGGACGGTCAGAGCCGTGTGTAAATTTATGCACATCCCCGCGCATAAATCCCATACTTTTTTGCATGGAAATGCCCGTATGCACGCTTTTGATAAATGAACTCCTTGAATATTCATTCCATCGTGCTGCGGCAGCTCGCTGTCCGTGCTGTTGGCCAACGCTAGTTACCGTACTTTTCCGCTAACATGGCGCCTTAGAAGGAGCGTGAGTGAGATTACGATAAACAGTTGAATTTCTCTCTGAGAACGGTTATTGATTAGGCTTCAAAGGAAATATCGGAAGTTGGGTGAACTCGCAAATGCTCAGTCGCAACTATCTACTGCTTCTAAAAACCTTTTATTGATTCCGTGAAGGTGAATAAGCTTCACATTATTTAAATTATGACATAAAACTCGGGAAAAACTAGTTGATTTCATTATCAAGCCCCAGCGTACATCAATATAAAGGAAAATGGACTTCAAAAGGCCCTTCAGATAAATAATAACGTTATCCGATGGCCTTGTTCTGACCAGGCCTCAGGCTATGACATTTAATTCAAATATAATTGATGACTGGCTGAGCCGCTGTCCTTCACTTTTACGGGAACATTAAGTCCAATTTTTAGCCAACGAATACATTAAAATCAGTCATTCGTCGGTTTTGTGCATATGCATGAAATGCTCGAATACTTTGCACTAATGAGCCAGACGCACTAATCTTTGCCACAGATATGTATTTTTGCTTACAGAAGCAGTAATGTGGTGTTGCTGGCGCTGACGTAAGTGGGTCATTACACCACTACTGCGTTAAAGTGAAAAATAAATGCATATTGTCATTATCTACCTTTTTTTTATTCCCAAATCAAAACTTTCAAAAAAATTAGTTAGAGAATGTTTTTCTCTCTACTAAGGAAGAAAAACTCAAATATTTACAAGTGAACTAAACGATTCAACAACTCACGCTTATTACACAATTGGATTTTTAAACCTCATTATAGTGACATAATGTTTGTTACTGTTTGTTACCCGAAAAAAAAAAAAAAAACAGAAAATGACATAATGCGCACAGCGCAAGCAGTTGACCCACCCATGACGCGTTTTGTTAATGTCAATTCGAATGCCCCCCCCCCAAAAAAAAAAACAAAATGACATAAATTGCGCAGCGCAACCAGCGCTCTTTTGTTATTCTGTATAAGGCAGACTCTGTACACAGACGTGTCACGGTAGTGACTGTTGTTTTTCTTCTTATCGATTATCAACCCCCAATCATGGCTCCGAAGAAGGCAACTTGCTTGTTTAAATTTATTCTGTACTTTTGTTAATAAAAAAAAAAAGCTTACAAGGCTGGGGGCCGAGTCGCTACAGATCCGGCAATGCACTCCCAGCCTAGCGTACTCTATGACTAAATCATACATTTTAAGCAAAAAATATAAATACTTCTAAAATTATTTTATTATATAAAGAATTTAAACTATACATGTATTTCTACTATGCAGTTTATTATCATGAAAAGCTTAAAAAAATGCTTTAAAAAGACAATTTTTTTTGGCTTGGAACGCATTATTTCTTTTTCCATTCATTGAAATGGGAAACATCGATTCGGTTTTCGAACAATTCACTTTCCGAACCGTTTTCTGGATAGGATTGTGGTCCAGAACCGAGGCATCACTGTATTACATATATGTCACAAATTACTGAATAACAATTCAGAACTCAGAAGTCAATCATAATAGTTTGTTCAACTGTTGTTGAAGTTACTGTAAAAGAGGGTTTGGTAACAAATACAAAGATTGAAATTTGGGTATGACTTTTATTAAGAAACATGGGAGGTGATGCAACAAAAAAAAAAAAAGCTTACAAGGCTGGGGGCCGAGTCGCTACAGATCCGGCAATGCACTCCCAGCCTAGCGTACTCTATGACTAAATCATACATTTTAAGCAAAAAATATAAATACTTCTAAAATTATTTTATTATATAAAGAATTTAAACTATACATGTATTTCTACTATGCAGTTTATTATCATGAAAAGCTTAAAAAAATGCTTTAAAAAGACAATTTTTTTTGGCTTGGAACGCATTATTTCTTTTTCCATTCATTGAAATGGGAAACATCGATTCGGTTTTCGAACAATTCACTTTCCGAACCGTTTTCTGGATAGGATTGTGGTCCAGAACCGAGGCATCACTGTATTACATATATGTCACAAATTACTGAATAACAATTCAGAACTCAGAAGTCAATCATAATAGTTTGTTCAACTGTTGTTGAAGTTACTGTAAAAGAGGGTTTGGTAACAAATACAAAGATTGAAATTTGGGTATGACTTTTATTAAGAAACATGGGAGGTGATGCAACAAAAAAAAAAAAGCGCTTTCACGGGCCACATAAAAGTAAGAGTAGGCCAATGTGGCCCCCGTGCCTTGAGTTTGACACCTGTGGGACACGCTAATAATTCAAGGCTAATTCGACAGATGTACTGTACCAATTTCTGCTGATTTGCTCGGATAAGCGTCAATGTTGTGAGGACGTTTACACCAGCTTCAACTATAACGTGAGAAAAAAATGGCATACATACGTAAATTGTACTCTATTCCTTTTGAAACTAATATATTAAATACAGTACTTGGCAAATTGTTGTATGGATATGGATGAAAGGTTCAAATAAATAGCCACACAATGGTAATCCCAGCTAGCTGATGCAGCAAAAAAAAAAAAAAAAAAATACCAGCATCACTTAAAAATGACAAATACATTTTAGAGTAGTATGTCATGGATGAAATTGCAAATTTATACCATTAAACATACATGCTATTTTTTTTTCAGAAGCCATGTATCGCTACCTAGCCCCCCTTGCTATTATTGAGTCATAAATCACATTGGCAACGTTCAGCACGTTATTAATATCCCAAAACACGACTTGATTCTCAAGAGGTTTGGAGCCTTGAATAGAGCCTCAAAAAATTAATCTCATTGTCCATTCACGCCGGGGCACGCGCTATTAATCAATCAAATCCAGTTGTCATTTATGTTATTAGTATTCACTCACGTTCCACTTGGGACTGTGAAGCTGCTTAAGCAACAAGAAGCCTACAGGGACTTGATGCTGGACAGAAAACAAATCCCGTCTCTCTTAGCTGATTAGCATGTCTGACAGACACTAATTCGACTCAATAATTGTCCGTCTTTGTGCTATTTCATTAATATCGCTGGCGATTGATAATCACTTCTTTTTGTTTTGTTTTAAACCACTGAACTCGAGCTACTTTTCTGCCCATGGTCGTCTGTTTACATGTATTCCTCCGCACAGATCTTCTCTCGATCAGACAGGTTTCTGGGCTGTTGCTGAAAAACACGAAATTTCAGTTCCCTCCAAAGATTTTCTATTGGGTTTAGGTCTGGAAACTGCCTTGATATGCTTCTCACGGAGCCACTCGTTGGTTTTCCCGGCCGTGTGCTTCGGGTCATTGTCATGTTGAAAGACCCACCCACGACCCATCTTCGTTGCTCTGACTGAGGGGAAGAGGGTGCTCCCCAAAATCTCACAATACATGACCGCGATCGTCCTCTCCTTAATACGGTGCAGTCGTCCTGTCCCATGTGCAGAAAAACACCCCCGAAGCATGATGCTACCACCCCCATGCTTCACAGTAGGGACGGTGTTCTTGGGGTGGAACTCATCATTCGTCTTCCTCCAAACGCGGTTAGTGGAATTATGACCAAAAAGCTCCATTTTGGTCTCATCCGCCCACAAAACTTTCTCCCATGACTCCTCTGTGTCATCCAAATGGTCATTGGCAAACTTAAGACGGGCCTTGACAGGTGCTGGTTTAAGCAGGGGAACCTTCCGTTCCATTTGTGTTTTCAAACCATGACGTCTTACCTTACGTATTACCTTGGAAACGGTGGTCCCAGCTCTTCTCCGGTCATTGACCAAGTCCTGTCGTGTAGTCCTGGGCTGATTCCTCACCTTTCTAAGGATCATTGAGACCCCACGAGGTGAAAACTTAAAATGGGTCTCCACTCCGATGTTTAGCTTCTTCCATTTTCTAATGACTGCTCCAACAGTGGACCTTTTTCCACCAAGCTTCTCGGCAATTTCTCCGTAGCCCTTTCCAGCCGTGTGGAGTTGTACAATTTTTGTCTTTGGTGACTTTGGACAGCTCTTTGGTCTTGGCCACGTTACAAATTTGAATTTTACTGATTGTACGGGGTGGACAGGTGTCTTTATGCAGCTAACTACCTCACACCGGTGCATCTGATTCAGGATAATACTTCTAAAGGCCGACTAACCGGTCTTTGAGGGTCAGAATTCTAGCTGATAGACAGGTGTTCAAATACTTATTTGCAGCTGTATCACACAAATAAATCGTTAAAAAAAAATCATACATTGTGATTTCTGGATTTTATCTCTCAGAGTGGACATGCACCTACGATGTAAATTTCAGACACCTCCATGATTTCTAAGTGGGACAACTTGCAATATAGCAGTGGTGTTCAAATACTTATTTTCTTCACTGTAGCAGGGTGTTCAAATACTCATTTTCTTCACTGGGTTTTCATATAATTCAGCTGTAAGATGGCTGGTCTGCGTGGATCCTCTTGGTCTTTGCGCCAGGGAGAAAAATTTCCACGGAAACAAAGCACGCTAACGGCGCCGTGCGAAACAAACTTCTGAGGTCATCGTATTGTTTGTTAATGACATGTTTGCCCGAAAGCATTGCGTTCAAATCATAAACACATGAAACAATCATGCGTAATCTGTGCCCTTTTGCTTCCTTCGTATTGAATTGTTCCAAGGGAAAACCCTAAAAATGCGTGTCCCGTCTTAAACTGGGCGACGGGATCCTTTCACCTAACCCCCAATGCTGATCCTGAGCGTAGCAGTTCCCCCAACGTCGACCCCTGTCCAAACCTGGACTTGACCCGAACCGCATAATGTGTACCCATTCAAAGTAAGGAAATAGAAATAAAGTCCATGTGAGCGACAGACGCTTCTGATCACGAACACAAAGCACAGGGCATTCAAACGTTTCCATTAACAAAAGGAAGACAGCATAAATGCGAACGTCCCCTTTCGCCGCGATGCCGTAACCCTCTTACGGCTAACGACGCGGGCGAGGGAGGGCAAGCCGATGTTTCCATTTAACTTCATCAAGGCCCATTAACCGGCGTTAGCACGCGCGCCATCGCCGCGTCGTGCTCTGGCTGTACAGGCCGGCCCGTTGCGTAATATTTCTGGCAAATATAATACCCAGGTGTCAAAGGTTTTTTGTTTTTGTTTTTGTGGATATAGGAACCTAACAATGCACGTCGCGAGTGAGGGGGCGCGCTCATTTGCGCGTCTCCTCCCGCGAGCGGATAAATCTAATGTGGCGTTCAAAAGAAGTCATTTATAAACTTACTGTACGTCGAGTCACTTGGCTAGGCTGTGATTGTTTGTGTTCACATAACAAGCTTACGTGTACCGCCGCTGGCGGATTGGATAATTTGTTTTTTGGGCCCAAAACAACCTCAAATATAAAAACATGTTTATTCAACAATTTACAAAAAAATAAATAAAGAGAAAAAAAAAAAAAAAGCAGCACGGTGGATCAACTGGAAAGCGTTGGCGTCACAGTTCCGAGGTCCCGGGTTCATCGTCCACATCCCAAAAACATGCAACGCAATCTGGACACTCTAAATTGCCCGTAGGTGTGATCGTGAGTGCGGCTGTTTGTCCCTATGTGCCCTGCGATTGGCTGGCAACCAGTTCAGGGTGTACCCCACCTCCTGCCCGTTGACAGCTGGGATAGGCTCTGGCACTCCCCGTGACCCTTGTGAGGATATAAGCTGCCAAGAAAATGGATGGATAAATTGCCCATAAGTGTGATCATGAGTGTGGCTGTTTGTCCCTATGTGCCCTGCGATTGGCTGGCAAGCAGTTCAGGGTCTACCCCGCTTCCTGCCTGTTGGCAGCTGGGATAGGCTCCGGCACTCCCCGTGACCCTTGTGAGGATATAAGCTGCCAAGAAAATGGATGGATAAATTGCCCATAGGTGTGATCGTGAGTGCGGCTGTTTGTCCCTATGTGCCTTGCGATTGGCTGGCAACCAGTTCAGGGTGTACCCCACCTCCTGCCCGTTGACAGCTGGGATAGGCTCTGGCACTCCCCGTGACCCTTGTGAGGATATAAGCTGCCAAGAAAATGGATGGATAAATTGCCCATAAGTGTGATCATGAGTGTGGCTGTTTGTCCCTATGTGCCCTGCGATTGGCTGGCAACCAGTTCAGGGTGTACCCCGCCTCCTGCCCATAGACAGCTGGGATAGGCTCCACCACTCCTTGCGACCTTTGTGAGGATAAGCTGCCAAGAAAATGGATGGATAAATTGCCCATAGGTGTGATCGTGAGTGCGGCTGTTTGTCCCTATGTGCCTTGCGATTGGCTGGCAACCAGTTCAGGGTGTACCAAGCCTCCTGCCTGTCGGGCTCCAGCACTCCCCGCGACCCTCGTGAGGATAAGTGGCTAAGAAAATGGATGCATGGATGGTACATTTTCCATATAGCGACCACATTTTCACCACACGTTGTGAAGCTGACAGTAACGAGTCTGGACAGGTTGCAATAAAGGCGCCTGGACTATTTGTTGAAAAGACACCCAAAAAAAAAAAAAAAAAAAAAAAAAGAGCAAAAAGGCCCCAAAGCTTCTTCAGTTCAAAATGTTTTATTTTTGTCCTATTTATACCTCACTGGGTGTTTCCCCCTGGGGGTGGCCAACAAAAGGGTGTCGTTGTTGACGTTATTGCCTGGCGCCGACAGTGAAACGACCGTCCTGCATCCCAATCGTTGGTTCGCTCGTCTTGTGGAAAAACAACTCATTGGGGTCACAATGTCTTACGTAAGGACACCATCACCACATTGTTTAAGGCAGATGATAGGTGATGACTCTCCTCTGTTTATGCATCCATCCATTTTCTTGGCAGCTTATCCTCACAAGGGTCGCAGGGAGTTGTGGAGCCTATCCCAGCTGTCAACGGGAAGGAGTCGGGGTACACCCTGAACCTAGTTGCCAGCCAATGACAGGGCACATAGGGACAAACAGCCACACTCACGATCACACCTATGGGCAATTTATCCATCCATTTTCTTGGCAGCTTATATCCTCACAAGGGTCACGGGGAGTGCCGGAGCCTATCCCAGCTGTCAACGGGCAGGAGGTGGGGTACACCCTTAACTGCTTGCCAGCGAATCGCAGGGCACATAGGGACAAACAGCCACACTCATGATCACACCTGTGGGCAATTTATCCATCCATTTTCTTTGCGGCTTATCCTCACAAGGGTCACGGGGATTTGTGGTGCCTATCGCAGCTGTCAACAAACAGGAGGCGGGGTACACCCTGAACTGCTTGCCAGCCAATCGCAGGGCACGTAGGGACAAACAGCCGCACTCACAATCACACCTATGGGCAATTTAGAGTGTCCAGTTTACGTGGCATGTTTTTGTGATGTGGGAGGAAACCGGAGTGCCCGGAGAAAACCCACGCAGGCACGGGGAAAACATGCAAACTCCACACAGACGGACCAGGATCGAACCCGGGTCCTCAGAACTGTGAGGCCGACGCTTCACCAGCTGATCCACCGCGCCGCCCCCCTCTGTTCAGTTATCACATATTTTCCGAGGTTTGAAATGTCTTATTGTTCACCTCCCTTTATTTTTTTCAGCATCGGTATTCACGATACTTAGCCGCCATTGTACCCGTTTATGTATTTGTAATGACATTTTTGGAATTGCCCGTCGCTTGGATGCAGACAACAGTGTGCGTGCATGTCAAAACCGAACCAAACACAAAGCGTTTCGTATTCAAATGATCACGCGGAAGCTGTTTGAAGACTCGACAGAGCACACGACCGCTTACCAACGCGCAACCGTGAAACTACTTGACTATTACTCCTTAATACACTTTCTACTTTCATTAATTTTTTTTTTTATCCAATTTGCCTCTTTGTGCCCCGCCTCCTGACCCGTTGACAGCTGCGATAGGCTCCGTCACTCCCCGCGACCCTGGTGAGGGTAAGCGGCAAAGAAAATGGATGGATGGATAACGTATCCTCGTCTTTCTGCTGTGTAAAAGTCACAAATGAGAGAAATTGTCATACTTGGTACGCAGCGTTTTAAAATTTGCCACACAGCCTCGTTTTGAGTGTGCGGCGACGGCCTATTCAATAATGTATGGAGCCGCTCAACCTTTAATTGAAACCTGGGCGCACAAAAGCGGCTCCGTCTGAAATATTCCTCAGAATCTTTGAAGTCTAATATCAGTGCGGATGACACTTTTATAAGACTGCATATATATGACTACATTAATCATAAATCATCCAACAACACTTTATTTTAGATCACTCACAGATGAAATGGTGTTTTGTTTAAACATTGAATAAAAGTCGCATGTTAAAATAAGGAAAAATTGCAACCCCCAAAAAATTCAGTCAATTGCAAAATAAAAAAATCTATAAAATGTGAAAAAATATATCATGTGCTCAATGTATGTTAAATGTTTCTGTAGATGGGTTTCACAAAGTAATATTTGTTTTCTTTTAAAATATATTTTACGCTTCACTGAAATGACAAAATGAATACTGTACTTACTGGCTAAATAAAATATTAAAAACAAACAAAAAATAGTAAGTGTGCACACGAAAAAAAAGATCGATTGGTGGCTCAGCTAGCAAAGCATTGGCCTCACAGTTCTGAGGTCCATCCATCCATTTTCTGCTTATCCTCACAAGGGTGACAGGGAGTGCTGGAGCCTATCCCAGCAGTCAACGGGCAGGAGGCGCGGTGCACCCTGAACTGGTCGCCAGCCAATAGCAGTTCTGAGGTCCCGAGTTCGATCCCGGAGCCGCATTTGTGGAGTTTGCATGTTCTCCCCAGGCTTGCGTGGCTTTTCTCCGAGCACTCCAATTTCCTCCCACATCCCAAAAATATGCAACATTAATTGGACTCGAAATTGCCCCTCGTTGTGATCGTGAGTGCAGCTGTTTGTCTCCATGTGCCCTGCGATTGGCTGGAAACCAATTCAGGGTGCACCCCGCCTCCTACCCGTTGACAGCTGGGACTGGCTCCAGCGCTCCCCGCGACCCTTGTGAGGATAAGCAGCCAAGAAAATGGATGGATGGATTTCCCCTCACTTGAACGCTACAGATCGAAGAAAGTCAAAAGTAGCAGGCATTCAAACAGTTTTTTCCTTCTAGCAATCCATCCATCCATCCATTATCTCTACCGCTTATCCTCACAAGGGTCACAGGGAGTGCTATCCCACCTGTCAACAGGCAGGAGGCGGGGTACGCCCTGAACTGGTCGCCAGCCAATCGCAGGGCACACAGAGACAAACAACCAGATCATTTTGCGCCAACAAAATCTTTGAACGCGCCATTGACGGAGAACTTCTGTACCGTCGGGCTTGATCAAATCAAAGATCAGAAAGTCACGCCGTCAGCGGCCGTCGGACGTTTATTCAGTTTGGACTTTCTTCTACCTTGACACTCCAAAAACGTCAGGAAAAGTACGCCTCGATCAGGAGGCCGACTTGCATCTGTATGCAGCTGATACGGCGCCACCGTGCAAAGGCCTCGAAAAGTCAACCACTTTCACACCGAGCAACTCATCAGTGTTCTCAGCTCTCACTGCCCGTCCTCTCATTAATGTTTTTTTTTTACACCTTCATATCCCCTCCTGGTCGCTTCTTACGTGTGTTCCGCTGATGAATCCTGAAGTTGAAGTTCACTGCCTCCGTCTTTAGAATACTAAAAAAAACACTCAAGGTACAGTTTGCAGTACGTCAGGGGGTAGGAGGATCACGCTGACACAAAAATGGATCGTGAAAGGGTCTTACGAGGAATTATTTGAGGAAAAGTGTCAAGTCGTAACCTTCGGAGGAATTTTATGGATTTTTCTTTCAGATTAAAATTTGAATACCAGGACAATAATGACAATAATCATTTTTTCCTCAACAAAAAAAACATTTTATGAGGAATTAAGGTGTGATTTTAAAATAAGAAAGTTGTTTTTCCTAAAGAAAATATTTTGAAATGTTAAGGGAATAAAACTATTGTCCATCCATCCGTTTTCTTTGCCGCTTATCCTCACGAGGGACATGAGGAGGAGGCGGGGTACACCCCGAACTGGTTGCCAGCCAACCGCAGGGCACAACAAGACAACCAACCAATTGCGCTCACCATCACACCTACGGACAATTTAGAGTGTCCAATGAATGTTGCGTGTTTTTGGGATGTGGGAGGAAACCGGAGTGCCCACCCGGAGAAAAGCGACGCAGGCATGGAGAGAACATGCAAACATCCACACAGGTGGGTGCGGGACTGAACCCAGGACCTCAGAACTGTGAGGCCAACGCTTTCCCAGCTGCTCCACCGTGTCACTGAAATAAAACTATTGTGTCAAAAACATGCGATTACAAGGATTGCTTTAATGTTCTAGAAAATGTTGCAATGTTTCTTTTTCAAGAACAAAATTTTTAGTTACCTCAATAAAGGGTTTATTAATAATTTAATTAATATTACGAGAATGGCATCATATTCATTCAAGATTAAAAATTTGAAATCATATTAGATAATCGTAATGTTATGAGCATTATCCATCCATCCATCCATTTTCTAGGTGCTTATCCTCATGAGTGTCGCGGGGAGTGCCGGAGACTATCCCACCTGTCAACGGACAGGAGGCGGGGTACACCCTCAACTGATCGCCAGCCAATCGCAGGCCACATCGAGACAAACAGCCGCACTCACAATCACACCTAGGGGCAATTTTGAGTGTCCAATTAATGTTGCATGTGTTTTGGGATGTGGGAGGAAACCGGAGTGCCCGAAGAAAACCCACGCAGGCACGGGGAAAACATGCAACCTCCACACAGGCGGATCTGGGATTGAACTTGTGACGTCACAACTGTGATTGGCTGGAACCGATCAGTTCAGGGTGCACCCTGCCTCCTGCCCGATGACAGCTGGGACAGGCTCCAGCACTCCCCACGACCCTTGTGAGGATGAGCGGCTAAGAAAAGGGATGGATGGACCTCAGAACTGTGAGGCCAACGCTTTCCAGCTCCCTCATGAGAATCAATATTTCTTAAAAATAAAAGCCAAAAAAGTTCACCAATATTTGTCATATTAGAGGAATAAACTCATTCTTCATTAAAACGTCATAACCTTGAGAAAATTGTGCCAATAATACAAAAATAAAACTGCAGTGTTATATGTATAAAGTTGTATTTCTTCAAGAAAAAAAGTTTCTCAAGCCATTCATGCTGCTTTTCAGAAATGATGAAGTCAGAAGATGATTTGCTTCGAACAAATGTCAAAATATATGATTCACAAGGTTTTTCTTCGGGATTTTACTCCCTCCACAAAAACCTTTTTGCAGCCAAAAGGTCATCAAAACACTCGAAACAACCAGAACGATGACATTTATCCCGTTCCTACGCGAATCCCTCTCAGGCCTCCGATTTTAACCTCCGTGCGCGTACCAAACACTCCATAGCCAAGCGAAAACATTTGATCACAGCGACATTGACTGTACAGCAGAACGAGCTGTTCCTGTTCCTGTCCCTGTTCCTGTGCTTGATTTATGTAAGCCGAATCCAAAGCTACATAATTCAAGACCGTAAAGTAGTTTCTGCCCCCCACCCCGTCAAAAATAATGCACAAGCGCTCCCCGGTAGCTCCCACCTGATGGAACGAGAGGCTCCACTTCACCCTCAATTATCTGGCGCGCACTTGATCGTCGCCACTCCAGCGTTCGCAACTAAAACGACGAGCTGAGCGTCGTATCGCTCGGATCTGTGCGTTCATCGCGTCGTTCTTTTGACAAAACTTTTGACACGGACGCTTGACACCGAAATATTAGAACAAAAGCTCAGCTTATGTAACTGACACTGCAAAAAAAAAAAATGAATGCGGTCGACCCACGGCACTTTTTCGACGCTTAGCTGCGACCGGAGTTCAAGTTAATAGCCATGACAAAACAGCTCAAAAGTTTTGAGAAAAATGATAAATATGTAATTCACTTGTAATTAAGCGACAGTCGGGTTCAACATATAAAAGGACCCAAACCAGAAACTAATCAATGTATTTAACTGGTCGTCACTTTCGTTACGTGGTTCTTTATATTTTGTCATGGCATGCCATGATCCAAGCCACTTATCCTCACAAGGGTTGCGGGAAAGCCAGAGCCTATCCCGGCTAGCTTCGGGCGAAAGGCGGACTGCAACCTGAACTGGTCGACAGTCAGTCACTGAGTGGGAATCGATCCCACGCTGCCCGCACCTAAGGCAGGTGTGTGTACCACTACAGCCACAGTGTACTTGCGGTTTCCCCTTAGAGGGCCGTTATGGCTGTGAAACCATAAAAATATTTAGACATGAAATTTATGAAGTACTTTCCAACTACTGTTTTTGGGTGACATGAAAAATACTTGTAATATTTCAGAGTTGTCATTTATGATATGACAATTTGAAATTTTGGTACAGCTTTGAACAAAAAATATCATGGAAGGTGATGCACATGATTGTCCTCCGCGGGCCACGTGAAATCATGTGGCAGGCCAGATCTGGCCCCCGGGCCTTGAGTCTGACATCTGTGCACTATTCTATCATTGACTCTATATTTTTTTATATATCATAAAAGCCGCACAAAAATAGAAAAACAAACCGACATGCATACTTAAGATGAGCAAAAAGCCATCCATCCATTTGGTTTGCTGCTTATCCTCACAGGGGTCGCGGGGAGTGCTGGAGGCTATTCCAGCTGTCAGCTGGTCGCCGGCCAATCGCAGGGCACAACCAGACAAACAGTCGCACTCGCACGCACACCTTGGGGCAATTTAGAGTGTCCACTTGATGTTGCATGTTTTCGGGGTGTGGGAGGAAACCGGAGTGCCCGGAGAAAAGCCACGCAGGCACGGGAGAGAACATGTAAACTCCACACAGGCGGGTCTGGGATCGAACCCGGGTCCTCCGAACTGCGAGACCAACACTTTACCAGCTGATTCACCGTGCCGCTATGAGCAAAAATAATAATTAAAAAAAGCAGTAATACAACAGTCACATGTCCCCTTTTGGAGAGGGCAGCGTGGGATCAATTCCCCGCTCAGTGATGTTGTCGATATCTGGCCTATGACAGACTGGCGACCAGTTCGGGGTGTACTCCGAAGCTAGCCGGGTTAGGCTCCGGCTTCCCCGCAACCCTCGTGAGGATAAGCGTCTTGGATCGTGACACGACATGACATTCACTCCCATTGACGGCCGTACACGTCAAATATCCGCATTAACTCGGGGAGCCGGCCGCGATTAATCTAAACAGCGGGCGTCATGGCGATACATAAATCACGCGCAAACAGTGTACATAGGTCAGTAAATAGATTAAAATGACTTTTTTTTTTCCAGTTACATATTCAAAACTTCATCCGGCCTTTCGAATCGGGTCCCGTGCGATCTCATGCAAGAAAGGCAATGCTATATTTATTTTCTTGCATGTGTCTTATTGTTTTTTTCCCCCGTCTTCTTATTTTTTTTAAAGGGTTATTATTATTAGCACGGCTGAGTCAGTATGATTATTTTTATAGTCTTATAAGAAAGTGGGTCTATATGGACGAATTGCTGCACAGGGATGGAGCGAGACTGCGTTGCTAGGAGACGCCGAGCATCTGCAATTTATCCCGCAACACGTGCATTCAATCTCACCGTGCGTGTGCGTAGCCGCCACGTATGTATAAAAGCCACAAGCAGGATCGCTTTTGCCTCAGTACGGCCGAGGATGCTCCCGCTCCGCAGCTGCCCGACGACGGTCGATTCCTCGCCCCCCCCCCTTCTTTTTTCTTTTTGCATCCGCACTTTTGATCAACTTTGGAGAGTTGCGCAAATGAACCGTCCGACCGAAGAAGCCGAGTTAAGCTTCCGTCCTATTGAAATGAGCTCCTCGCTGCTATTTGAACGGGATTCCTGTCCCGTAGCTCTCCTCCTCGTAGCGTATTTTTGATTCCCCCCCCCCCCCCCCAACACTTCCACGTTTCTCCATGTTTTCAACCCCGACAATGCAGCCCTCCTTCTCCTCGGAGGGGAACTCCACGGAGCCGAGCTGGTGGACGAACGGCTCCGAGGCGAACTCCACGCGGGGGGTCGGCGACTACGACCGGGGGAGGCGACGCTGGCAGGCGGCCGGGGAGGAGGAGCAGCGGGAGGGGGGCGAGCGGCTCCCCTTTCTCACCGACGCCTGGCTGGTGCCCCTCTTCTTCTCGCTCATCATGCTGGTGGGCCTGGTGGGCAACTCTCTGGTCATCTACGTCATCTCCAAGCACAGGCAGATGAGGACGGCCACCAACTTTTACATCGGTGAGCGAAAGCGCGGACCCTCGCCGACTCCGGGTTGAAGGACGCGAGGACGCGCGGCATCTAATTAGCTCCCGGCGGATGGCCATCGAATGGCATCATTATTTGCGCTTATGTTCGCTGCGTGCTAATGCCGCGTTTTAAAATCCAGTCAAGGTTACACGTAGTTCTCAATGTAGTATTCAGTTTTTGCATCTGGGAGGCAGAGTCTGCCGGATATCTATTCTCGGCATTCTATTCTATTGAAATCGCCGCTGTCAAACCCGAGGCACGAGGGCCGGGTCCGGCCCGCCGCGTGACTTGATGTGGCCCGCGAAGGCTAATCGTGTGTATCAACTTCCATGATTTTTATCCAAATCAGTGCCAAAATTTCAAATGGTCATATCATGAATGATAATGCCAATACATTGCAAGCGTTTTCGTGTTACCAAACGTCAATAATAGTTGGGGAAAAAAAAACATTACCCTTGATTTCTGATTCCACGACTAGTTAATAACTTTCACGTGTGAATATAATAAGGTGAAAGATTTACATTGCTTCACAGTCAGAAGTGCCCTCTGAGGGAAACCGTAACTACAATGAGGCCTGTGGCCAAAATGCCTTTGACACCACTGATTTAAGTAGATCATTTATTAAAAACGGTGGGTCAGCTGGTAAAGCGTTGGCCTCACAGTTCTGAGGTCCCAGGTTCAATCCCAGACCCGCCTGTGTGGAGTTTTCTCCAGGTACTTCCGGTTTCCTCCCACATTCCCAAAACATGCAACATTAAATGGACACTAAATTGCCCCAAGGTGTGATTGTGGGTTCGGCTGTTTGTCTCAATGTACTCTGCGATTGGCTGGCAACCAGTTCAGGGTGTAACCCGCCTCTTGGCCGTTGACACCTGGGATAGGCTCCAGCACTCCCTGCAACCCTCGTGAGGGTAAGCAGCAAAAGAAAATGGGTGGATGGATAAATTGCCCATAGGTGTGATTGTGAGTGCGGCTGTTTATCTCAATGTGCCCTGCGACTGGCTGGCGACCAGTTCAGGGTGTACCCCGCCTCCTGCCCGTTGACAACTGGGATAGGCTCCAGCACTCCCCACGACCCTTGTGAGGACAACTGGCGAAGAGAATGGATGGATGGATGAAATAAATCCCCCCCAAAACAAGTTAATAATTGCCAAAACAAAACATTTGTCCTACTTAAGCTCCTCAACTTAACTTCAACACAGTTCATTGGCACTCAGCTGCTGTCACCAAAGCACTACTTTTGTATGAATGAAGCGCCTCCACTCACTTCAACACTGTTGTGTGGCACCAAGATTTCGGCGCAGCGCTACTTTTGTCTAAATGCAGGACCTCAATTGACTTCAACGAGGCTCCTGGGCCCCAAGATGTCTGTAAAGCACTAATTTTGTCCTAATGAAACTCCTCAAATCACTTCACCGTACTTCTTTGGCACCTAAATACCACAATCATGTCAGCAAAGCACTGCTTTTTTTTCTAAATGAAGCTCCTCACCTTACTTGAGCATAGTTCATTGGCAACAAAACGCCACAAGATGGCAGCAAAGCAAGGCAAAACCATAAGGCATAATCAAATTCCTTTACAGCTACATATAATTACATGAAGGAAAATAGAATAATTCCATAAAAGAAAACAAAAAATCCCAATGCTTTGATTGGTCAAACGTGGAGCTTAAATGGAGCCGTTTTTAGCCTGGATTTGAACGTTGCATTTACTGACGTCTGCCATGACACACGGCGATATCGGTCGCAGCTGCGGCACCTGCTTTGACGTATTGAACGCGCTGCACTTATTTATTCAAGCGACTAATTGTCAAAGCGTCTACGACAGCAAAGGTAAACGTCTCGCTCTCCACCCCTCCAAGCTGTGCATAGGAAATTCAAATTATATAGAAAATGCACATTTTTGAAGGGGGTTTTTTCTGGGGTCCATATTGTTCATTAACGTAGCTACAGTCACGTGAAAGATGCAATAAAAGTTTGACATTTTCGGCGTTCGGCAAGGCGTACGTGACGTGAACTAAGGTCACCCCGCACGCCTCGGTCAGGAAACAATTCCACGTTCAGCAAACATCGGATTAGCAGTTGGCACGGCGTCTGCGCTCCCTCTGCAGTGTGTGACGACGTTTGCCGATTAGATCCGCTGTTCTCGAACGGATGGACGATAGTATTTGACACACGTGTACGCCGATGATAAGTTAATATTGCACGCCGGCCGAATGATGATTCGCGCCTGCTGATGCAATCTTTTTGTGACACCACGATGGAAAAGCAGCTACCACGACTTTAGGTCTAAAGTGTAAGCAGACAAGCAATTTCAATTTATTCATCCATCCTTCCATTTTCTTTGCCGCTTATCCTCACGAGGGTCGCGGGGAGTGCTGGAGCCCATCCCAGCTGTCAACGGCCAGGAGGCGGGTTACACTCTGAACTGGTTGCCAGCCAATCGCAGAGTACATTGAGACAAACAGCTGAACTCACAATCACACCTTGGGGCAATTTAGTATCCAATTAGTGATGCGTGTTTTTGGGGTGTGGGAGGAAACCGGAGTCCCCGGAGAAAACCCACACAGGGACAGGGGAGAACATGCAAACTCCGCACGGGCGGGGCCGGGATCGAACCCGGGACCTCAGAACTGTGAGGCCAACGCGTTACCAGCTGATCCACCGTGCCGCAATTTCAACTTATTATTACGGAAAAACGTTGACGGCCATCACGATAAGCTAATATTGGATATGGAGAAACATCGAAAGTCATATGATGAGTTAGCGATGACACAATAACTTTACAAGTTGTGGCTGTGCAATTTTTCACATGAAAACATTGATGGGCAAAATTCAAAATTCAAAATGATCACATAAAACATTGACAGACATTCTTACATGATTAACTTTTGACTATAATTCTGATAATACTACTTATTTACTAATTATTAGCCTTAAAATATGTTCAACAAGCTTCCAAATATATTCATTAATCATATTTTTTTTTTAAAAAAAGGCTACACTAAAAACTTTTATTCTCACTGGTATTTACACAGAACTTTAATTAATTAATTAACACATTTTCATTGGATGTTAATTATGATCATTTATTCCTGTTATTTAGTATCATTAAAACGTATAAAACTATTTTAAAACCGGACAAATTGCAATAAAAATGATCTTTGGTCATTTTCGTCAACATTTCTTAATCAGAAAAATACAAACAAAAATACAATCATCCACGATAATTTCATGAAAATTAATTAATGTATTTAACATCTCATATTTAATATTTATTTAAATATTTTTTTAACTTATTGCTCATATTCAAACGTGTTTTTCCATGTGCGTTTTTTTTTTTTTTTTTTTTTTTTTTGCTAGGCTCCAAACAATCAGGCTGTCGCTCCTACATTAACTGCGGAAACAATCTGCCGCTTCCAATTTGTGACGGAGCGAAGCTTAAAACAAAAACAAAAGAGGAACAAAAGGCCAAGGCGACGCACGCAAAGAAAGCCCTTCAGACGGCGGCAAAATCCTGAAAGAAAATAAGAAGTTGCGATAAGAAATGCAAAATGGAAAATGAAATTGACGGGGGGAGCAAAGTGGGAAAGTACAGGCAGTCGTCGGGTCTCGACTTTACAACGCCCGTCCGCCATTTTGTTTGTGCGCCGTGAGTATCTTTGCATTTTTCGCCCTCCTTTTTAGACATTATCTTCCAAAAGAAGAAATCTGCGTCTTTTAGCAGCCAAAAGACAAATCCGTGACCCTGAAAACGAAGCTCAAGATCACCAACCGTGGTCAAAGTTAATAAAGGCAAATCCCGTTTTTTAGCGCACGTGAAGGGTTCCGTTCCTATTTTGGATCCAATGATCACAAAACAAGGTTCTTTGATACTTGTCGAGATGGAGCGGATTGAGGACCAGGTTCCTTGGCGATAGCTCAGCACAGCCTCCCCTTCTTCTTCTCCATAATGCGACCTACGTCATCTTGTTTATTTCAATCTATTTGCTTTTAATACAAAGTATTTTGATGTCAATTCTGACTTTAATGGTGGAATCCGACTTAAATCGAAAATTCGAGTGAAGTCGCTACTCGAGACCGGATCTCCGTCGTAGACCGAGGACTGCCTTTATCGTGACTTTGACGCAAGACTCAAATCAAGAACGCATGCGCACACACACCTACACGCGTAATGCACTTCTTTGGGGCGGGGATCAGCAATACATCTTCATAAAATTACAAAAATGCATTTCAATATTTTCCCATTGGCAAAACGACACATACAGTAAATCATTGCCGTTTTTGAGAGGTCGTCAAGGATTTTTGCTCATAAACACTTGAAGTTATCGACGTAAGAAGATCGAAGAAGACGTTCTAAGATTACCTCGTCGTTTATGTATCATGGTTGGAGCTATCAAGCTTGGACCACCACCGATTTTTTTTTTTTCGTAAATAAAAATTGGTATCCAATCCATAACAATACGCGTGCTCTGTGTCGACCCCCGCCCCCCCACGCCTACATGCAGCAAACCTGGCCGCCACCGACATCATCTTCCTGGTGTGCTGCGTCCCCTTCACGGCCACCCTCTACCCTTTGCCCGGCTGGATCTTCGGCAACTTCATGTGCAAATTCGTCGCCTTCCTCCAGCAGGTAAAAGAACTCGACGAAACCGACCGCACTAGAGACTTTGTGTTCTGGTCAAATATAATGCGCGTCTCTAATTTTTTTTTTTTTTTGCGTTGGATGCTCAAAGCTTTATCAGAGCATGTCCGATAAAGCCTAAAAGCCTCCTTTTAGCCTCCCAGTGCACACATTGCGTCCCCAGAATCCATCACAGCGTCTGTGTTCTCTTTGAAGCATTACTGCAAAAACTACTTCACTGATTTTCATGACGTTTTTTTTTTTTTTTTTGTGGAGGATTGTAGCTGCCGGTCAAGTGCTTCCACGCAAAACCACATTCAAACCTTGTTTTGTGCCGTTCAAAATGGGAAACATGACGAATGTGTCCGAAAATGTCCAGGTCCTCCAAAAAGTTGAACGAGAATCAGAACTCCAAATGCAATGGAAAAGCTTCATTGCAAAATTGCAGGACTCCAAGACGAGGACATGGTGATCAGTGGGTTTTATTCCAAAGGAAAGTTGTGCACGACAACGCAGTCCAAGAAGGCAGGATCCAGAACACAAGAAAATGTCCGATAATTCTGAGTCAACTAAAGACCAGAACCCAAAGTGTGACTGGCGGAGTCACCCTGGATGCGGGAAAGCATACTCAACGAACTGCCAAAAACCAGTGACAAAACTCCTTGTGACAGAGCTGTGACCGGTGACAGGTTTCGGAGATGAAACCGCTTGGAGCGGTGGTCAGGCCACGCCCATCTTGGCGGTGGTCCAGCCTTGCTCATGACACAAGTCATGTCATTATCCAAGCCGCTTATCCTCACAAGGGTTGCGGGAAAGCTGGAGCCTATCCCAGCTAGCTCCGGGCGAAAGGCGGACTATGCCCTGTACTGGTCGCCAGTCAGTCACGGGGCAGATATCGACGCCGTCGCTGAGTGGGAATTGTTCCCGCCATGTCATAGGGCACTGCCAGAAGGGGCGTGGCTTGGTCACCGCTCTCGGCGGTGCCACCTCTGGCGCTCGTCCCTGCTGTTGCGCATTTGGTATGTTAATTAACCATGTATTTATGTTGGAGTTTATGTCACGGGCATCTGCCATTTCAATGAGTTTGCACTGTGTTAGCATGTGCAGACTCTACTTCTGCAATAAAACCAACTGGACAATATGCCTTTGTCTCGGAGTCCTGCATTTGGGTCCTTGGCACGTGACACACTCTGCCCTTGACCAAAGGCAGGCATGTGTACCACTACACCACCAGTGCTGATCAAGTCTTTAGTTTTTTAACCAAGAAAACATCCATCCATTTCTTCAGCTGCTTATCCTCACAAGGGTCACGGGAGTACTGGAGCCTACCTCAACTGTCAACAGGCAGGAGGCGGGGTACACCCCGAACTGGTTGCCAGCCAATCGCAGGACACATGGAGACAGACAACAGTCACACCTAGGGGCAATTTAAAGTGCCGCACTCACAATCGCACCTAGGGGCAATTTAGAGTGTCCAATTAATGTTGCGCGTTTTTTGGGGATGTGGGAGTAAACCGGAGTGCCCGGAGAAAAGCCACGCAGGCACGAGGAGAACATGCAAACTCCACGGGTCCGGGATCGAACCCGGGTCCTCAGAACGGTGACGCTACCGAGCCGCCGCCAAGAAAACAACAAAAATCATAATAAATGCAACAAACGAGAAGAGTCCATTTGCCTTGATTTAAACTTTTCAGATTGCAAAGAATATAACACGCCACGGTCGACCTATTTGCGATCACGTTATACATAAAAAGACATAATATTAGTTATTATAAGAGGGGCGCGGATGATTGCGCTCTCAAATAAATTGTCCCCCTCCTTTTTTTAAAGGGGGGTGTCGAGGGGGGGGGGGGGTTGTATACTTTAATAACAACCTGCTACACCTAAAGCATTTTTTCCGGCCCCCTGCTGATTACAGTTGAGAGGTTGGAGTGGATAATTATCCGTAAAAAGCTTCAGAAGAAGACCAAATTTTTCACGTCCCAACACCGAGAGGGTTCCGCTTTTAATAACCCATTTAGACTTTAAGCTTTTAGGTGTTTTTTTTTTTTGTAACGTCCCAAAAGAGCATGGAAGCTTTTTGCGCAATTTGAGACAAAAGCGGGCAGTACGCCGCAATTAATGTATTTTTCACATTTCTTTTCATTTATTAGTGCAGAAGGCGCCGTCCGTCCGTCTTATCCGCGCCCGATGAAACGCTTTCTAAATGTGTTCTCCTCTCCTTCCGAGCATTCAAAAGCTTATCGTTCATACGCGTAATTGCCTCGGCGCCGTGCGATGTTTGAAAGGATGGCATTTCCATTGTCCCCGGAGAAAATGTGACTATTATTCTGACGGGGTTTGACGTTCCGCTTCTTGTTAGCAAAAATGTTTACGGGTTAGTGCGACCTGATCTACATTCAAAAGTTATGAAATAGGTGAGAAACTGATTATTTTTTTCCCCACTTCAGAGGTATAGTTTTCCCCCAAATTCTACATCCATCCATTTTCTTTTGCCGCTTATCCTCACAAGGGTCACGTGGAGCCCATCCCTGCTGTCAACGGGCAGGAGGCGGGGTACACCCTGAACTGGTCGCCGGCCAATCGCAGGGCACATGGAGAAAAACAGCCGCACTCACAATCACACCTACGGGCAATTTAGAGTGTCCAATTAATGTTTCGTGTTTTTGGGATGTGGGCAGAAACCGGAGTGCCTGGGGAAAACCCACACAGGCACGGGGAGAACACGCAAACTCCACACAGGCTGGTCCGGGATTGAACCCGGGACCTCAGAACTATGAGGCCAACGCTTTACCAGCTGACCCACCATGCCGCCCATTTCAGTGTCATCCATCCGTCCATCCATTTTCTTTGCTCCTTATCCTCACGAGGGTCACGGGAGTGCCGCAGCCTATCCCGGCTCTCAACGGCCAGGAGGCGGGGTACACCCTCAACTGGCTGCCGGCCAATCGCAGGGCACATCGGGACAACCGGCCGCACTCACATTGACACCTATGGGCAATTTAGAGTGTCCAATTAATGTTGCACGTTTTCGGGGTGTGGGAGGAAACCCACGCAGGCACGAGGAGAACATGCAAACTCCACACAAACGGGCGCCGGGATTGAACCCGGGACCTCAGAACTGTTAGCCCAACGCTTTACCACCTGATCCGCCGTGCCGCATTGTACAACATATATCGTGTACGTTGGAGAACGTCCGTGCAGACGAATGTGGACGGGCTTCAAAAGGCATGTGATCAATCCCAATAAATCATGAAAAATGTTACTTATTTCTGCAGCGTTAAAGATCAAACCTTGTTGCTTTTTTTCTTCTTCTCTCTCTCTTTATTAATAAACCGTCTCGGTTTGAATGAAGTTGATCAAAACGTGCGTATTCTGTTTCACTGCGGGCCGATTTCTCTGAGGAGATAACCGCCAGTCCTGCACCTGAAAAGGGATACTTGAGTAAAAGTACCCGTATCTTCGAAGAAAAGTAACTTTGGCGAGAGGTAAAGTCATCTTGTAGAGCGCGGGTGCCAAAGCGGTGGCACGTGGGCCAGATCCAACCCGCGACATCATTTTATGTGGCCCGCGAAAGCAAATCGTGCGTCGGCTTCATGATTTTTTGCGAGTATCAAAATTACAAATTTTCTTCACTGATGGTAACAGTGAGGAATTGCAATTTTTTGTCACCAATACCTCTTTTAAAAGAAATGTACTTCTTCTTTTCCTTTCGGTTTGTCCCGTTACGCCACAGCGTGCCATCTTAGATGAACGCCTATTTGTTTGGCGCGGTTTTTACGCCGGATGCTAATCGTTGAAAAACACGTTTGGATTAGTTTCTGGCTTCAAATCTCGCATTCCATCAACTTAATGTGTCCAGTATTTGCAATTATATGAGATGATAATTCATTTATATCAAGTCCTTTAGGGGAATTCATAACTACGTGGGCTGTGACAAAAATGAGCTTGACACCCATATTGGAGAACATTATTGTATAGATAGATAGATAGATAGATAGATAGATAGATAGATAGATAGGATAGATAGATAGATAGATAGATAGATAGATAGATAGATAGATAGATAGATAGATAGATAGATAGATAGATAGATAGATAGATAGATAGATAGAGGACCAATTCAAAAAGTAGATAGATAGATAGATAGATAGATAGATAGATAGATAGATAGATAGATAGATAGATAGATAGATAGATAGATAGATAGATAGATAGATAGATAGATAGATAGATAGATAGATAGATAGATAGATAGATAGATAGAGGACCATTCAAAAAGTAGATAGATAGATAGATAGATAGATAGATAGATAGATAGATAGATAGATAGATAGATGAATTGGGGACCAATTCAAAAAGTAGATAGATAGATAGATAGATAGATAGATAGATAGATAGATAGATAGATAGATAGATAGATATATAGATAGATAGATAGATAGATAGATAGATAGATAGTATAGATAGATAGATATAGATAGATATATATATAGATAGATAGATATATAGATAGATAGATATATATATAGATAGATAGATATATATATAGATAGATAGATAGATATATATATAGATAGATAGATAGATAGATAGAGGACCAATTCAAAAAGTAGATAGATAGATAGATAGATAGATAGATAGATAGATAGATAGATAGATAGATAGATAGATAGATAGATAGATAGATAGATAGATAGATAGATAGATAGATAGATAGATAGATAGATAGATAGATAGATAGATAGATAGATAGATAGATAGATAGATAGATAGATAGATAGATAGATAGATCTATTTTTTTAATTCCATTGGGGAAGTGACTTTGAGTAAGCAGTTTTCTTCCGTTACATCGCAAGACCGGCCGGCGCTAACATGGTGCTGTGGTCTTGCTTGGCAGTGTTGTAAATCCTGAACTCTTCATAACCCATCTCTGCCGGTCTCATCATTATTATTATTTTTTTTTCATATGTGCCGCTCAGAAGCTAATGGCGGCTGACTCGGTGCGCCCAGATTAGAGGCAGAGAGAGACAGAGACATTACCGGGACGACATTAGCTCTTAGGAGGAGAGGAGAATTTGTGACCCCCGAATTCCCCGCAGCTACAGCTTGGGTGTACTTTTGAGAGCAAGGCTTTAGTGGAACACGGTACTTTGCTAGAGCTTTCACCACAAACTCCCCAAAAAAGCCACAGAACAAGCAAAGAACGCACTTGTACGTAGCGACGATGGTTCGAAATCCAGATTTGTTTTGACAGTTTCAGTCCCAAATGTTCACCTTTTTCGGGGATTTCTTCCTTTGAGATTTTTATTTTTATTTTTTAAAAGCAACATAAGAACGAGGTCTCGGATAACGTTTCAAGCGAATTCAGCGTTTCGCCGAAAACTGCGCGGCGGCGGAACGCGACTTTCAAGAGTTTTTGCGAGCTGACAGCGTCCACCAAATGTCTGTTATTTGTCTCGCTGAGAAGAGCTACAATCACGGGCCCCTCCGGCAGCAGTCGGGGGGGGGGGGGGGGGGAGAAAATGATCAGCCTCGCTTTGTTTACGGGTTGGCTTGGGAAACTTGAGAAAAACTTCATTGGTACTAGCGAAAGAAACTAATCAACAAAATAACCAGCCTGTCATGTGGAGAAATGGCTACAGAGTAGGTATGCGTTTATTTCTATTCATCACGCCGCAAGCTAAATCAAGGTACTTTTATATGAACACGATTTGGTTTGTCGGACCCGTGCAAATATTTCATAACGTCGTCACATCAGAATCTATTGGGACTAAGCTCTTTGCTCGAGAATACCAACACGCGGTCCTTATAAAGCCAAGACACGTCGCCTCATCTCCCCCTTTAATCCCTCTCCGAGACTGGCGACGCGACTCGGGAGGCGCTGCTATTTTGGTCAGCAGCCGCAGCTGATGGTTTTATCACGGAGCGGGAACGGCGGAGTCTACGATTTGATTCCTGATTCGAAAAAAGGGAGGTGTTTGTTCTGAATGTCACAACTAGAGGTACCGTAGGTGGAAGACACCAACACATAGTGGTGGGTCGGGACTAATGGGTCTCGCGTTAAGTACATTCCAATGTGTCCCAAAGAGACACCCTTGGACTGTGCTCCACTTCAAGGTCACTCAAAGTATTACATCAGAAACCTTTGTTTCTAAACCAGTGATAAGCCAATTTTTCTATGAGAGTATGCGATCTATGTTTCAGGTGACCGTCCAAGCAACCTGCATCACTCTGACGGCAATGAGTGGTGACCGCTGTTACATCACGGTCTACCCCCTGAAGTCCCTCCGCCACCGCACGCCCAGGATGGCCATGATCGTCAGCGTCTGCATTTGGATCGGTCCGTCTTGACAAAAATCCCCTTTGGCATAAGACGATGAAAACTCAACAGCGTTGCCTTGTTTGTGGTTGTTCAGGGTCTCTCATCTTGTCCACACCGATCCTCATGTACCAGCGCATCGAGGAGGGGTACTGGTATGGTCCGAGGCAGTACTGCGTGGAGAGGTTCCCGTCTAAGACTCACGAGAGGGCCTTCATCCTCTACCAGTTCATCGCCGCCTACCTGCTGCCCGTCTTCACGATTTCCTTCTGTTATAGTCTGATGGTGAAGAGGGTTGGCCAACCTACCGTGGAGCCGGGAGACAACAACTACCAGGTGTAGATGTGGTCTCTGGGATATATCTGTGTAGCCAGATTACGGTAATCCACAAAAACTGAATTAAGGAAACTAGACTCTTTCTTCTTGGTTAGCTCTGAGATATTGCAACGGTAATGTCAAGTTTCCAGCATCCAGAACGGGGGGTCCTTGGTTGATGACTTAGTTTAGTTCAATTCCAAAGCTTGAAACAACAATAGCTTCCACTATTGCATGATTCTGAGAGTCCTCGGTCTATGACGAGGTCGGTTCTCTAATAAAAATTTGGATGTAAATCAGAATGTGGTTTAGTTTAGAACTTAACCTATAATAATTACCGTAAGTATTTGCATAAAACCGTCAAGGGTAAAACAGTAAACTCACCCGTAACTGAGCAAGCCTTGCTGTGCCGTGTATTCTGACCCAAGTACCATATGTTTGGACTGTCTGAAACCAAGGACCACCTGTATCAGCACCTAAGAGGATCTCTGTGAATTTAGGTTTTCCAAAAATCTGATACTTTGTCCTCCCCAGGTCAACCTCCTGTCTGAGAGAACCATCAGCATCAGAAGCAAAGTCTCCAAGATGGTGGTGGTGATCGTCCTGCTCTTTGCCCTGTGCTGGGGTCCCATCCAGATCTTTGTCCTCTTCCAGTCTTTCTACCCCGACTTCCGGGCCACTTACGCCACGTACAAGATCAAGACGTGGGCCAACTGCATGTCCTACGCCAACTCCTCCGTCAACCCCATCGTTTACGGCTTTATGGGCGCCAGCTTTCAGAAGTCCTTCCGGAAGACCTTCCCTTTCCTGTACAGGCACAAGGTCAGGGACAGCAGCATGGCCTCCAGGACGGCCAACGCTGAGATCAAATTTGTGGCGGCGGAGGAAGGCAACAACAATGATGTGAACTGAGGGAATGCCACAAGACAGAGTTAACTAAAAAAAACGGATTCTTTCCGTGTTATTAATCCAAACGACACCAGGATCATGTGCACAATGGTTTCCCTGCCAAAGTCTGGAACTCCATTTCGCAACCCTGCATTATTTCACAGTTGACTTCTTGGATTTAAGACCTTAAATTGACTGAATTCTTGATTGCTCACAAGTTGGACAATCGTGTCAAATTCAAGAATTTCCCCCCTTCTGTTAAAGGTGTTCTCAAATCATTGGACCTCTCTGGAAGATTATCCTCTGCCATGGGGGTGTGTTAAAAATGTTTCATTCCCAACGATCAAAAGGACAAGATTGGAACTGGAACGTACGCACTTATCAGATAAGGGCCAGCGCTTGACAGACATCTGGTTTTGGGGAAAGAGACGGGGAATTGTCGGTTGACATCGTTCTATGTGTGAATGCTGCATCTGTTATCTCACGTACGCCGCACGAGAAAAACACGTGGCGATTTTTGACCTTCAAAACCGGTAGCCGGTGTGTGACTGAGTCCGAAGACAAAGTGACGCTTTCAATCTGCTCTTCAAGGGTCGAATGGCTCCAAAAAAAAAAAAAAAGCATCATAATCACAAACCGTTTCCCACCTCTTTGCTGTAGCAGCCAGTTCGGTCTCCGTCTGGATGGAGTGTCAAGAACCACAGACCAAACCTTTTCAGAAAATAACGCCACTTTTCTTTCAAGGGAGCAAAGAGTTGGGACTCCTTCGCAAGTGTGAATTTACACAACTCTCGTACTCGGTGAGCAAGCCATTCTGAATCTCCGCCCTACTATTACCTTACTTTGGTTTTTTTTCTACTCCTGCCTTGGCAGCTAACCCGGGCTACGACCCACCATTTTCTTTCCTGACAAGTGGGCGGAACCACTTTCACGCCTCAGTCAAAAGATCGGCAGACCGACTGCGCGTTGCCGGGGATGCGCATGAACGCGTCGTACGGTGTAACTTCGGTGGTAGCGGTCGCTAGCATAGCCAACACTGGCGGGAAAAAAAAATAATCGCAAGGTGACGTCAGTTTATAACTCAGTCCCGCCCTCTTCTATCCATTGTTGTATTCTGCGGCATTTTCTATTTTCCGACTGTACCATCGGGGGTCATCTCGGGTACCTTATCTGAAAATCTTGCCTACACACACACACACGTTTTCCGCGTCATACAATAGGGGTAATAAAAGCTTTATGATTCTGCAAAGCTATTCCTTGAAGAACATTCCATTATTTCCTGTGGGTATTACACATTATACATGTACAGCGGCGAGCCCGCAGTTTGTCCTTCAAGGGATTGCGCTTTTCTTTCCTTTGACCCGACGGGTCGCAGTAAATCGATGAATTCTGCTTTGCAACAAAAACAAACAAACAAAAAAAAAAAAACACAAATCTAAACCTATTATTAAAAAAAAAAGTGGTTGTTTGTCATATTAGAGGCTACATGTATATAGTCAAGGTGTTATTATGAATTTTAATAAATGAATTATTAAGAATGACAAATTTGATGTATGTGCCGATGTATTTTTAAAAATATATATTTTTTCAGTCCGCATAGGTTTTATTTATTCACCATTATGTCGGATACATAAAAGCCCTCCGAGAAGCGCAACAAATTCTTAGAATCTTGTTTGCCCGTCCGTAAAAAGACAAACGAGCGGGTCAAACAATCTCGCGGCGCGTTTGGGTGACCTTGACGAGCAAAACAGCACATTTAGCCGCTTCGGCTCGCGTTGCTTTTAGTATTTCAAGGTTGTACTTGGGGGGACAAAAAAAAAAAAAAAAAAGCTTAAAGCAAGGATAGACTTGAATTAAAAAAAAATAATATAGTAGGAGGTTGTAAATAATGCGATGCTTAAGGGACAAAAAGCGAAGTACACCAATTTTAAATGACTCGCATGTTACGCTTGTGTCTTACGTACACCCGACAATGTTCATGGGTCAGTGAGACCTGCTGGATATTTAATCGTTAACATACATACAAAAGTGCGAATGAATTAAAAGTGAAAAAAAAAAAGGCCAGCAGAATCACTTTCATAACAATTTCAATTTTTTTTTGTTTCAATTCCAATGTACAGTTTTCAAAAGTTTTTGTTATCGGGTACTAATTTCTGGATGTGGATGCATACAAGTTATAGAGCCATCCATCCAGCCATTCATCCATTTTATTAGTCGCTTATCCTCACGAGGGTGAGGGGAGTGCTGGAGCCTATCCCGGCTGTCAAAGGGCAGGAGGCGGGGTACACCCTGAACTGGTTGCCAGCCAATCGCAGAGGACATAGAGACAAACAGTCGCACTCACAATCACACCTACGGGCAATTTAAAGTGTCCAATTAATTTGCAAGTTTTTGGGGTGGGGTGCCCGGAGAAAACCCACGCAGGCAAGGGGACAACATGCAAACTCCACACAGGCGGGGCCGGGATTGAAGCCAGGACCTCAGAATTGTGAGGCAAACGCTTTCCACCCGATCCACTGTGCCAAATTAAAGCCATCCATCCATTCATTTTCTTTGCCGGTTATCCTCATGAGGGTCCCGGAGAGTGCGAGAGTCTATCCCGGCTGTCAATGGGCAGGAAGCAGGGTACACCCTGAACTGGTTGGCAGCCAATCGCAGGGCGCATGGAGACAGACAGGAATCATACTCACAATCACACCTAGGGGCAATTTAGAGAGTGTCCAATTAATGTTGCATGTTTTTGGGATGTGGCAGGAAACCGGGGTGCCCGGAGAAAACCCCGGACCTCAGATCTGTGAGGCCAATGCTTAACCAGCTGATCCACCGTGCCGCCCAAAATAAGTCAACCAAATAAAAACATTGGACAAAAGTACAAGGTAATGGCACACCAAAAAACAAGTCCACAATTGTAATAAAAAAAATAAAATAAAACAGGTTAAAAGAGCACACGTGAAGTGTTTCTAAGACTTGGTTCTACCCATTATCTTCAGGAGTCCATTTAGCAGCAATGAAAACCACTCAACGCCTTCTTGAATTTTACCTGCCGGCTCGTTTCCATCTGATCGATCGTTTCATTTACAACCGTCACGGGGACTCAACCCTGGATGCGCAACAATCGTATTGAAATTTAAAAAAAAAAAATAATAATCCAAAAAAAAAAAAAAAGATCCACTGTCACTTTGTATTCTGCGTGACGCCCACACTGCAGTGCTCGAAATGAATGATCCCTCCAGTCCGAGTTGGTTATGATCATCTTTCTTTCCATCAACCGCTCCGAGGACTGCCAAGAGATCGTTAATTATTCCATTAAGTCTCACATTTCTTCGTTCGATCTCCAAAATCTTCATGCTAATGTATTAAAAATGCAGCTCACTTGCGCTAGCTTGTTAATATCAACAACAACAAAAAAAGACTTTTGTGTCTTTATTTCATTAATTATCAGCATACAGAGACTCCTATAGAGGGCGCCAGACAGCCAAAATTTAATTCCCTCATGATCAGTGGTAGGTTAATTACTAAGCTATTACACATTTAGCTACCAAGCAGTAGCCTTCCTTCTATTTGGTGCTAACAAAACTGTTATTAAATCATTAGTAAGGGTCCAATTTGTCCCAAAAAGTCAGATTTGTTTGTTAACAGGGTAACCATCAATTTCAACAAAGCGCCCCAGCGTATGTAATTACATATTTTCACCTACCTCACTAAATTTTTTCCTGCCTGAATAATGAAAGAAGGATTTTTATTAAATCATTTTTTAAGGGATGTTCACATGACATTTCAGTTCTGCCCATCAATTTACGAGATCTCCTCCCCCAAAAAAATGATTTATTCATCCTCGAGTCAGTTTGTAACCTTTTTGGCGGCATGCGTCGTGTCATTATCCATTTGGAAGCCCCGCTTGAACTTCCTGGCTGATGTCTCGAGATGTTGCTTCACTATTTCCACAAAATGTTCTTTCCTCGTGAGGATTTGGTATTTGATGTAGCAGACCAGTCCCAACAGTGTGATGCTGCCACCCCCGTATTTCAAAGTTGGAGCGGCGTTCTTGGGCTTCCAAGTCCACACCCCCCCCCCTTTTTCCCTTCAAATGTAAAAACAGCCAAACATTCCGATTTTAGTTTCATCAGACCACGGGACATGTTTCCCAAAGTTAAGGTCTGCGAACTGTAATCTGGATTTTATTTTTTTTTTTTAGCGGTACGATGGCTGGACATTCCCGTGTGGCGTTTATACTTCCATAACCACATCAAACCAATCACAAAAACTGCCTTCTACCATCTGAAGAGCATATTTAGAGTGAAGTCTTGTATGTGTCAAGCAGACCAGGGAAAGCTCATCTATGCTTTTATCTCAAGTAGACTTGACTATTGTAATGGTCTTCTGACTGGACTTAAAAAAAAAAAAAAAAAAAGAATATCAAACAGCTGCAGGTCACGTTCTGACCCAAAAAAAAAAAAAAAGCGGTCAGAGGATATAACTCCAATCCTAAAGCCCTTGCACTGGCTTCCAGTTAGCTTTAGAATAGATTTCAAAGTTCTGGTACTGGTCTATAAATCACTAAATGATTTAGGTCCTGAAGACATGAAAGAAATGCTTACGGAATACAAAAACAGTAGAGCTCTGAGATCGACTGACTCGGGTCAAAATAGTGGAGCGCAGAGTCCAAAGCAAACATGGTGAAGCAGCATTTAGTTATTATGCTGCACACAAATGGAATAATAATAATAATAATGGTGAGGTCAGCTCCAAGTGTCAATGTTTTTAAATCCAGGTTGAAAACTATTTTTTTCCTCATGCTTTTTAGAATATATCCACTTTTTGATCATATTACTTGCACTGTATGCGGTTTTAACTGTCTTTTTTGAAAATATTTTGTTTATCATTTTTATCTCGATTTAAATGTTTTATCTCTGTTTTCAAATGCCTTTAGTCATGTAAAGCACATTGAGTTACCTCGCGTATGAAATGCGCTATGCAAGTAAATTTGCTTTTGCTTTGCATATAATCGAACAAATGAGCATGGGACCATTCAGGGATCTGGAAATTGCACCCAAGGATGAACCAGACAGAAGAAAATAGATGGATGGATCTAGATTATCTATAAGGTGTATATAAGCATAACCTAATTATCTGATGTGTCCACCAAGTTTGAAGACCATCTTGAACCTCATTTCCCAAACTTTGGACTACGCACATGTGACATTTCAAGGTCAATGTAATCAAGACAACAACAACAACAACAACAACAACAACTGCAACAAAAAGTCACTTTCCTACCCGGAATTGGGCCGTGGTCTCGGAACGAGCCGTCTGCCAAGTGAAACTTCGCAAAGCGAGCCAAGGGAGAACGGCGTCACGGAACCTTTGGCGGTTTGAAAAACAACACTCGAGACGTCGCCTTGTAAAGCCAAAACGGGCCTGCCAAAAATCGACAAGTAAATCCTTCTGGCGCGAGCCCAGGCACGTCGGAGTCGTGCCTTTGCTTTGGTGAGCAAACCGGGCCGAGGTGGCGGGCGGTTAATGGGCCTGTTTTTAGGGGGCGGTCCTGTCTCATGCAAATCGACCGCTGCTCACCGAGGCCCCTATCCTACGAGGCCAATGTCCAGTACACCTTTTGTCACCGTGATCAGGTAAGCAACTTCAACTTGCTTTAGTACTGTATCCATATATTTGCTCAACTGCGGATGGGGGAGACATCGATTAGTCCGCATAGGTTACTGGGGGGTTGGCAATGGGTGGTGACGCAAGACAAAAAAGTTTCAATCATGGCAGAAGATTCCGAGGGATTACTGGTCTTCTTATCATTTTGTATACAAACAATACAACAGCACTCACTTGTATTTTTTTCTGGGGGGGACCCAAATGCAGGACTTCGAGGCAGAGGCATGATGTTCAAAGTGGTTTATCCCGGAAACTGGGTCACACGCGGTGCAGCGGTCCGACAAGCCAGGGGCACAGAAACGCTAGGCTAGGCGGGATCCAAAAGACGTACGGCGAGGTCCGATGACTATGGGGCAAATGAGTAACTCAACAGGACAGGATCAAACAAAAGGGCACAGAATCGCTGTGACTAGGGTTACTCTAATTTACGCGTAGAGCGGAGAGTTCCACAGGCAGTGAATGCAACGCACCAGTGACAAAAACTCCAACTTAAATGTCTGTCTAATTACAGTCCGAATGGGAAACAGCTGTGACCGGTGACAGGTGTCCCCGCCCACAGCAGTGGCCTGGCCACGCCCCTGTTGGTAGTGGCCAGGCCTTGCTCATGACAGACTGGATGTTTATATAAAGTACAATTTTATAATGCTGTTTTCGTTGTTAAATGATACCATTTATTCATCCTACAATGAGGAAATATGGTTCAGCGGAACAGATTTATAGCATTTCCATTCATTGCAATGGGGAAAGATGATTTAAGGGTGCGATCATCGAATGAATTGAATTCATACCGCAAGGTACCACTGTTTTTATTTATTATCATACCATATACCATATCTGTGCTGCATGTGGTGAACCGTAGAGGGAAGCGGCTTCGATTCGTATCTACATGAAGTGAGTTTACGGCCAAATAAAAACAACTTGTGGAGAAATGAAGCAGAGGCGCGGAAGGCAGAATTAAGGAACTCTTTGGGCCATAAATGTGGACGAATACGCGACATTATGGAACAACCACATCAAAGTCTAATGCGATCTCATCTCGCCATACCATAATCATCTTCACGCAGGGAAAGAATACACAAGACTCCACACTTGAATTCAGCTGTTTTGGTTAGCAACCGAATCCGAAACGGGCCGCGTCGCACACCATCCGAGCACGCGCACGCTACCGCTTAACGTCACGTTTCATTGGATGCGGCCCGGGTTCTGTTTGCCAGCTTCGGGGTCGGAGGGGAAAATCATTGTCAGAGGCGGCGACGGAGAGGCGGGCGGACTGCGAAGGGGATACAAAGAAGTCTTTCTCCCCCGCCCTGACGTCACGACACATGCAGGAAACCACATCACGAACGCCACCCCCGACTCACGGGACTTTTAAAAATTGCATGATGAAAGAAAGGCATTTCGAAGCTGCTGGCCTAAAAATAAAGACGTCGACGTTTCAGACGTTCGCCTCATTGACGGCGCTAACGACGAACCTGCGCGGGGCGCCGCCGACACTTCATTTAATGCTAGACTGGGCGCAGGCAATTAAAGTTGTGAACACAAACACGCGCACGTGTGCAAATTCTCGGTATTTTTATTAGAAAGTGCGCGTGTGAAATAAGGGGATCCCCCCCCCCCCCCAACCAATGATGTCTCTCCATAGGCATATTACACATTTATAACTTGGACATTTGAAATAGTTGCCTACATTCACAAAGAACATACGTATGCCAATAGCTTGTGGCATTATTTCAGAGTAAGTTATATTCAAATCTTTTATAAATTTAAGAGATGATCACATGTGGGGTGTTGGAATTTTTTTATTTTATTCATTTTTTGGGGGGGGGGGCAGACTGCAACACGAGTCTTACGGATCTTCTGCAGCGCAATTATTAAACAAGAACCCTGTTCGAGGCATTAATTTGCACTTTTGTAAAATTTTGGGGGGGTTATTTCAATTATTTTTTGCTATTTGTATTATGGTTTCACTCCGAAGTCACATGGTATTACCACATCAGTATTTTATTTTTTTTTTACTTATATTTATTATAATTGTGGACTTTTTTGTGTGGCATTATCTTGTACTTTTGTCCAATTTTTTTTCATTTTGTTGAATTATTTTGGGCGGCACGGTGGATCAGCTGGTTAATTATTGGCCTCACAGTTCTGAGGTCCCAGGTTCAATCCCGGACCTGCCTGTGTGGAGTTCTCCCCATGGTTAAGTGGGTTTTCTCCGGGGTTTCCTCCCACATCCCAAAAGCATGCAACATTAATTGGACACTCTAAATTGTCCCTAGGTGCGATTGTGAGCGCGGCTCTTTGTCTCTCTGTACCCTACTATTGGCTGGCGACCAGTTCAGGGTGTACCCCACTACCTGCTCGTTGACAGCTGCGATAGGCTCCAGCACTCCCCGCGACCCTCATGAGGATAAGCAGCAAAAAGAAAATCGATGGATATATGTAATATGGTTTCACTCCGAAGTAATTACATGATAATGTCACATTAATGTTCTCTTGTTGTGACATTTTGTTTTTTTCGGGCCAGCTTTTATTTTTTTGTCTCATCGTTCTATTACACCGTAATTGTGGACTTTTTTTTTTTACTTGGCATTATCTTTTACTTTTGTCCAATTTTTTATTTTATTGACTTATTTTGGACCGCTTTAGCTTCTGTGCAATGACGCTATGACAGCGTCTTTCGTTTTGTGACATTTTTTTGTTTGCCTGGCATTAAAACACAACGAAAAGTTATGCAAATTTGTTATTTTGAACGACTCAATTGTTTTCCATCAACCCGAACTGCAAATATGTTACTTTTTCCATTCCATTTCCGCAAAAGGGGGATTGAACATTCTCTCCGCTAATCACCCCGGCGGCTTCATTTCGAGCGTGGCGAGCAAGACTAATAGCGAGGTGATTTGTCTTTTTGTGTCTGCGTTTTCTGATAAATTGACACGCACGCACGCGCACGCAGCTGAGGCCTGAAATCGCACATCAGAGGCGCGATCTCGCATTTTGTAATATCATAAGACGCGCGTCACACCTCGCTGACACCGTCGTCGACGCAGTGTCTGGAACAAGTTGGGGCACAAATCGGACACACACGCAGAGCATGAAAACGTCTTTGACAGGCTTCGCATTGTAAACGCGGAGGGCGGAGCCATTCGTGAACGTCACGCAAAGTTGTGTCAAAGGTGGGAGCTTTGTGTAACGCAATCAAAGCAACCAGTTCCGTCGTTTCCCCTCCACGCGGCAATTCCAGTGCTCACGTCAGAGCACCAAACGAGCCCCTGCGTGCAAAGTGTGGGCGGCGTCCTCCGGTTCTGGCCTTTCTATGTCGTCCTGGAGCAAGGACGCCAAATCGCCGCGAGGCGGTGTTTATGACTTCCACGGCCCCCCCCGTCCGGAGAACCTCAGGGCGCAGATGATGTTCTCGTTTTTCCACTAAAGGCTCAAGGCCGTTCTTTTTAATTTTGCTCTTCACTGACCGTACATATTACTGCCGTTTATTCCGCTTGCTTTCATCAATATTTATTGAGTCACGATACAATAATGTATAAATACGTAAACGAATTAAGTAAATCATAAAAATAATGAGGAGGGATGGTGAAGCAGCTGGAAAGCGTTTGGCTCACAGTTCTGAGGTCCCGGGTTCGATCCCGGACCCGCCTGTGTGGAGTTTGCATGTTCTCGCCGTGCCTGCCAGGCAATCCGGTTTCCTCGCACATCCCAAAAACATGCGACATTAATTGGACACTCTAAATTGCCCATAGGTGTGGCTCTTGTATGTCTCCATGTGCCCTGCGATTGTCTGGCAACCAGTTCAGGGCGTACCCCGGCTCCAGCCAGTTGAAGGCTGGTTTGGGCTCCAGCACTCCCTATGACCCTTGTGAGGATAAGCAGCACAGAAAATGGATGAATGGGTAAAAATAATGTAAGTAAATAATAATGTGAAGTTGAGGAGCTTAATTGGGACAACTGTTGTGTTTTGGCAATTATTAACCTATTTTGGGGGGATTTATTTCATCCATCCATCCATTTTCTTCACCGCTTATCCTCACAAGGGTCGCGGGGAGTGCCGGAGCCCATCCCACCTGTCAACGGGCAGGAGGCGGGCTACACCTTGAACTGGTCGCCAGCCAATCGCAGGGCACAGGGAGACAAACAGTCGCACTCACAATCACACCTACGGGCAATTTAGAGTGTCGAATTAATGTTGCATGATTTTTTCGGGATGTGGGAGGAAACCGCGGTGCCCGGAGGAAACCCACACGGGCACGGGGAGAACATGCAAACTCCATACAGGCGGGTCCGGGATTGAACGCTTTACCAGCTGCCCCACCGTGCCGGCCCTAAATTGATTAATTTCAGATTTCTTTTTTTTTTTTTTTTTTAAACGACCTGTCCAGGACCCACTTTTGAGCCGCAACCCACCAGTTGACCACCACTTATTTGAACCCGACACATGAACTTATTCTTGTGCCTCGCAGCTGTCCAAACGCTCCATCGTCATTTTGTGTCGCCGTCCGCGCTCGCCGACCGACGCGCGGCGCCTGATGGCAGTCCGAGAGGTGCCGCCAGCCATCATCGCCCCACAGATGGTGCTCCCCCTCCCGAGCCGGCGGCTGCCTTTTTTGTTTGCCCTCTTCCTGCCGCTTTGTGCTCCTCTCAACAAGCGTCTGGCGGACGTGTTGAAACGCGCATCCCGCCGCGAACACGTGCGCCACAAATTCGGCATCGAATGCCATGTCGTGTCGTTATCCAAGCCGCGTATCCTCACAAGTGTCACGGGAGAGCAGGAGCCTAGTGATCATCAGTAACGAACGAGAGGAGTGACTTCATTAATTATTAACAAGTATGTTGCAACTTTTTGACTACATTATTTCTTGCGCCACGGTGGATCAGCTGGAAAGTCTTGGCCTCACAGTTCTGAGGTCCCGGGTTCGATCCCGGACCTGTGGAGTTTGCATGTTCTTCTCGTGCCTGCGTGGCTTTTCTCCAAGCACTCCAGTTTCCACCCACATCCCCAAAAAATGCAACATGAATTCGACACTCTAAATTGCCCGTAGGTGTGATTGTGAATGCGGCTCTTTGTCTCGATGTGCCCTGCGATTGGCTGGCGACCAGTTCAGGGTGTACCCCGCCTCCTGCCCGTTGACAGCTGCGATAGGCTCCGCCACTCCCCGCGACCCTTGTGAGGATATGCGGCTAAGAAAATGGACGGACGGATGAATTATTTTGAGCCATTTCTCTTTTTTTCTTTGTTCGAGGTGACCAAGCCGATCTCTCCTGACTTTGTGGATTATTTCTGATGGTTGAGTTCATTTCTAATGTGCAGGTTAATAACAGGTAAGAGGAGCAATTGCATGATAAAAAATAACAAAAAAGTGTCCCCGAAATAAAATGTGTCAAGAGTCTACTGTAGTATTTTCGGATTCTTTGGATGACTTTGCGTGCTATTTTGTGACCAAGTTGTTGTGACCATGTTTTTAACTGTAGATTATTTCTCGCTGTCCTCTTTATTTCTATTGGTCAAGGTGGGCTTTGATCATGAGCAACATTAAGATGGCCGTTCCTGGCCAAGCGTCCTCATTTCTAATCCAACCATCCATCCATTTTCTTTTTGCCGCTTATCCTCACGAGGGTCACAGGGAGCGCTGGAGTCTATCCCAGCTGTCAACGGGCAGGAGGCGGGGTACACCCTGTACTGGTCACCAGCCAATCGCAGGGCGCATGGAGACAAAACAGCCGCACTCACAATCACACCTATGGGCAATTTAGAGTGTCCAATTAATGTTGCATGTTTTTTTGGAATCTGGGAGGAAACCAGAGTACCCGGAGAAAACCCACGCGAACATGCAAACTCCACACAGGCGGGTCCGGGATTGAACCCGGGTCCTCAGAACTGTGATGCCAATGTTTTCCAGCTGATCCACCGTGCCGCATAATTTCTCGACTTAATTTTGCTCTTCGCGAGGAGCAAAGCGTGCCAAAGGAGTAAAATTGTGTCGATCGAGTACTCGCGCTCGCCAGACATATTTGAGGCTTATTGCGAGCGTGCCCTCAAGTTCGGCGACGCAATAAACGTAGCCTGCCGCGCACATCATGTTTCCGTACGTTTGATTCCCGTTGGTCGCCATGACGACATGATGATGCAAATCTCACTGCTCTTATTTAAATGTCACGTATATGATCTGATATTTGCAGAGGAAGATTTCAAGAGCGGAAAGAGTGAGACTCGATGGAAATGCAGCAAAAAAAAAAACTTCTGAGTCACAAAAACGATTCCCTGAATGCATCATTTGCACTATTTTGGGAAATAAACGGTAAAAGTAATGGACCCCCCCCCTGCCCCCCCCCCCCAAAAATGGAAGCAGTGAGCGGGGAACTTGTGACTCATTCACCTGGAGGAAGAAGAACATCGCCGGCTGCTGAGTCACGCCGGTCGCACCCCGACGCACACCTCGCCGTCGCGTCGCTCAGAAGCCGCGCGGCATTAATTCATATCTCTGACGATAAACTAGATTGTGACCTCGTTTGCATAAGCCGCCGAGTTCAAAACCTGCCCACTGCCTATTCGAAGGCGCACACACACACACCAAATAGAACACCAAGGACGCTGCAGTCGAGTCCCCCGGCCCACCCAGATAAATACTTGCATGTGCACACACACGACGTGAAGGAAATGCCAGCCTGATGCAGAATTTCCACTGGGTTGGCTGTTGGCGCCCGTAAACCGACGGAATACTTCCTGCAGTGTGGAATGCAAAAAAAATGAAATGAAAAAAAAAAAAAATAATAAACGTAATTAGTTGTTTACTTCATTGAAATCAGCAATTGGGCAAGGCTGTGATGTAATGTTAGTTGTTCAGGGAAAACTCTGGAAAATCACCTTTTGGTTTGTCAGTGCTATATCCATCCATTCCCTTTGCTGCTCATCCTCACAAGGCCCACAGGTAGTGCTGGAGCCTATCCCAGCTGTCAACGTGCAGGAGGCGAAGTACACGCTGAACTGGTTGCCAGCCAATCGCAGGACACATCGAGACAAACAGCCGCACTCACAATCACACCTACGGGCAATTTAGAGTGTCCAAATAATGGTGCATGTTTTTGGGATGTGGGAGGAAACCGGAGTCCCCGGAAGAAACCCACGCAGGCACCGGGGAGAACATGCAAACTCCACACAGGCGGGGCCGGGATCGAACCCGGGTCCTCGGAACTGTGATGCCAACGTTTTCCAGCTGATCCACCGTGCCACCAGTGTACTAAATGTACTAATAGTTGTAAAACATGTTTGATTAAGTTTCTAATTTCACATCTAGTATTCCATCAATTTTTTGTGTCCAGTATTTGCAATTATCCATACATCCATTTTCTTCACCGCTTATCCTCACGAGGTTCGCGGGGAATGCCGCAGCCTATCCCAGCTGTCAACGGGCAGGAGGCAAGCGGGGTACACCCTGAACTGGTTGCCAGCCAATCGCAGGGCACATCGAGACAGTCGCACTCACAATCACACCTCGGGGCAATTTAGAGTGTCCGATTAATGTATTTGCAATTAAATGAGATGATAATTCATTTATATCGGTTATATATTGGTGGGCTGTGACAAAAATGCGTTGAGACCCATATTGTAGAATATTACTGTAGGTAGGTAGGTAAGTAACCAGACAGACAGATAGACAACGAGGCCAACACTTTCAAAATAAAACAAAAAAAAAGAAAAAAAATATAACACTGCTATATTGGCCTCACGGTTCTGAGGTCCCGGGTTCAATCCCAGACCCGCCTCTGTGCAGTTTGCATGTTCTCCCTGTGCCTGTGTGGCTTTTCTCCGGGCACTCCGGTTTCCTCCCACGTCCCAAAAACACGCAACATTAATTGGACACTCCAAATTGCCCCAAGGTGTGATTGACAGGTGGGAAAGCCTCCAGCACTCCCCGCGATCCTTGTGAGGATGAGCAGCTAAGAAAATGGATGTTTTTTTTTTTTTTTTTTAAATAAATGAGAGCGGGCATTCAGTGTTATACTCGCCACTTAAGAAAAAGTTCAGATATATTAGTCGGTAAACTAAAAGTAAAAGTATGAGTCCTTATTTTCGTCGTTATTTCAGCATAAGTAAAAAAGTGAAGACAAAAATGTATTTGGGTAAAAAGATAAAAAAAGGGGTTAAAGTTTGGGAAATACTGTGTTAGGACTTCTTCTAAATTTGAGTGGGGGCATCATCATGCGTCTAATGGGGCACAATTTTAAAAATGTGATCGAGGCTTTCCAGGTTATTATAATAAGAAATATGAATTTTAAGGGGCCGCATGTGAAGCGAAGTGACGCGTATTCAACTTTTCTCTCTTTCATTCTGCCTTTGAGATGTGAAAATGTGCCTTAAAATAGGTTTCACAATAAAGTGAAGTCTTGATGTGGCGTTCAAGATGAATTTGTAGGTAAGCAAACGTCTTTTTTTTGTGTGTTTGTTGTGTGTTGAGGAGCAACTGTCAGAAACTTCAAAAATTCTCTCCTGTAGGCTGGTTGGAAAAGGCAAAGTGAAATTGGTCCCACTGCATCCCGACCGCAATTTGGGTGGATGCAAAACAATGCGGCTGATGGATTCAGCTCCCGATGGGGTGTTGCCCCCCCCCCCCCCTCCAATCTCTCCTTCACTGCGTTCTAAAAATGCTTTTAAACAGTCTGGACGGCACATAATTAAGTCAAGATTGTCGACTTCTTCATCCGGGCTCCCCCCCTTCCTTAACCGTGAGCCCGGCCGGGCTTGATCCGTGAGCCAAACCTCAGCAATGACTCACAGGTAAATGAGCTGAAAAGGGGGGGGGGGGGGGGTTGCGGTGGGGAGGAGAATGTTTGAACGAGGCTGCTTGCGGCTGGAGCAGTTTGCCTGGGAAAATACAATGAGGCTGACGAGCACGGAGTGAAGGGTGGTCCTACCGTGAAGGCTTTTAAAGTGGGGGGGGGTGCGACCACTGAGGCGGCGCTGGTGAAGTCATCAAGTACAGTTAAGAGATCATATTCGGGACTCGGGGTAAACCCGCCAGGCCGTGTCAGGGGCCCGCCGGGATTGCAGTTTATTGGTCTTCTTCTGACAAATGCGTGTCCATCCATCCTTCCATCAATTTTCTTTGCCGCTTATCCTCACAGGGGTCGCGGGGAGTGCTGGAGGCTGTCCCGGCTGTCAACGGGCAGGAGGCAAGCGGGGTACACCCTGAACTGGTCGCCAGACAATCGCAGGGCACAACGAGACAAACAGCCGCACTCGCAATTTTGAGCGTCCAATTAATGTTGCATGTTTTTGGAATGTGGGAGGAAACCGGAGTGCCTGGAGAAAACCCACGCAGGCCCGGGGAGAACATGCAAACTCCACGCAGGCGGGGCTCAGAATTGAACCCAGGACCCCAGAACTGCGAGGCCAACGCTTAACCAGCTGATCCACCGTGCCACCAGAAATGTACTAATAGTTGTAAAACATGTTTGATGAAGTTTCTAATTTCACATCTAGTATTCCATCAATTTGATGTGTCCAGTATTTGCAATTATCCATCCATCCATCCATTTTCTTCGCCGCTTATCCTCACGAGAGTCGCATGCATGCATTGCGTGTATACTGTACTACTACCTTGGTATTGTATACACTTTGTAAGTTCTGAACATGATTCCGCCAGCCCCACCCTCCCAAAATCTCATTTCGTCGCAATCCTGGGAATATTACGCAAACTTTGTCCACCATCACAATCCGACTTTCTTCATACTAAGACAAGTCGCCCAAATGAGCTTTTTCAGTCTGGAGTCGAATCCCGTACAGATGGGTCGCGATGTACTGCTAAGAACTTTTTCCGGATGCAACCTGATGTGGGCGGAGCATTGCCTCAACATTTTGGTAATTATTTTGAGAATTTGCTGCGGAAAAGCCGTGTTGAGGAGACGTGCGTTCAAGATTTTCTGCTCAAGATCCAACGTACAAATTAAAACATCCCACCGGGTTCATCGATCCCCTCGAAATCGGGCGGGCATGTCTATTAAAACGCTGTAAGACACGCCTGGAACTGAAGAGGAAGGCAGCGATTTTGATTGGAATCATCGATTTTTTTGCAAATTGCTACTTGGGAGTTTGTTCAAAGAGCCCAAATGAAAAGCAGATATCAACAACAAGCGAGGGCAGAGCTTGAAGTCCGAGCCGGATGTCATTCCAAAGATTTGCCGTCATTTTTATACACTTGAGGGGAGGTAAGCAAGACACGACTGCAACGGGGTAGGAAATAAAGAAAACAGTAGTCGAGGTGTTTTGAAAGCTCTCGCAGTTGAACGGCAACGCGGCTGCCAGCTCGCAGCGCGGCGGTTTCTCGCGTTTCTCATCAGCCGGCCCCTCCCAGCTGCCGCCGCCCCGCGGCTTCTTCTTGGGCGGCAATCGCAAAAGATGTCGTCCCTCGCGTTGCCGTAAAATGCAGCTGACCAAACGGCGCGGTTGAAAGCGCCCCTTTCATAAGCTTTCATTAACGTGAGTAATGACGGAGGGAATACGAGGCGGACGCGGCTCGCGGCGACGCGGATTTGTCTTTCATTTGATCTCATTAGGCTGGATTATACAATATCATCGGGCTCGTCTTATGAGCGTTTCGAAACGGCGGGAGACAAGACGACGCATTGTCCGTTGAAGGCAGACGGAAACAAATATACAGTTCGGGTTACCTGGATTTATGCTTAGGTTACTCATCAAGTCTAATCTGAATTTCATCAAAGGGACAATCCGAGGCAAACGGGGAGTATGAAAACTACTTGCATGTCCTTCGACCCATCCACCCATCCATTATCTACCGCTTTCCGGGTCAGGTCGCAGGGGAAGTAGCTTCAGCAGGGATACCCAGACTTCCCTTTCCCCAGCCACTTCTTCCAGGTCTTCCGGAGGGATCCCGAGGCGTTCCCAAGTCTCTCCGGCGTGTCCTGGGTCGTACCCGGGGTCTCTTTCCGGTGGGACGTGCCCAGAACACCTCACCAGGGAGGCGTCCGGGAGGCATCTGAATCAGATGCCCCAGCCACCTCATCTGGCTCCTCTCAATGCGGAGGAGCAGCGGATCGACGCCGAGCCCCTCCCTGATGACCGAGCTTCTCGCCCTATCTCTAAGGGAGAGCCCGGACACCCTGCGGAGGAAACTCGTTTCGGCCGCCTGTATCCGGGATCTTGTTCTTTCGGTCACGACCCACAGCTCGTGCCCATAAGTGAGGGTAGGAACGTAGATCGACTGGTAAATTGAGAGCTTGGCCTTTCCACTTTGCTCCCTCTTTACCACAACGGACCAATACAATGTGACTGTCGGGATCCTGCCGGTCCAGCCCTGGCTGGGCGGGTCCTGATTAGGAGGCGCACACCTGCGCCTTATCCTCGTTGATTAACCCCTGTATTAATAGGTCCCAGGGGACGACTGGTCTTTGCCAGATCGTCGCAACTCATGCCCCGTTCCTGCACTCCCGTATTCTTGATCGTGAACCCTGTTGTACCGGCCTAAGCCTGTCCTCCGACCGACCCCGTAAGCTTGACGTCTTTGATACTCCTGCCTTCTCTGATCGATCTAAGGCGTACCGACCCCTGCCTGCACGCGGACCTGCTCTCTACGCCCGTTGTCCGACGTTCACACAAAAATCGGTGCAGCTTCCCCCCCAAAAAATCTGCGAATAGATCAATTTGTCAAAGCTGAACTGCAAATATTTGAACTGGAATGCCCTTGCTTGTGAGAAAGAAGAACAACATTCATCATTACACTCTTAGAACGCCGAATAACAAACGCAACGAGCGCCACGCCCCGCCTCTTCAAGTCGCATGCATACATAAAACACGGACACCAAAATACAGGCAGTGTTTTTTTTCCCCCGTCCGTTTTATGCTTAGTTGTTTTGCATTAAAATATGGTCACAATGTGTTCCAAAATTGTATTTTTGTAAAACGGATTCCGGTCTAATTCTAACTTTGTGGGTTTTTTTGGACGCTATTACGAGGAGGTCTGGAACGTATCCCCGTGCTTGCTGTAATTCCGCAGGTTTCACGCGCTCTTTTCTCGCAAGTGTGTTTGTTTAGGAAACTGCAATTGGTGTTGACTTCTTGGGGCTCACGTGCACTTTCCAGCATTTCCCCGCCGCGACACGTATCTGGTGACATCGCGGCCGAGTTCCTGTTTCTCGCTCGAAGCGCTTCCTCCGCCTTTGAAATGCAAGCCTCGCGTCGCGGCATCGACCGAGACAGATCATAGCTGGAGGATGTGCGACTTGTGTGTGCGTGGTGGGGGCGGGGGTGAAGGTTTGTGTGCCCGAGCGTCGCCATCTGGCCACCATGAGCCTCCCGAGCAAAGTCAGGTCCGGCTGGCGGCCTGCAGTTTTACACGAGAGCCACATGGGGGGAGGTGGCTGTGGCATGGAAAACACGTCCCCTGCGTGCTTTCCATGCTGAAATTGATATTTTTGTTGTTGACTGAAGTTTCTTTGTTGTATTTCACTCAGAAATGTTCGATATCCTCAGGACAGGACAGCCATCGCAAGAAGTGGCATTTTCTGCCCCTAGCTTCATGCTAACACACTAAAAGGGTTTTGTGCTAACAACAGAAAAAGTGGAAGCTTCCACTGTAGGGAGGCAATTTACCCAAAGCAAGATAAATCTCAAAAAGGAAATAATTTCAAAAACACAAAAAGCCACAGAGAGCTCTCATCTGCTCACAGTCGTTCTACACAGAGGATAAAGAATATATGTCTGTGGGTATTCTTATATTATCGGTCTACATGTTGCTCCACCTTTTGTGTTCAAATATCTGTGGTTTAATGGGTTCGGTCCGTTGCGCCGTTTATGGTGTTTCTAATTCTGTGTTAGCAGTATGCTCGCGGTTGTGCGGTGGTTTTAAATAGACGTTGTGTAAATCTCGGCGAATTTAGCTCGACAGCAACTGGTCAACTGGGAAGCGTGAAGCCAGATTTTTTTTTTTTGCTTTTCTGCTTGTGAAGGGAGTTGAGTTGATTTCCCTGCCACCATACGTAGCTTGTATCAAAAAGTTTTGCTTGCGAGTCAAAGTAAAAAAAAAACAACACAAAAAGGACAGCTTGCGTCTCAAAAACTCAAAACATAAATCGGGTCACTAATATCTCAAAACACAATTGTACTGTAATTTCAGGCCCACAAGCCGTGACTTTTTTCTACACGCTTTCAACCCTGCGGTTTATGTGGTGATGCGGCTAACTTGTGCATTTTTTTTCTAACGGGCGCAAGGGGGCACTCGAGCGGAAAAGGTAAGAATGAGACCGGTGGGAATATATGTCCCGAGGAAGTGATGTTTACCGACTGTCAGTGCTGCGCTAACACAGCGCTAGCGTGTTGCTGCTGTGTTACTGGCGTATCTCAGTGATATTTAGCGGTAAGTTTTATTTTAACTGGCCGGCCCTGTTAGCGTTAGCACTAGCTTTAGCGCATTGCTAGCGTTAGCACTAGCATTAGCACTAGCGTTAAACTCTTTCAGTGTTCTGCCTTTCTCTGTAAATATCTCGTGTTTCAATGTGGGAACTTGCGGCTTTTAGGCAGCTGCAGCGTATGTATGTACCAAATGGTATTTCCTACTTACAAATGTACTCGGGTGCGTGCTGTAGGCCGGGAATTACGCTATATACTTTTGCGACATTTTTTTTGTTGGGTGGTGTACAGTACTGGGATATTTAGTAAAGTACAGTACGTGGCTTGGCTCAATGAAGGTCAACAATTTAGGTACAGTCTGAGCTGAAGTCTTGCACATTATTGCTAATAATGACATTTTTTCACAAATTATTGGTTGAATTGTACCATTTTAACTTCAAGGGTTTCACTTATAAAAACTGGCCCGCCCAAATACGGCTCGATTTCGTTCCGCCTCGGCCACCGCGAACGTGCTGTTTTTGATCTGCTGGCGCACGGTGAGGAAAAACATCCAAGAGGGAACACAACACCATGTGGGAATCGGTGCCACCCAATTTTTGGAGACCAGAGAGATCGAGGTGACCCGTTCCCAACATGCCGCATTGATTTCGCTCCATTCCTCCCAGATTTTTGTTTACGCTGATAAAAATGGCATCCCTTCGGGGACATCACTGTCAGAGGCCCTTCGTTGTTTGCCTCAGCCGGAGCGATCCGTTGAGCCCCGCTAACTCACCCGGGGGGAATTGCTTCACCAGCGGTCCTGGGCGGCTTCCAGCTCGCATCCAAACTTGTGTCATGAATCGAGATTTGAGGCGCTGGATGGGATAGAAATGAATTAGAGGTGAGGTCGGGAGTCGCCGTAAGGCCGGGGAGGGTTTAGGGGAGCTGCCGGTCCTGCAGGAGGTTGCTCATCAAAACCTGCTTCCAGAGGAATTAGAGAAGAGCTCTGCTTCCACGCAGCCTCAAGGGCCAGCATTGGAATAGGGGATTACTTGAACCTTTTTGATATAGATATTGCATATCATTCAAGACTCAGCCCCTGGGAGTTCGACTGACACAAAATATGACACTTTGGTTCTTCATCAGAGGCTATTTTTACACACAACCCCCCACCCGACAACTCTATATTCTTTGTAACGCTTACAAAAGTGGTTGCGACTTTGCAAGAATAAGAAATTGCAAGTCCAAGGGTGACAACATTTGAGAACCGTTGGTGTACAACGCTGATTTTCCCATGCGTCGGAACGGATTAATGGCGTATCTATTGTTTTGGGTTACGAGCGTGGTCACGGAACAAGTGAGACCCGTTAGTAAAGGCACCGCTTTTCCCGAAAATGTCCTCACGATTCAGAACTAATGATTTAGGCAGCGAGGGAAAGGTGCACGGTTGTCGTTTCCGTATGCTGGCTAATCACCTCGGCATCAATAAGAAAAGAAGAACGCTGGCATGACACGATGAAAATGATCCTTTAAAAAAAAAAAAATGCATGGTGAGGTTTTGTGAACTGTGGAACAGATTGTTCAAATGACGTGGTTTGTTACAGGACAAATTGTTGGATTGCCCTCAACTTATCCGGTTTTGCCATCTTTGATTATTTGAGACATGTGGTAGTGGTGTGAGAACGCTGCCTTTAAAGCTCTTTTTTGTTTTGTGAAGGCAGTCCGTGTTGGGCAAAATGCTTTGTGACATTTCCAGCGATGCTGTGTATTGTGTCTGGGATGCCCCCGAGGCCTGTGATTCATGCTGCAAACCTTTGCGCCTGTGACACAGAGAAAGGAAATAAGAGCCAGATGCCAAGAAATATCCACAAGCGCACGGCTCACGCAACAGAACCCCGCTCTGTGTGTCTGTTTGCGTACAGTTCCATTCGGGATTCAGGTGGGAACTGAGTGATTTCCCAGCGCCGACTTTGCGTCAAAGTCCCGTCAAGGTGTTAATGATTCTCACAGATGCATCAAAACAGGATGACAAAACTGGCTCCGTCTCACACTGAGCCCTCCTGGCTTTTCTTGTTTTTTCCTCCTACTTTATACACGACGTTCACGACGCGGCAATATCATGCACACCTGCAGACTCTAAAGAGATTCGATGCAAGACCTGGATGAAATCATACGCATTCAAAAGAAAAAACAATCACTGGAATGAGTGGAAAAATGGACACCGCGTGTGGGTGTTTTGTTTTCTCTTTTTACCCGTTTAGGCCGCAATGCTTCAAACATGTTCTACAATGTGGAATACGGACTACCTTTGATTGGTAGACACAAAGTATAAGCACAGAGATGCAAAAACATAAAAATAATGTTTGGATCTTGTTAGAGCGTTGGCCTCACAGTTGTGAGGACGAGGGTTCAAATATTGGCACCGCCTGTGTGGAGTTCGCATGTTCTCCTCGTGCCTGCATGGGTTTTCCCCCGGGAACTCCGATTTCCTCTCGCATCCCAAAAACATGCATTCATTGGAGACTCTAAATTGCCCATAGGTGGGAGTGTGAATGAGACTGTTGTCTGTCTCCACGTGCCCTGCGATTGGCTGGCAACCAGTTCAGGGTGTACCCCGCCTCCTGCCCGTTGACAGCTGGGATAGGCTCCGGCCCTCCCACAACCAGGATGGATCTTGAAGACCTCACGGCAGACCCCCTACCCCAACAACACCTAACCCTAACTGTAACCTAACCGTAATTCATCACAACCCTCAACAATAATCCATTATTTTAATGTTAACTAAACCCCTAACCCGACCCTAACAGTAACACCTGCCCCGGATTCAAACCCTCATACCCTCTCCCAGTGATTTTGAAACCAATGTACCACTGGAAATCAGATATTAGATATCACATTGACGCAACTTATGATGGAGTTGAGATGTGATAATCGTTGGGTGGAATTGGGTGGTTGACTGGTTAGCACATTCGCTTCACAGTTCTGAGGACCCGGGTTCAAATCCTGGCCCCGCCTGTGTGGAGTTCACATGTTCTCCTCGTGCCTGTATGGGTTTTTCTCCGGGAACTCCAATTTCATTCATTGGAGACTCTAATTTGCCCTGAGGTCTGATTGTGAGTGTGACTGTTGTCTGTCTCCATGTGGCCTGCGATTGTCTGGCAACCAGTTCAGGGTGTACCCCGCCTCCTGCACGAAGATAGCTGCGATAGGCTCCGGCTCTCCCACAACCAGAATGGATTCTGAAGACCTCATGGCAGACCCGCTACCCCAACAACACCTAACCCTAACCCTAACTTTAACTAAAACACTAACTGTAACCTAACTGGAATTCAGACTAACCCTTACCCCAACTCTCACCCTTAATTTAACTTAATTTAATTTAACACCGGCCCCAGACATCACATTGAGTCAACTCAGTACCTAAAGTTCTTGTGACATTTCTGGATTTTTCCAACATTAAATGTGTACCTCGGCCTAACACTAAATCAAACATTTTTAAAACCCCACCCTTAATGCCTAACATGCTGCACATTCCTAAACGTCACCCTAAGTGACATAAGTAATGAGTACAGTAGTATTTACCAAAAACTTTCTGTATCTCATGTCTTTGAAGCGTTGAAGAGCCTCTGTTTTTGGCCGCGTCGATCAGAGCGGGGAAGTCGTCCAACACAACACGCAGGCACGCACATCCATCTTGCCCCGGCATGCGCGCTGGTCGAGGAAGCAATTACAGTGCGTGCAGCATCGTGATTAAAGGCTGCGGTGGGCTTTGTCGGAGTCCGACGGGTGGCAGTCGGGAAGCCAAACGCCGTCAGTCCATCTTCATAAATGTGATGCTATCCAGATAGCCGCGGCTGACAGCGTTTCCCCTAACGCAAAGCGACTGCGCCAATAAACGGGCCCGTAATTCAAACCTGCTGCCCGCTCGCGCTCGAAAACTTGTAGCGTTTTAGAAAATTAGCCAGCTGGACATCAGTAACCCGATCCTCGTCCCTCAGCGCCTTAACAAGGGTTACAATGGGGCTATTATAAACACAGCGCGCGATGTAAACGGCTGCAATTTGTGAGTTGATGACCCGCAACATCGCCTCCTCCGCCACCGTCGGATATGTTTTTGAGCCTGGCGACGTGACTCACTGTTTTTCTCCGCGATGCTCGACGGGATCAATCGGGCGGAGGCGTCGGGCGTGCCTCGAGACAGCCGGTGCGATTTTACACCATAGGAGAGTCGTCGGCGCGCTGTTTGAACTTGTCCTGACTTTGCCTCGGCCTAATTTAGCATCTTTGCGGACGGTTTAATATGAACGGATCACCACTTTTGTCAAAATGCAAAATACGTATGCTTTGAAATATGATGTGAAATAATGCAGCCAGGAGCGACGTGGGGCCTTGCACCTCCTGTTTCGTGCCAAATACTTGAAAATATCATCAAACTCTGACGCCATTATTCACACACAATAGACCGTTCCGACCTGTCAATCGCTCGTACAGTAATAGCCAATCACATAGCCGCATTGTCTCAACCCCTGGCTTGACACGCCCATCTCGCCATATTGTCACACAAGCAATGCCGGTTGTCAGTAGCGTGCGCTTGGAAAAGTTAATGTTCCGAAGAAAATGGTCCTGAACGTGCAATTCTGATGAAAGATATCCTGCTAGGTTACAAGGTGCCCGCTTGATTCATTTTCCAAAGCCTAAAACACAGTTGACGAAGTGTCTAAATCTTAATTCCGTGTACATATCCTTGCGTGAAATCGTTGAGAGCTCTCTGTAGAAGTCTGACGCATTTGGCAAAAAAAACTTACCCCAATATTATCTGGAATATGCGAAACAGAATCGACTTCAAACATGTTCTGTTCAATCGCCATTTTGGAAGCTTGTGGGACATGGCTAAGGGGGCGGAGCTTAAGATCACCATCGGAATGGTCCATTGATGAGCTAGGTATATATATATATATATATATATATATATATATATATTATATATATATATATATATATATATATATTAAAAAAAAGCTTACGTTTTCTGTACTCTTTCTTACTTTATTATGCAGCACTAAACGGCCTGAAATGGTCCAATTTGAAGTTCAGACAAGACTTCCCAAAATTTTTTGCAGTTTTGTAACCAGACAACAAAAACAAATGGAAACTTATTGTGAAAATTCTAACTACACTAGTATTTTTTTTTTTTTTGCTTTTTCTTTGGCTTTCTTTTTGTGGTATCACCAGGGAAGGCTCCCAATTACGGCGAAAGCGCTTCAAAGAATGAGCAGCTATATACGAAATTAAAGGGAAAGCTTTAGTATCCAGCAGTCAGCCTCGAAAGTGGTCCAAATAAGAGTTCAGCCAAAATCTTTGCGAAAACCAAAGTCGACATTCACGCCGTAACATCACACGACACATCGTCGCCTTTTTTCGTGGGCTTTTTTTTTTGTTTTTGTTTTTGCGGGTGTCACAGGCGGCAAATATCTCCGATTCCTGAAAACTTTGAAAAGTGAAGTTTTGCTTTATTTTGGTTTTAGTATACAGCGGTTGGAGCAAAAAACAAAACAAAAAAAAAAAGGATTGTAGTTTAGCCATTTTTTTTTTTTTTTTTTACAGAAGAGGACAACACAGCTCAGAAGTCATATAAAAATTGAAATTCAGACTCTTGTGAGACTGCAGCTAAAAAGCATTTCAGATGAAATCCTCAAATGCGCTTTGTTGTCGTTTTATTCTGACGGTAAAGAGTAGGCGGAACGAACGCTCATCGGAAATAGAAACAGCTGTAAACACCTTCCTGTCCACGCGGCCTCCTCTGGAAGTAGTTTTACTAGCGGTTGGGTTATTTTTACACTCGCATGACACTGAGGATAAAACGGTAACGCTGAGATAAAAGATGCCGCGACCCTGAACTCATTAAAAACAGCCCCCGAACCCCCCCGTTTGGTTTTGTGTACTGGTCTTGTAATGAGAAGTATTAACGTGCATTCATCTAAATCCCGTGACTTTTTTCTTGTTTATCTTAGCTGCACCGCTTCCAGTTCCTGTACGTGGATGTTATTTATTGACTTATTTTTTGTCCAACCAAATTTCAGCCCAATAATGACCCCCCCCCCCCGCCCCGTCCGTCCGTGGGTATACCGTGCAAAACGTAAACGAAGCATTTGACTCGGGCTCGGCTGCTTTACTGCCAACCATTTCCTGGGGACGCTTGACACTCAACATTCTGAGGCAACGACGCTAATTTGCCACCCCCCCCCAAAAAAAAAAAAAAAAACGCAATCAACTTGGCTGCCCGCTTCGCTAACGGGCGCACACCCACATCTCGGCGCTTTAAGTGTTACCACATTGACCGAAACGTCGGACAACTCGTGCGCCATTAACTACTTTGAAGGCTTAATGTCCCTTGGCACCCGGGACACGGGCGCTACAAAATGGTTCCATTCTTCGCGAGACGTGGGTGCGCAGATGACTTGTGGGTGATTTATTGACTTATTGCCGTACTTCTGGCAGTGTTTAGAAAGTCATTTGTGCACTGACCATACGTCGTGACGGTGAAATGACATTGAGCAAAAACACGAGGTAGCTACCTGGCTAGCTTGTAGCACACAGGTGGATACCTTAAAACCGATCGACCAATGTTTTACATCACTATAAACTGTAAACAACATCAGATTTAGATCTAACTTACCGTATTTTCCGGCGTATAAACGGCAACTTTTTGCACGCTATCAACCCTGCAATTTATGCGGTGATGCGGCTAATTTGCGCATTTTTTCTAACAGCCGCAAGGGGGGCACTCGAGCGGAAAAGGTAAGAGTAAGACCGAATATATGTGCCGAGGAAGTGACTTTTACCGGTCCGGCCCTGTTAGCGCTGCGCTAGCCTGTTACTCCCGTGTCTCAGTGATTTTTAAAAGTACGTTTTGTTTTTTTTAACTGGCCCTGTTAGCACCGCACTCGCGTGTTTCTGCTGCGTTACTGCCGCATCTCAGTGATTTAGGGATGTTTTTCTTTTTTTTTTTTTAAACGGCCTTGTTAGTGTTCTCCTACTGTGTAGCTGCCGTGGCTGGTTTTTTTTTTTTGTTATTTTTTTTTTTTAACAGCCCAGTTTGTGCTACTTTGTTGTTGCTGTGTAAGTTAAGATCAATTAAAACTTAAGCAGAACGTCGATGTTAGCACAGATTAGCTTGGGCCTACACTGTTAGCAGCTTGAGGTTCTATTAACAGGTGACCGATGTATGACAGCCAAACATCGGGATGAGTCACAATGCACTGCGCACTTAACACGCCAAGAAAACTATTATTTATGTGTGTTTTGGATGCTGCAAAGCTACCGTAATTTCCGGCCTACAAGCCGCGACTTTTTTCACACGCTTTAAACCCTGCAGTTCATTCGGCGATGCGGCTAATTTGTGCATTTTTTTCTAACGGCCGCAAGGGGGCACTCGAGCGGAAAAGGTAAGAATGAGACTGGTGGAATATATGTGCCGAGGAAGTGATTTTTACCGGCTTTGCTACCACCTCCCTGGCGTTGTGCTGCTGTGTTACTGCCGTGTCTCAGTGATTTTTACCAGTATGTTTTTTTTTAACCAGCCCTGTTAGCGCAGCGGTGTTAGTGTTAGCGTTAGCGCAGCAGTGCTAGCGTTAGCGTTAAACTCTCTGTGTACCGTTTTTCTTTGTAAATATCCATTGTTTCAATGTTGGTTTCAAAGTGGCCACTTGCGGCTTTTACACAGCTGTGGCTTGTGTATGTACCAAATGGTATTTCCTTGACAAATGTTGTGGGTGAGGCTTATAACCAGGCGCGCTCTGTAGGGCAGGAATTACGGTAATAAACTTTCACATTAAGAATCCACATTGATAGTACTGTACAAGAACTGAAGTGGCCTTTTAGAAGTTGATAATATTAATAATGTTATCACACTTTTCAGGTAGGTTTTGGATTAACTGAAGTGAAAAACATTTGGGGATACAGTGTGTGCATTTTGTACAGCGAGTCACGATTATTCACTCGCTTACTCCTCCCGACTACACACGCAGGCCTCCGCTAAATAGCGGCCGACATAAGTGAGCGCATTCATAACAGATTTCGGACACTACGCAGCGCTCCGTTCGTGACATCACAGCCGTCACACAATAAAGACGGCTGTTGCGGTTGCGAAAAAAAAAAAGATTGCTCCTGCACATTATTAAAAGGACGGGATTTCTTTGTTGAGAAGTTACTTCGATTTATATGAAAAATTGCGTCGTGCAACTACTTTTTGCTGTGCTTTCTGCGAAATTTTGATTGCACTTTATAGGGGACTGAATATAATAACTAAGCATTTGGACACCACTAAAAATGGCGTAACCGCTATACCGTGTATGATGTTGGTGATTGATTTGGGATGCAGCCTTTGCTATCGGTCTCGCTATCTTTTTTTCCCAGTATGTGTCTTGTGATATAAAGTTTCCCACCATGTGTCTCAATATATACATATCTCTACATGTCTCACCATGTCCAGTTAGTCCACTTTTGTCTTGCTATGACTCGCTCTATGTCGCGTCTTCCGACAAAGCGTCTCACTTTAACGCAGACACATTTTTCTCGCGGGCCACGTTGTTGTTCCTGAGAGGGCCGTTATGAGCGTGGAACATAAATACTTAATCACCTCATCGTATTTACATCATCAATTTATGGACTAGTTTTGAAATCACAACTCAAGGTTAAGGTTAGTTTTGGTCAAAGTTTGTTTTTCAACTATTCCCGTTTGGTAACACAAAAATGCTTGTGCTGTATTATAAGGCGCACCTCCAATGAAAGGGCTATTTAAAACTTTTCTCATATATAAGGCGCACCGCATTATAAGGCGCACAGAATAAGACGCTACAGTAGAGGCTGGGGTTATGCTATGCATCTCATTAGATGGAGCTGCGCTAAATGCTAAATATTGATCCATATATAAAGCGCACGGGATTATAAGGCGCACCGTCGGCTTTTGAGAAAATTAAAGGCTTTTAGGTGCGGCTTATAGTGCGGAAAATACGGTAATTTCTCAACTTTATCATTTATGATATATGATAATTTGAAATTTTGGTACAAATTTTTACAAGAATCATGGTAATCGACACTCTAGATGTGACTTGCGGGCCGCATAAAATCAGTGGTGGGCTAGATCTGGCCCCCGGGCCTTGAGTTTGACACCTGTGCTTTAACGTGTTAATGTCGCTATGTGTTTTACTTTGTTTCATGACATCTCTCATGTAACGTCTCACTGTTTTATTACGTGGCTCACCTAAGCTTACCCAAATCGTAGCTAGCTTAAGGCTAAGCTATTAGACGTCGATGTGGAAAGCAGTAAAGTTTCCCCAAACTAGAAAATTGCTCCTTCTAAAGCGACACGGACGTTAGCTAAGAGTTGGCTTTTATGCGACGCTGTCCGAGAAACAATCCTTCTCGTACATTTGCAGAGGTAACAGATAGGAGGGGATGAAAAGCAGCGGTTTCGCGGGACGGCGGTTAGCCGACCTAATACGCTGACGCCATAAAATGAAAGCTCATCCATTTCGGGCCAGAGAAAGAACGGGAGCACCGGCGAGAGCGAGCGGTGAGATGCCTCCTCTTCCTTTTGAAGAGGAGTGACATTTTGGAACAAAGGGGCCAGTTTATTTGAGGCCTTCTCTCTGGGACAGGCCGAATACTGGCCCCCGGCCGGGCCAAATCCACCGCCCACGTAGGGTGGGGTCACCGCGTGGTGACTCATTCAAACGCACGCGAGAACCCTGGAACGGCAAACGCACACACGCACGCAGCACGGGGCAGTACGACGGGAAGTGCTCGGGTCCAACAGTCCGTTCCTGGTCAACCTCCGAGTTTTCCCAGAGGAAATAGCGGAAATAGACACGGAGTCTGTTGTCGCCATAAAATCTTCATTATTTACACGGACAAAAGTGTCATTTTCGGACTGTCGAAGTGTGCGCAATCCATAACTGGCGACCAATCGTCATCATTTTGTCCATGATCAGATGGGGTAGGCTCCAGCTCCATTAATACCACCCTGAATACCAGAAGTAGAAGAATATGCTGAACAGATTTATGGATACAGCACATTTCCTCCTACACAGAGTAACTCAATGTGCTTTACGTGATTAAAAACATTTACCGTATTAAAAGGAAAAAAAGGGAAATGATTGGACAGACAAATGAATGCTTCCTCTTCCATTCTTTTTGAAAAAGTGCCCCAAAAGCGTAATAAAAATAATAAAAACATGTAACCCCGAGGTCCCCTAGTACTAGATCTGGATATAATATTTTCCTTAAAAACTGTTTCATGTCAATATAAAGTGCAACCTATAGAATTTATGTAATTTTAGATACACAAATCATACAATGTTATGCATTGAAATTCTAGATTAATGATAGTTGTTTTTTTTTTCTTGCTTGTTGCCTTAATACTTCATTTTTTCAATATATAATTGTGTTTTATATCATTATAAAGAGTAAACTACATATTTCAGGTGCATACATTTCAAAATCTGATGCGACGAGAGTCCAGATTTATGGTGTTGCGATGCGCCAAATGATAAAGATGTAACAATGCTTTACGTCAGTAGAATGTTTAAACAATGTTTTAAAGTGTTGTTTTACAAGTCTAAAGTACAGCCCCAGTTCTCGACCACAATCCATTCCAGCAGGCAGTTCGAGGAGTGATTTGTTCAAAATCCAAATCGATATTTCACATTACAATGAATAGAAAAAGAAATAATGTGTTCCGAAACTTAAAAAATCTTTTTTTTTTTTTTAGCTTTTCACGATAATAAATACATGTATGGTGTGAATATTTTATATGATAAAATAATTTAAGAAATATATATTTATTTTTTGCTTAAAATGTATGTTTTATTACACGCAATTTAAAAAAAATATATATATACAAAAACATTAACCCATAACTCGAGTGAACGAAATATTTGAAACAAAATGAAAATGCAGAAATGCTAATGGAATAGAGCATTATTAAAGTTCACAAGAAAAAAGCAATGCAAAATTACCAAATCTCTTTACCAAAGTTCTTTTCTTTTCCCAAAGAACTTATCTAAAGTCACTTCCTTGGAGCCATTATTGGGGGTAAATGTAGCTAGCGGGACACATCTGGGTACAGAGGCTGCGTTACACAATAAAGTGCTTCACGGGTCAGCTGGTCGGGCCGCACGCGTTATAGTTTTTCCTGGGTTTTTCCGGGGCGTTTGAGTACTGGATTTTCGTTCGAAATCAGAAGAAAAAAACAAATCTCAAATTTTCGTTCGAAATCCGATTTGTTCGAGAACTGAGTATTCACTGTATTACATTATCGAATGAGTTTTTCCATGTCGCCCGCAGGCCACCAAACAAACAAACAGAAGCTTGTGGCTTTCACAGTAATTGATTAAAAACATGGACAATGTGTTATGTACATGTTATATATGTATTACAAGCAAATGTCATGCCATACTGTCCAGATATACAGTCGTTACCATAATTTTGTTACATTGCAGTTTTCAGCACATAGCCAGCTCCGCGCATTATACGACAACGGAACTAAAGTAGCAGTTTGTAGCTTTACTTGGTCCGAGGTTAGCGTACGTTCCCGAGCTTACGCCACATCTCAGTGGTCCGAAAGCAGCGTCTTTGAAGCCGCAAGCCATTATGCGACCATAAAGTACAACGGGAAACCTGCCAAATCCCATAAGACTTTTATTTTACTGCTTGTTTCTTTTTTGCGAGATAACAGTAGACGGTATACGACTCCCGCCGAAGGCTTTGTCAATACATCAGCATCCGTTTGGCTGCGAGGGCTGAAAGTACGAGATCCTTTTCCAGAGTCTTGGACCGCACTCGGACGCTTCCCGGCAAACAAGCCTCAATGAGATTCTTCGGACATACGTTCCTGCCAAGAAGTTCATGTGCTCGTGTTGATAACTTAAGATTTTAGTTGCTCAGACTTGTTACCCAGCAACGTAATATTTGTTCACAAACAGGCAAACATGGGCCCGCTTGGTCATTTTCCAAACGATTCCTTCGGTTTCAGCGGGACGCCGATCGCGTGCTTGCTCACGTCGGGGTATGGAACTCTGGAAAAGATTTTGCAAATTCTTCATTTTCAAAGGAATTATGCTGTTAAACCACCGTGTAAAATTTTACCCGCGTTGAAGAACTCGTGCATTTGTTTCCTCGAGACTACACTCGACAGCTGCAGAGCTTTTGTGGGTTCTTCTTGTGGTGGATTTTGGCTTGTCTCAATTCATAGTTGGTACATTTTATAACATGTTCATTTATTTACATTCTCCAATATTATGTTTTTGTAGCGTATATTTCATCTCTCTTTAAAAAAAATGCTTTTTGGTGGGGTGGAGGGGGGGTGGATACTGGAACATTGCATATCCCAAGAGCTAGTTTCTGTAGCCGGGGATCGGATCGCCAAGGTCTCCACCTTTGGCCACCGCCCAACTCACTTCGCACCCGACCCCTATGGCCCCTCTCACAGGTGGTGAGCCAATGGGAAGGGGGACCAATGTCACCCTTTTGGGCTGTGTCCGGCCACCAGGCGCTCGCCTCCGAGCCCCACCTCCAGCCCTGGATCCAGAGGGGGGGCCCCGGTGACCCGCGTCCGGGCAAGAGAAACCAAGATCCAATTTCTGTACTCATCATTGGAGTTTTGGAGTCGTACTTTGTCTGGTCCCTCACCTAGGACCTGTTTGCCATGGGTGACCCTACCAGGGGCATGAAGCCCCAGACTACTGAGATAAGATTGTGTTATTTCAATGGGGAAAATTGTAACTTAAAGGGGGAAATGCAGTGCTTTGCATGAACAGTGTATCCAATAGGTCATGTAAAATGTACTTGTCCTAAATGCTGATTTCTCGTATTTATCATCATCTGATGAAGAAATAGAAGTATCGCTTGATCGGGAAAACGGAGGAATACTTCCATACAGATTTGAACCTGTGGCTGAGCTGAGCTTCCAGGCGGCAGAGGCCGTTAGCCCCGGATGCCGAAGCTAGGCTAAAGGCCTCCGCCGCCACCGAAGGAGTGTGCTCATCTGATTCTGCGTCATTCCCGTCCGAAGAACCATCCGAGGCTGCCGGCCCAGAGCTCCCGGGGGCCTTTGTTTACGTACGCACTTATGTCACGTGTGTAGGCCTCAGAGTAGTCAGACTCGGCGTCTTTCTGCCCAAAGAACCATCCGAATATTCATCATTAACTACAGCCACAGGTTCAAATCTGTATGGAAGTATTCCTCCGTCTTCCCGATCCACCGATACTGCTATTTCTTCATCAGATGAGGACAAATACAAGAAATCGGCGCTGGGCATAATGTGGTCCCATGTAATCCAGCGTTTGGAACTGCACGGTACACGTCACATCCGCGCACGTAGGTCACGTAACTCGCGAAAATGGCAGCGCGCCTGAAAATTCGTAATTGTCGATAAAAATCTTCTCAACACACTATTAAATGAGAGAGGATTTAACATCACATTGTCAAAATAGGGTACATATTATATGACCTATTGGATACACCGTTCATGCAAAGCACAGGATTTCCCCTTTAAAGTACGAGCTAGGTCGCGTATTGAATAAAACTCATCAAATCCAGGTACCGCGATATATTGCCTCGGTATTTTAAAAGGACCTGCGTAATATAAAGGCCTAACCTGCTAGCAGCGGAGCCCCAAATAGGAGCGCTCTTTAGCATTGTTAAAAACCCCGAAGATGAAAGCGACCACCGACGGAGCCCCGAAGTTATGTTCCGACTCGAGCGAGATCAAATATACGGCACATTCGCCCGGGTACTGCTCGTGTGCGCTTAACGGCAAACAGATGTCGCCGTACTGTATGATTAGCGCGTGGTAGCATGAAGCGCGCGTACGCACCCAGACAGGAAAAGCGGCGGCGGCGGTGGCGGCAGCTGCGAGCCATCAACTTAAAGGCAAACACACACACACGCATGGGGCCGGATGTGCGCTTGCGGAGGAGTGTTTATATGTGCGTGTGTGTGTGTGCAAGCACTAACGCACACAAACACCATCACAGTAATCTCTTTTATCGTGGCAATCTCATGTTTAGCCCGCCATCTTGAAAAGTAAACACGAGCGAGGCCTTGAAAAGTTTCCTCGTTCGCTTTTCTGCTCTTATTTAAAAGAGAATTTCAGCTTCCTGCCACATTTTTGTGTGCGCTCCTCTCGGCACTCTTGATGGGTGTGGTTTTTAGTTGTTTTTTTTTTTTTTTTTTTCTTCTTCTCCCGCCACCCCCACCCCCCCTCCACCCACCAGACAAACTTGTGCGAGTGATGTGGAGCTGACCCAGGAGTCCACACCCTTCGACTTAAAGAGCACCCCCGGAGGGGTGGAAGGTGGAGCGAAAACACACCCAAAAAAGAAAAAGAAAAAAGAAAAAAGAAGAAGAAGCCCGCAGCCGCCTGCGTGCTGGGAATCTTGCGGAAAGGCTCCTGTCGCTTGCGTGTGTGTTTGTGTGTGTTGCCTTTTTGGGATCTCCCCTCGTGCCGCCGTCTCCACGCATCCGGCTCGTTTTGAGAACCTAGCCCAGAGTTTGAAAGGTGAGTCGGGTTTTACGCGCGCTTTTCGCCGGGAAAGGTGCAAAAACGGGACGAGCTGGCATTTCAACTTGACTTTTGACACCGGGAAAGTACGTTCCTAGCTCGGAAAAATCCATTTTAATATGATTTTTTTTTTTTTTTCCCACAAATGAATCCATTTGCCGCGATAACCCGATGATCTTAGAGACCTCATTGATTGTCCCCGTGGTAAAATGATCTTAGTGTGCTGGTCATGTTATTGTTGTAAATTTGTTTACAAAGGTTTCCTTGTGCTTGTGTTAAGTTTTTCGACCGGCGCCGGCCGCATTCCTTCCTTCCACGTTTCCAACTTGTGACCGAAAGTGTGCGTTTGTCGTTTGTCCGTGCGCGCGCCGCAAATCCCAAAGTCGCCTTGAGATCATCTCTGGTTTTACAAAATGAATGGATGGCTTCTTCGTTTGATGTTCTCCTGCGATGAGCGCGTAGGCCGTAGCCTAAGTGGCCTCGCAGTTGGGAGATTCTGGGTCCAAATCCTTCAACGTGACCCGAATCTAGCGTGTTAAAAATTGTATGAGACCTGCGACTAACTGGCGACCAGTTCAAAGAGTACTTTTCCTTTTCCCCAGCTAAGAAATGAATAAATGGATGAAATGATGTTCATTTCATCAGGAGAATACTGCTCTTTGCATAGAGGATAAAAACATAACACTTTATGCTTTGGATATATATTTTTACATTTTGGCTGGAGAATTTTCCACCCGGGGCAGCACGGCGCGCTACTGGTCGACACATCTGCCTGGCAGACGAGAGGTTCCGGATCGTAATCCGGGCTCTGGCCTTTGTTTGTGGACTTTGCATGCGCGTCTTATACCTTTGACAGTTTTCTTTCCTTTACTTGTATATCATCTTAGCTGAAGGCTAATTTGTCAATAGCTTTTTCATGTTTTGATTAGGTATTATCAAAGTTTTTAAAAAATGTTATTTTCCTTTATCTAGGCACCTTGTTGACGTTCAAACTGTGCATAATTAATCTTATTTTGATGAACGTTTTGATCCTCGTTGCTCGCGTATTGTAACGTCGGCCACGATTGGAAGTATTTTGTGAGGTGGTAATGGACGGAAGATGTAGAAGAAACATTAGAGGGTTGGCATATACAGTAAATAAGTAACCCATTAGGGTTCATGTGGATACTTTTGGATGCAAGGCTGAATATTATACAATATAATTTCTGTCTTTTTCTGCTCAAATACAACTGCAGATTCATCTTCTACTGCCACACAAAAAGTTAGCAGGTCAACCAAAGAGTTTTTGCACTGCTTTAGTTCCTCCAGTGTTTTTAAGCCACCCACCGAACGGGCTCGGCACTGGACGCGTCATGTGGCCACGCGTACGCAACGGACCGTCTGGGTTCTTGGCGGCGAGAGGCACCGGACGATAAATAAATCAATAAAAATGCAACTGATAAAGTCCAGACGGCGAGCGGCCGACGAACAGACGTCACCTGTCTCGATCGATGCAAGCGTGGAGGCAAAGCAGAGCAGCTTTTATTTTAATGTGGGTGGAGTGCGAGAACCGTTGCAGTTTTGGGTATTAAAGGACACGTTATGATCTAATTTGATCATGCTGACATCACGCTGAATTATTGTGTCCGACGCCGTCTCAGCATTAGCATCTGCGCTAAGGTTGGGCGGAGCCTTTACGGGGTGTAAGAATTTTCAAAGCCGGCGTTGTTAAACAGAGGGCATAATAAATGATAAGAGTAAAAACATCCATCCATCCACTCATTTTTTTGTAGCTGCTTATCCTCATGAGGGTTGCAAGGAGTGCTCGAGCCTATCTCAGCTGTTATTGGTCAGGAGGCACCCTGGACTGCTTGCCAGCCAATCGCAGGGCACATAGACCAAAAACAATACAATGAAAATGAATTGAATACAACCATATTCAGTTTCACGGCATGATGCAATAACAGCAAGGACTGACGGAGCCGCTTCGCCCCGCAGCTCCTCCCCCAGCTCCATAATTTCATTACCTTTTAAGCCATTTTCGAGCAGGGACTCTCCAATGAAAAGCGCCTGCCAAACCACCCCCAGATTTTCCAGATTTTGTCCAAGACCCTGGACCCTAAATTGCCCCCAGGTCGGCGTTTGTAAACGACAAAACCCTCGCTAAGCCTTGAACAAATATCGGTTCTGCACTGCAGCTTTCGGTTTATGATGGGCAATCAGGATTCATTTGCTCCTTGATCTGGGTTGTATTTATGTATTTTGTTTTTTTAAAGTCCCATCAAGCATTCAAACTGACAGTCGTTTTGTCAACTTGAAAAGCGAGTACCTCCACATCCTTGCGTGATTATTCCAATCATTATCTAATGTCAACAGGATTTGTGGTCTTGTTGGGCTGGTGTCGGGTGTAATTACATTTAAGGTACTCGTGAGAGTAAAACTGAACAGCCCATGTGCAATAAAACGTAAACATCTTCTAATGACATGATTATTCAGGTAATGACGTGATGCGGTAAAACTGTCCGATTAACCGCAGTAGAAAAGGCATTTTTGCTGTTTTCTGTAGAAAAAAAATGCTTAACCGACAAACATATGAGGTGAGGAAACTGCAGCTCTACATTTATATTCATATTTTAAATGATAATTACATCTCACAGCACTAGTTGGGAGCCTGGGAACAAAACGATAAATCCCTAATGCGCTTGCATCATAAACAGAATGATCACTTCACTACCGTTTTATTTAATCAGAAACACATGCTTATGCCTAACGTGTCATGTGTGTGCGTGTCTAAAAAAAAAAAAAAAAAAAAAAAAGCAATATTCACTCCTGCTGTGTAAAAAAAAAAAAAATGCTTTGGAGCTAATAAAATGGAAGACCAGCAAGGCAGAGGCCAAGCCCCGTCGGTTGCTTTTAGCGGCGGAACGTTCGAACCGAACACAAAAGAGGTCACGGCGGAATGCGGAAGGCGACGTCGTTAAAAAGCAAGCAGCCGCGCTCAAACGCGTCGTTGCACTTTGTCTATACATACGTCCATTAAAAAAAAAAAAAAAGTATCCCGGGAAAAAACAAGGATGCAGATGTTGTTCAATCTGAATGCAATTAAATGAATTTAAAAAGGTGGCTTGAGTGAAATGTGTTCTGCTCTGGTTCTTAATTGCATTTTTTCCGAACCTAGTAAAGCTCCTTCGGTTTCATTTATGCGGGGGGAAGTTTGGCTGGGCTGGAGGGTTTTGGGCCTTTTCCGGCTAAAGCGGGTCGACCATCGTCATCAACTTCTTAGAGCAGAGGTGTCAAACTCATTTTTGGTGAGGCCCAGATTGCAGTTCCAGTTATGCATGTGAAACCGTAAAAATCTTTAATCGGCTCGAACCGACACAAAACAATTACGAAATAGTTTTAGAGTCAGAACACAATGTGTTTTTCTGCCATTGTTCAAGTTGGTTACACAAAAATGCTAATAACATCTAGATCTAATCATTTATGATTATATGGCTAAGAAATTTTTGAACAGATTGTCACAAAAGTCATTTAAGTTGCTTTGCCACCACGGGCCACATAAAATCATGTGGTGGGCCGGATCTGGCCCCCGGGCCTTGGGTTTGACACTTGTGTCTTAGAGGTCTGAGTTTCATAAGCCCCTTTGCATTTTACTTTAGTGAGAAAATAACATGCCCATCATAACGACAAAAAACATTTTTACTGTATTTCCACTCAAGGAGCCAGCATTTCACCATCAAGCTGCCGGACGAAATTGTCCATTTATGAACAGATCAGTGCATGTGGCGCATGCAGCGGACAAATAAAAATAGCCTTATGACATCACAGGGCACTAAAATCAGAACTGCTCACGCACCGATATCTTTTCAGAACTATAGGCAGGTCACAAAAAATGTACTTGGGTGTGTATTTTTATAGTTGATGGGTTGGAATACGTCGCCCTTAAACAAAATTCTTCAATGCACATGAATACGAGGAGCGCACACGTTAGCCGCATCTGGCATACGCGTGTTTGACTGATTTACACATTTCCTTGCTTTCCACACGCATTGGGCTATAATTTGCGTCTCTAATCCAGTTCGTCATCCAAGACTCCGGGGTCCTCAGAGGGCAATTTAACCCCCTCGCAGTCCCCCCGGTGACGTGTTAAGCGCTAAATAAAGTTAACGGCCCGCGAGGACTCTTTTGGATTCCGCGTCCGCCTTGAAGCGGCTTTAAGAACTTTCCAGAGCGACGGGTTGCCGTGGAAGTCGTTTGATTGCGGGAGCAAAACCTCGAGCAAATTATTTTTGTCCATCGGCCAAATGCAAAACGACGCTCGTTTCGAAGCTACCTCGCCGACTCTGCGTGAAAACCGGAGGCGCTGATTGGCCTTGTTTGGACACAAGGGTGCCCGAAACCGTGGAAGCTGAATTAAATTATTATGATCTCAGTATGTTGCAATCGCAGCCACGAATAACTGTTGACAAAAAAAAAAAAAAAAAAAAACAGCCTGTTAACATTGGAGTTAAATCATTTGTGATAACCTCGGGGGAAAAAAACAACATCCCAAAACGAGGAAAATGAGCCAAGGTTCTTTTCCGTTTCCGGGCATTTTCGCTCACTCAAATGTCCTTGAAATCACTATTGACACGTGATCTTTTTTTCGTTGTTGTTAATAGATGCAGTGCTTATTAATCATGATAGCTATCATGTAGCAGATGTCCACCCTTCCTTTGGCCCAAATCCCTGCATTGAGCCGCCGGCAGCTTTTTTTCTAAGACTGCAGTCTTTGTTCAAATCCCTCGGACCAGATTTTGGTGATAGGTCATTTCAACGCACACGACATGTCACTGATTCAAATGAGCGCATGTGGATTGTCTGAAGGCCTTTCTTGTCCTCTTTTTTTCAACCGTCTGTCCATTTTGAGAAAAAGAAGATTTTCCAGATACGCGCAAGGGTTCACGCATCAGCTGTTTGGAACAGGTTGTAGTCTGTCGCTAATCAAAATATGAACCAAGATAGCTATCAATACACAGTAGAAAAATTATAAAACGATAAAGTTGGAAAAAGAAAAACCAGGGATAAGTCAATAACATCTCTCAGGAAAGTGATAAACAGAGGACTTATTACTCATACTACAAGGCATCCGTCCACTTTCTTTGACGCTTATCCTCGCAAGGCTCGCGGTGAGTGCTGGAGCACATCCCAGCTGTCATCAGGCAGGAGGCGGGGTACACCCTGAACTGGTCGCCAGCCAATCGCAGGGCACATAAAGACAAACAGCCACATTAGCAATCATACCTATGGTCAATTTAGCATGTCCAATTAATGTTGCCTGCTTTTTGGGATGTGGGAGGAAACGGGAGCGCCCGTAGAAAACCCACCCAGGCACGGGAAGAACATGCAAACTCCACACAGGTGGGTCCAGGATCAAACCCGGGACCTCAGAACTGTGAGCCCAACACCTTCCCTGATCCACCGTGCCGCCACTACAAGGCATGTGAAGAATATTAAAATGATTGATTGTTTTTAAAATGATGATCGATCAGCTGGTAAAGCGTTGGGCTCACAGTTCTGAGGACCCGGGTTCGATCCCGGCCTCGCCTGTGTGTAGTTTGCATGTTCTCTCCGTGCCCGCGGGGATTTTCTCCAAGCACTCCGGTTTCCTCCCACACTCCAAAAAACATGCAACCTTAATTGGACACTCTAAATTGCCTCTAGGTATGATTGTGAGGGTGGCTGTTTGTCTCTATGTGCCCTGCAATTGGATGGCGACCTGTTCAGGGTCCACCCCGCCTCCTGCCCGTTGACAGCTGGTATAAGCTCTAGCACTCCCTGTGACCCCTGTGGGGATAAGCAGATAAGAAGATGGGTGGTTAGTTGGTTTTGAATGGATGGATTCCTGGGACCCTTGTGAGGATAAGCAGCTGAGAAAATGGATGGATAGTTGGTTTTGATACCATTTCAATTGTTTTCATAACAAAAAGGGTTTAAATTTTAGACAAGTCGAGGCTTCTCACAAGACCGCTACACAAAATTCCAACTCCGACATGATGTCGGACATCAGCACATTTTCTTGTCGACTTTCACCCCATTTCCCACATTATTATCTTCAACGCAGAATTATCGTACCAGATCCCAAGCGTGAAAAGGGACGGAATTAAAAAAAAAAAAATCCAGTCTGGCAAAGCAAAGATGGAGTAGAGAGCGAAAACATGACGATGACATCATTGGCAGGAGTAAAAAGGAGGCTGTCACCTTTGTCATTACGTGAAGCAAAAAAAGACGTTGACGTGGGATCACGGCCAAATCTTTGAACATCAGCCCCGAAAAAGACACGACTGATCAAAAGGGATTTTTTTTTTTTTTTTAGCACCGGTTACAAATAGCCAAAAGGTCACACCAGGACAAAAAAAAAAAAAAAACTGTGCAAGGCCCAGACCGATCATGTGCGCTCCTGGCCCGCTGCCCAAAAAGTGTTGAGTCGGCTGTTTATATCACGGGGTAATCACAAGAGAAAGGTCCTGGCTGGTCGCCCTTCAAACGGGGGAGGAGAGGAACTGACGAGCGGTGCGGATCGCCTGGGAGTCACGGGGGCCCTGCTCATTCACGACTTCGCGGCGGCGTTTCGGTGCTCGGCGGTGTAGCGCGACGGGCGTGACCGAAGAGCGATGTTTTTCCACGTTTTATTGCCGTTTTAAAGAGCAGGCCGGCGCTTGTGACAGTTAATCAGACCTGGGAGCGGCCGGCACGTGTGTGCGACGCTTTGGAAGGGATGGGGAGGCGCTGGAATGATTAAAAAAAAGCTTGTATTTAAAAAAAAAAAAAAAATGCAGGTTGGTGTATCCCGGTGAAAATTGTAGTGGTCCCGAACATGATCCCGGACAAAAATAGTAGTGCCCCTCCCTTTAAAAGTTGAAACTAAATGACCCCTTGTAAACCAGTTTCATTGCTCAACATGCTTGATAGGTTAATTGAGGACTCAAAATTCTTCTTGGGTGTGAATGTGCGACCGCGTGAATGGTTGCTTGTTTCTATGTGCCCTGTAATTGGCTGGCAACCAGTTCACGGTGCACCCCGCCCGCCTCCTTCCCGAAGAGAGCTGGGTTGGGTTCCAGGGCTTCCGCGATGCTTGTGAGAATAAGCGGCTCGGAAGATGTATGTATATATGGATGGATGGATGGATGGATGGATGGCCTATCCCAGAAATTGAATAGGAAGTCAGCCATTTTGGTTCCAACCAGCCATTTTGGCCAAGTTCAAGGGTACTTAGTTTTTTAATGTTGATGTCGGTCATCAAATGTGAAGATGAACAGTGGTAGAAAGAAATATAATTGAGGGTATCATAAATGAAGTCAAATTTACGGCTTTTTGAGGAATACAATGAGCTGGTAAAGTAAAACCGACATAATAAGCCTCGTTTATATTATTTTAGTTCAACGGAAACGGCTCAGCACTGTGAAAATGCCAAATATGTCTGTGCATGTTCAAGATCTACAAACGGCACATTTAACGATGAAGTGGCAGCCGGAGCATAATCGAGGCCTTCGTTTTGGAAAATCAGACGCGTTCGGACCAGCCGGAGCCCCTCCGGGCCAACGGCGGCCGGGGGAACCCGTCCAAGACTCGCAGCCTGGCCCGCCGTTAGCAAAACTGTACGCCGCTTGAACTTTTACGCCGCCGCCGCCGTCGTCATGTGATCATGTTTACAAAGACATTTAATCGCACCTCCCAGGGGGATTCGAATCTATGGCCGTCGCAATCTGTTAGACTGCCTTTCGCTTTACGTGTGACCAATCTGGATGGATGCGGTGCGACTGCGCTCGTGCACATCGCTTTTTTTCCCCCAAAATTGCCTGAGAAAGAGCGTGAGGGAGATGCAAAAGCAGACATCAGACGGCCAACGCGTTCCCGCGTCTGGCTGGCTGACAGAGCCGAGCCCAGAAACAACGAGCCCGCCCGAGGCTCCTTTTTTTTTTTTTTTTTTTCTTTCTTTCTTTTTTTCCAGCCACTTGCGGATCCAGATAAACCCGACAGAGGACTGAGGCGTTTGAAAGAACAAAGTGTTCTCAAAATACTGCCTAATTCCTTCCATAGACACCAATACGTCGCCCCCCCCCCCCCCCCCCAACGTTATGGGGATATTTTTGCAGGTTCTTTCCTAATTGTTTCCATTCATACAGCCTCGGTTCTACCAGTATAGTGCAAAAATAAAAAAATGAAACAAAGAGATGTAACTCTTGGGAATCAATTTGCAATCTTTTTCGTACTATTCGTGCGCATTTTAATATTTATGAGAAAAGTAGTAACTCTCGTGATGCTTACACAGAGTTCTGTGGGGAAAAGTTATATTGTAATAATAATGTAGTGGTTTTCTTCTATTATATTCATACATATTATGAATTATAATGAAATTTAATCAAGAATACATTTGTAATTGCATAGGGAAATAAAAAAAATAAATTTTGAGAACTTTGAGGACATTGTTTTATGAAGAAATGTTATAATAAGTCAATAAATTTTCCAGCTCATCTGGAAAAAAAGGTGAAATATTCTAGAATGAACAAGTTACAAGAAAAGTTAAATTTTTTTTAATGAAATGTGGTCCTCGTGGTGTGGCGAAAAGTCTTTTATTGTTTATCCCAATTATGTTTCAGAAAAATCATATAAAATAATGAGATTACGTTTTTTTTCATTAGAAAAATAAATAAAAAGCAAAAATTGCACTAAATTCATGATTTAAGAGAAAAAATAATGTCATTAATAATAATATTAATTATTATACTCTATTATTATGTAATATTTAACATCAGCATTAGGTGGTGATTTTATGAAAACAAAAGCCACAGTATTGCAAGAAAACATTTTATTTCTTAAAGTTTTTCTAATTTAGTTTGTATATTTTTATACATTTATTTATTCGATTTACTGGAAATTGGTGATAATTTTACTTTGAAAAAGATATAAATGTAAACAGAGGACAATTCCCAAGTTAACAGGTGCACAATTTAATGCAGAAATATTGGAAGAGCAAAATTATCATTTGATACACACAAAAAGATTATTACCGAATAAAGTTGAATTTTGACTCATAAAATTTGTATTTATACTACCAGTGACATCTTTGTTGTCATCTTTCACCCTTTTGTACATCTTCCTACCACAATGCCTCAAAAAAATTGTCTTATGATATTTTGGCCTCTGCACAATGCCAGGAAATAATGTGCACGTGTCTTTATGCCTATTTTATTTCAGTCGTTTTTTGTTTATGGCTTTATTTACTTATATGACCTGTCCAAGCTGGCAAAACAACTCTGAGAGAACCCGATTTACCGCGCAATATTACAAGCCCTATCTTGTTTGAACATTGAGAGGATATAAAGCCCAATTCGCGTTCATTTGAGGTCATGTTTTGACTGCAAATTATTACTCTTTTTTTTTTTTTTTTCAAAGCTGTTTGCTCTCCCTCTAACTCGGCTCTCCGCTACCTTTACGTCGCTTTATCTGCCGCCAGCAGCAGCGGCACAACGTTTTCATAGAAAACAGCTGCCTGCTGCATTGGAGGATTGCTCATACGAGAGCTGTAAAAGAGGAGAGGATTGGGGGTGGGGGGGGAGGCAGCTGGGGCGGGGGGGCAATGTTAATACATATAAAGCAATGAGTCCATGGAACTATTAGGAAATGGAAGACAACTGGAAACGGAGAGGCCACTTGGATACTCATATCTTCATTTCATCATCGTTAGCTCATCGTTAGCTGCTCCAAAATGTTACTTTTACTTCGTTTTTATATCCTACTGCTGATCTTGAGTTGCTGCTTTTGACCTTTTGGACCGTAGTAAGGAAAACACAAGACAAAACGGATGTTCTCTCGTAAGAATTTAGTAGAAAAGGACAGACAATTTGGAGCGTTTACAACATGCTCTCGCACCAATTTTCACGCTAAAATGTTGGAAAAACCTTTCCGAATGTTCTGAACTCTTCTTTCCAGGCAAATTCCCTAGCTTGAATAGAAAAAGGAATGCTGGACAATGCTTGAGATGAAGGCTAACTCGTCTGCGATTTTGACGTTTGTGGTTGCTTTAATACGCAGGTGTCAAACTCAAGGCCCAGGGGCCAAATCCGGCCCACCGCGTGATTTTACGTGGCCCGCAAAGCTAAATCGTGTGTATGAACTTCTGTGATTTTTGTCCAAATCTGTACCATCCATCCATTTTCTTAGCCGCTTATCCTCAGAAGGGTCACGGGGAGTGCTGGAGCCTATCCCAGCTGTCAACGGGCAAGAGGCAGGGGTACACCCTGGACTGGTTGCCAGCCAATCGCAAGGCACATCGAGACAAACAGCCGCACTCACAGTCACACCGAGGGGCAATTTAGAGTGTTCAATTAATGATGCATGTTTTTGGGATGTGGGAGGAAACGCACACAGGCACGGGGAGAACATGCAAACTCCACACAGGCGGGATTGAACCCGGGACCTCAGAACTGTGAGGCCAATGCTTTACCAGCTGGGCCACCGTGCTCCCCAAATCCGTACCAAACTTTCAAATTATGATGAGGCAAAGATTTTAATGGTTTCACAGTTATAACGGGAAAGGAACTCCAATGTGGCCCGCGACCAAAACGAGTTTGACACCTTTGCTTTAATACATTTGCTAAAGACTCCTGTACCCGTATTTAAACGGGTTTGTTTTTACTTTTTTAGGGTGTGGGTGGGGCAAAGGGGGCAGATGTAGAAAGCTTTTGCAAGTCTGGTAAAAAATCTGCTTTAAAATTTTGCAAATGGTTTTGACTTAAAGGGCCCATCAATGGGAAATCGGTTGCACCAACTTTAAAAAAAAAAAAAAAAAAATCACTTTTGCATGCACTCTGGACAAACATATCCTATCATTTAAATCAACCAAGCGTATGCAAACCGGATCCGCCATCCACATACTGTACAGTCCTCTTTCACAGTTTGCATAGAGTTGTGCTTGTCCAGGTGTGCTGAGGTGTGCCGAGTATGCGTGGCCAACCGAGTGTCAACATTTCAAAGGGTGTGTTTGTGTTTGTGTGTGTGTGTGTGGTGTGTGTGTGTGTGTGTGTGAGCGCCGTAATGAGGAAGTGATGAGATGTCAACTGCCACACTTGCGCTCATTCTGCCCTCACTTTTAACCTTCTCTAAACGTATGCATCTCCCCCCCCCCCAATCTCAGGTGTGGACATCGGCCGGACGTCACCGTCTCCCCGGGCGAGCTCGCGGAAGGAGGCCGGTTTAGTCGGAGGGATTCCTGGCAGAGTGATTTGGTTTTTTCATGTGATTTAAATCACATTGCCAGGGATTTCCAACCGGTTACAACTGAAATGCACGCACGCATGCACGCTGACGGAGACGGAATACACTCAGCTGACGCAACATTAGGTCTGGTTGAAGCCAGACGTTTACATACCCTGTGCAAAATCACACATTTCATTTTTTTTGTCACACTGTCTGAAGACAAATCAGACTAAATCTCTCCTGTTTCCAGTTGGTCAAGATCACCAAAATTATTTGATTTTATTAAATGCCACAATGATGAGAGGGAGAATTTTGTATGATTTTCTTTCAGGTCAAATGTTTGCATACATAAAAAGCACTGACTCTGAAGAACATGGGGAAGCTCAGATGATGAGGTCATGGCTAGGGAAGCTCTTGATAGGTTAACTAACAACATGTGAGTTAATTTGACAGCACGCCTCAAATACTCTACTTCCTTGTCTGAAATGATGGGAAAATCAAAAGAAATCGACCAGGAAATCAGAAAATCGTCACGCTCGACAAGTCTGGTTCATCCTTGGGCACAATTTCCAGATCCTTGAAGGTGCCACGTTCATCCGTTCAAACAATTATACGTAAGTATAAACATTATGGGAATGTCCAGCCATCACACTCCTCAGGAAGGAGACGGGCTCTCTGTCCCAGGAAATGTGGGAATCAACCCCAGAACAAAAAGCTAAAGACCTTACGAAGATGCTGGATGAAGCTAGTAAGAAAGTGTCAGTATCCAGAGTGAAATGAGTCCTGCACCGACATGGGCTGAAAGCCATAACCTAACCCTAAGTTCTGGAGACATGTCCTGAGGACTGACGAAACTAAAGTGGACTTGTTTGGCCGTATTGACCCAAGTTACATCTGGAGGCAAAAGGGGGAAGCTTGTTGACCTCATAAAATTGACGCTACCATGAAGAAAGAACATTACATGGAGATATTGAGGCAACATTTCAAGACATCTTGGAGCGGCCATCACAAAGGCCTGATATCTGAATCCTATGGACAATTTGTGGGCAGATCTGAAAAGGCGTGTGCGAGCGTGGCTACCGAAAAACCTGACTCAGTTACAGCAGTTCTGTTTAGAGGAATGGGCCAGCATTCCAGGAAAGTACCATCAGAAGCCTGCGGAAAGTTACTCAAAACATTTGATCCAAGTCATCCGGTTCAAAGGAAATGTATGTAAACTTCTGACCTCAAAGAAAAGAGAAAAAAAAAAACATCTCTCTCATTATTGTGGATTTAACAAAATTAAATAAATTTGGTGATCCTTACTGACCTGATAGAGAAGAGGTTTAGTCTGATTTGACTTCAGACAAAATAAAAAAATATATATATTTTTGCACAGTGTATGCAAACGTCTGGCTCTAAGTGTACGGCCGCACGAGCTACGACACCCTTAGCAAATACTGCATTTAATATTTCCAGGAACTTTCTATGGAATGTTATGCTTGGGGATTTTGTGTTCATATATAAAATGTTGGACGTGTCCCATTCAGGGGTGGGCAAACTTTTGCAAAAGTATTTGTGAAAAAAAGTTTTAATATTAAAAACAGTTTATTCAGATTTAAAGACTTTATTACAATCAATTAGCCAATTATTTAATTAAATACAGTTTTTTTAATTTAGAAAAGGCAACACTTGTTTTTATAAAAATATAGTCATTAATCAAAAAAAAAACTTGAACCCTTTAAACAGTAGTACATACAAGGGGTACCAAATGTGATATACACTTGATTTCACCCCCCCCTCACCAAATTCATTTAATACATTTTTAAAAAGTGCAATTCATAAACTATAATTTGCTGAAGGCCTCATATCTGTCCGCATGATACCTGAAACTCTTTTTTTTTTTTAAAGTATAGTTCAGGTATAATGAATTTTGTAATATTTACATTGTATTTATATAAACACTAGTACTTTCCTTTAAGTGACCCCAAACCCTTGAATCATGGTGTGTATGTACTTTTATGTACACTTTTTTGTATACTATCAATTTATGCAAATCAATAATAATTTTTTTTACAAAAATAGTCATTTTAAAAGGCGATTTTAGTGGAAAAAAAAACAAGACCGGCTAAATGAAGCTAATAAACATTACAGGACTGGTGATGATGTACAGTAAACGCAGGCCATATTTGCCCATCCCTGCTTTATCCAGTCCAAATCTCCCCAACCAAGCTCACTGATGACGACATGATAGAACTTAATCCACGGATTTGGATCTAGACTTCCATCCGCAATACGGCACAAGACATCTGGATAACGCAAGAGTTGGGACGAGGCGCAGGACTTAGCTCGCTCCGTGAACAGTTCAGTGGAAAAGTCCGTGTTCACAGTGGCTAAGTTCCGCTCCTTGCGAGGCCTTCCGGCGTTTGCAAGCGTCAACGTGGGATCGGCGATAATGAAGTTGTGCACTAGCTGCTAGCTTGTTGTCAAACGCCGCACAGTAAAATCAAGAGATTTCTTTTTTTTTTTTTGCAGTGAGAATGTGTTAAGACTAACATGCCACTTCAACATGAGGGCTAAAAAAATATATATTAGTTTCCTGATGGGTACATTGGCTATTTTGTCATATTTTGATTATGTATGAATCATTTATCGGCTAAAAACGGGCTTTTTTTTCATGTTGAAAGGTGTGACGAAGTTTTCACAAAGGGATTTGTTTGGATTTTTTTTTTTAGAATATGTGCGGGGAAAAACAGATTTTTCAAATCTCAATCCAAAATGTTCAATGTCGAAAGTGTTTTTAACAACTTTGTATAATGGACATTATTTCAATATTTTTTTTAGGGTGTACCTGTGTACACTGGAGAAGGTGTGCACGAAAATGTGGGACGATATTAAAGAAAGTGTGAGGCTTAAAATGTTTCATAAAAAATAAAATATATTTAGTTGTTTTTTTTTGTTCAAGTGTGCTGGAGAGAGGGGTTGCATCAACTCCCTAAGTTTTGTAGACTTCACAAATTATTTTTTATTATATGATATGATTGATGACTCAACATTCATCCATCCATCCATTTTCTTAGCCGCTTATCCTCACAACGGTCGCAGTGGGTGCTGGAGCCTATCCCAGCTGTCAACGAGCAGGAGGGAGGGTACACCCTCAACTGGTTGCCAGCCAATCGCAGGGCGCATGGAGACAGACAGGAATCGTACTCACAATCACACCTAGGGGCAATTTAGGGTGTCCGATTAATGTTGCATGTTTTTGGGACAGACACGGGGAGAACATGCAAACTCCCATCCTCTATTAGTTGGATACAGTTATTTCGACGCCCTCTACACCCCTTTCTTGTTATTTCCGATCCTTCTTCAGGACGTCGCTGACTAAAAAAAAAAAGTCCAGGTATAGCAGCGCATAGGAGGAGGGCAGCAAGGGAAGGCTTTAGTCACACACAGGAAGGAAATTCAGGAAATGTCTCATCGGAGGGGAAAACAAGTAGCAACGGAATTGTGAACTTTGAGCGCAATTACTGTCTGGGTGGTTAACAACGGAAGCTGCATTCGCTTGTGCGTGCGTTTGTTTGAACGTAAGGCTTGAAGAATCCGGCTGTGACCACAATGATACGAATAGACTCTTATGTAACATCACCCCCACCCCCCGACAACTCACCGACAAAAGTTTCCCCACGTTAATGTCAACATCCGTCAACGGTAACCCAAGTAAACATAAAATGTTGTGTGTAAAAGATGATTTTATTCTTACAAAAAGCTAACTAGCCCCGTGTGGAAAGGTAAAGACCCTCGAAAGCCAATAACAGCTTGGCCCACCCTCAGCGGCACCAACTGAAATCAAATATTATTCTCTCATTGACAATTTCGCCGTGGAGATATTTTGGCCCACTGTTCCTTGCAGAATTGTTTAAATTCAGCAACAGCGGAGGGGTTTCAAGCACGAAGTGCCTTTTGAAGCATTTCAATCAGATTAAAGTCCAGATTTTGACTAAACCGCTCCAAAACCTTGATTATTTGGGACTTTGGACAACGTCTTGCGACAGAATCCAAGAGCGCATCATCTTAAGAACGTGAACTGATGGCCAAACATTCTCGACCAGGATTTTCTGGTAAAGTGCCAAATTTATGGTTCACTCTCGCATAAAGGTCGTCCAGGTCCTGAAGGAGAAAAGCAGCCCCAGGCAACGTTTGACTCTTGGTATGTTCTTTTTCTTGAACTACAGTGTTGCATTTACGACAGATGTAACGAGACACAGCAGAACCAAGTTTCGTCTTGTCAGTCTAGAGAATATTCTCCCAAAAGTCTTTGGAATCTTTTACATGTTTTTCCATCCATCTATCCATTTTCCAACTGCTTATCCTCACTTGAGTTGTAGGTGTGGTGGCTCGTATCTCACCTGACTTTTGGCTATCTTTATCAGATTGGTTCAGTTGTTTGATGATCTAAAACATTAAAATGGGGAAATTGTGCAAAAATGAAAGAATTTGCGAAGGGGGGGGCAATACGTCATGAATGTAGCAGGGAGGAAAAGCCCACTGCCAGCAACTGAAGGCAGTCGAACCCAAAGGCAAGCAATCAAATGACATCCGACGGCGTTTTCATCACACAACTATAGTGAGCAAAATAAACACGTTTTACAATTATTATCACAACATTGCTAAAGAAACTACATCAGGAAGTTAGTTGCAAATGGATTTGGCACAAAGCAAACATTAACAAGAACCAAAGCAATAATGCTCAAAATATTGTAAATAATACTAATAATAATAATCTGAAGATACAAAATTATTTTACACAAAATGTACAAATATAAGAAATATAGGGAACATTAGAAAAATATAAAATTACACAAGTAATAATTTCACAAATCTTGGTTGAACAAAATTAATGACAAAAATATAATATAGATGTTAATATATGTTGAGTTTTGTGACAAAAATATTGTGAATTTTGAGACAAACGGAAAATATTAACCAGAAAAAAGAAAACAGTAGAAAAAGTACAAAGAAATAATGATAATTTAATATAATAATAATAATAATAATAAATGGGAAAATCTAAAATATCATCATATAAAAAACATATAAAATATACATGTAAAAATAATGGTAATTAAAAACATTTTAAAAAGTAATCACTTTTTTGCTGAGGTATTAAAATGATAAAATGTAAAGTCTATTTTATTTATGATTATTATTATGATTTCTTTTTAAAAAAAAAAAAAACCTCACTGCACTCCACAAAACGGAAACGTCACCAAAGTATAACGTGAACCCCTGAATGATCGCACTTTGCAATTTGCATGTCGGTCTATTGGTGGATTTTTTTTTGTGGGGGCTTTTCCTCTGGACAAAGTAACAAAAGTGTTGCTTTGGCACCACCTAGTGACATCTTGGTGTCAAAGAACTACGTCAAAGTGAGTTGATTAAGTTTAAAGTAGTGCCTTTCCACCATTTTGTGGAACTCATAGGCAATTATAACCTTTTGAGGGGGTTCAGTGTATAGTGAAAATAAACGTGATCGATATACCCATAAATGTAACATTATAAATAGCCTTTTGCCATCTATAAAAGAGCAATTCATTGTTCTGCCCGTCCCTTATGTGAGTGGCCCAAGAGTTTGGTTCGCACGTACGCCGTTTCTCCCCGCCAACCCCGCCGGCGAAGCAGGGCGGCGCGAGGCCGCCTGGGCTCAACCTCCGGTGCCTACTGAGCTGATAACAGTTGGATGTTGACCAAGCACTGGCTCAGTTCAGCAGGAACCGGAGTTAGGCTCGCTCCAAACGGCTCGAAACGCTCGCCATCACTCGAACCTCTCTTGGTTTTGTTTTATCAAAAGATCCCAGGCCTGGAGTTTTGTGCCGTCCAATTCCCGACACATTATTTCGTACTCATTAGAGTACCATGAGTCACTGTGCTATATTATGTGATACATGATTACTGTCTTCTCGTGTTCGGTTAATGTCACACACTCATACATGATTTTTTACATACCAATAAAATCCTTTCAAAGCAAACAGAATCTCTGGATTGTCTAATTAGGAGGAATACGGATGCGTTTCTTACCATAAGCAGTTGGGAAAAATACCGTAATTTCCGGGCTATAAGCGGCGGCTATTTTCACACGCTTTCAAGCCTGCGGTTTATGCAGCAATCCAGCTAATTTCTGCATTTTTTCTAACGGCCGCTAGGGGGCGCTTGAGCGGAAAAGATAAGTGTGAAACCGGTGGAATGTATTTGCAGAGGAAATGACTTTTACCGGTATGTTGTTTTTTTTAAACCGCTAGTGTTAGCGCTGTGCTAGCGTGTTGCTGTTGTGTCTCATTGATTTTTACCGGTATGTTTTTTTTTTTTTAACCGGCCCTGCTAGCGCTGCGTTAGCGGGTTTCTGCTACATCTCAGTGATTTTTACCGGTATGTTGTTTTTTTTAAACCGCTAGTGTTAGCGCTGTGCTAGCGTGTTGCTGCTGTGTCTCATTGATTTTTACCGGTATGTTTTTTTTTTTTTTTAACCGGCCCTGCTAGCGCTGCGTTAGCGGGTTTCTGCTACATCTCAAGTGATTTTTACCGGTATGTTGTTTTTTTTTTTTTTCAACCGGCCCTGTTAGCACCACGCTAGCATTAGCGCCACGTTAGCATGTTTCTGCTGTATTACTGCTTTTACACAGTTGTGGCTTATGTATGTACCAAATGGTATTTGCTTTACAAATGTACTGGGTGAGGTTTATAATCCGGTGCACTCTGCAGGCCGAAAATTACGGTAATGCTTTCACCCCGTGATGACATTGTATCTTTGCTCACAGACAAAGAAATTAATATTTGCGTTTTTTATTGTTGTTTTTATACTGTGGGGATAGACAAAAATATGAATTAAAAAAATGTGTCAAAAACCAATACAAAACACTAAATTAAATGTGCATTTTATTGGGTGGAATAACAACTCAGCCAAAATTCGGGACCCCACAAATGGCCGGCAAGAATTCTTGTAATCTCAATTTGTATATTAAGCAATCCTTTTTTACTGTACAATGTTTTACTTTCTAATCTTGATCCCAACACGGGCAACAAAAGAGAGATGGCCAACAGATGACAGGGACAAGATCGTAACGGTTTACAAAAAACATCAGCGAAAGGGTTGGTGAGGGTGCTGCAAACATTGGGACCATTATTCCAAAATGGAAGATACAAAAAAAAAAGAAAATGACCACTGATTTCTCTCGGTATGGAGATCTTGCCTCAAGAAGTGAGGAAGATCATGAAAAAGGTAAGAAAGACTCAAAGTAAACTAAGCCTATGCATATTTCTGGGATATCTGGGACAGCAGCCCCACCCCCTGGTGAGGATAAGCGGTACGGCAAATGGATGAATAGCTTAAACATCTTTGCTTGTGTTGCTACTTTTATAACATGTACAAATAAATACATTTATACACACATATTGATGTGGCGGTGACATAAGCGGCTAAAAAGATGTCAACTGTCTTGTTTTTAAAATATTTTATAATGTTAGCACAGTGATTAATGAAGCTTTTAGGTGCCGCAAAGAAACATACATGAGGGTTTAAAAAGGGTTGGATTTCCTTCTAAAGTTATTTTAACAAGAGTCTTTAAAAAATAAAGCTTTCTTGCTTTTACAAAAGGCAAAAAAAAAATAAAAATAAAATGTTGAAAAATTATTGGTCGAGTGCATTAAAGGTTAGACTTTGAATATCTGAACTCAAATCACGCAATGACAATTAAACTAAAAGATGCTGGCTAATCACAATTTTTCTGAAATATGCAGCTAAGGAAATGCAAATGACAATCCTTTTTTGTTTTTTTAGTATTATCTCTTCGAGCGCGCATACAGATAAAAACGCGCAAGAGCACATTTGAGACATTTTCGCAGCACCCGCTTCAGACAATGATTAAAAATGAATAAAAAAATAATAATAAATTGACGTGGAGCCAGCGGGACAGCGTTAAGAGAAAGATCCGACTGGGGGGGAAGACGACGACTATTAGAGCAAATGCGTCAGTGTCTGAATTTCAGAAACTTGCAAGGTGAGGTGAACTCAGGTTTCCTGCACGGAACTAAATGAAGCCTTGAAGGGCAATCATTGATCCATCTTGTGTGTGCGCGCGCACGCTCTACCGGGCAAATTTAATGACGTTAGTTTGAATTGGACAGATTTAGTCCGTAAATGGCAACGTTTGCCATCAGTCACCAAAACGTCTTAGTCGTACTCTTCTCTGGCCGTTTGAAACTATGACTCATTCCCCCCGTTTGTCTCAAACAACATCGGATGCAGCAACTTTATGTGCAAAGGCACTCGAAATATATGCTCAGTTTTTGCCAAAACGTCACGTAACATTTTTTATTTTGATAAACACGCTATCTACAGTGGAGTTCTGTATCTGAGAGAACATTTACTTACACAAATTTACATAAATGAATACATAGTGGGCGGCGCGGTGGAACAGCTGGTAAAAACTTTGGCCTCACAGTTCTAAGGACCTGGGTTCGATCCCGGCCCCGCCTGTGTGGGGTTCGCGTGTTCTCCCCGTGCCTGCGCGGGTTTCCTCCGGGCACTCCGGTTTCCTCCCACATCCCAAAAACATGCAACATTCATTGGACACTCTAAATTGCCTGTAGGTGTGATTGTGAGTGCAGCTGTTTGTCTCGATGTGCCCTGCGATTGGCTGGCGACCAGTTCAGGGTGTATCCCGCCTCCTGCCCAATGACAGCTGGGATAGGCTCCAGCACGCCTCATGACCCTCGTGAGGATAAGCAGCAACGAAAATGGATAGATGGAATACATAGTGTGACCGTGTACATATATGTGAAAATGTATTTGTCGGGCTGTGTATTTGCGTACTACGTATGGACGAACTTGTACTTCAGTGAAGGTGCTAGTAAAGATGAGCATTTAAACAGGGGTGTGTACACTTTTTATATCCACTTGTGCACTTTTGTGAACAAGCGTTTTGAAAAATTTATCCTCACGAGGGTCGCGGGGAGTGCTGGAGCCTATCCCAGCTGTCAACGGGCAGGAGGCAGGGTACACCCTGGACTGGTCGCCATCCAATTGCAGGGCACATCGAGACAAACAGCCGCAGTCACGATCACACCTTGGGGCAATTTAGAGCATCCAGTTAATGTTGCATGTTTTTGGGATGTGGGAGGTAACCGGAGTGCCCACCCGAAAAAAATTCATGCAGGCAGGGAGAACATGCAAACTCCACACACAGGCGGTTCCGGGATCGAACCCGGGACCTCAGAACTGTGAGGCCAACGCTTTCCAGCTGATCAAAATAAATATCCAGGAATAGAAGAGTACTTACTTTTTAAATTTTTGTGTACAATTGCAAGATGATGTGCGGGTTGTTTACTTGTGAAGACGTCCCCCTGTGTAGTCACTTGTTTACTAGGTTATATCCTGAAGAATACTTTTACTTATGAGGACATTACTGTACTTTTAAAGGGAATACTTCTGAAAATGTTACTTTCTGCAGTTCCTTGCTAGGTATTTCACAAGTACTATGTATCATTTTGGTACTTGTTAGAATCCTGGGAAGCTTATAAAGATGTTTACTTGAGAGGATGGGTACTTATGAGTACTTGTACTTTGATATTTGCTTATAAGGGTATGAACTGTATACGAGTTTGTTTTCTTGTGAGGGCAAAACTTGCTAAGATTAAAAGGACATCATATACTTGGATTGGATACTTCCAGTACTGTACATGTATATTTGTCATGATGCCAATTTATGAGGCTTTGCACTTGTTTGTTTCTCTTCTCGTGAGGAGAAATCTCAAAATTTACCGTAATTTCCGGCCAACAAGCCGCAAATTTTTTCCCCCACACGCTTTCGACGCTGCGGTTTATGCGGTGATGCGGCGCTAGCGTTAGCGCACCTGGTTAAAAGCCTCGGTCCACAAAAAGAGTTTGACGCTAGCGCCCCGCTAACGCTAGCCCCGCACGAACGCCGCATCACTGCATAAACCGCAGGGTTGAAAGCATGTGGAAAAAAAGTCGCCAGAAATTACGGTAAATCTTAAGATCTTAAGATCTAGCGTTAAACTCTTTCTCATATATGGAGTTTGTGAGCATTTTAAGGACTATATAAATATTTGTTTGGTTGGACACATGCGATAACGTGCAGTTGCAAGACTTTTGGATTCATATCATAAAGTCCCTTTTGTTTTTCATTTCCAAAAGTGCGTGCAACACAATTTATTGAAAACCACTCTTGTTCACAACAATGAACATTAAAAAAAAACACGTATACGGAAGTCAATGTCAGCTACAGTTTTTGAAGTTGCATTAAACCATCTGAGAGGTCTGATGAATTATTTACATGTGAAATGTTGAGAGGGGGGAAAAAAAAAAATTGTAAGATACCTGCTCTTATTTAAGAGGGTTTGCCGCTATGTTATGATGGACATCTCCTCCTGTTCACGGCTTTCCGAAAGCGCATTCACAACTTTTCCCAGGTACCTGCAAAAAGCTCGCCTCAGGTCCTCGGGCTCTTCCTCCATTTCGGAGTGAATAAGCGTAAGTCTGCTCAGCTGTGATGCTACGTTAAAAGAAAATAAAAATGTCACGTGCAGTTCATTTACAATAAAGCACGTAAAGACTCGAAAAGGGGACTACCTAAAGGCAGGCGACCTTCTTCAAGTGCGCTGCCGGGCTTGTGATGCGCGATGAGCAGACACTGGCTGTCCAGCAAGCCCTGCGAAGAGATGAACATCGAGTGCCACGTCTCGATTTCTTTCAAGTGAGTGGGTACGTCGGGATTAAAAACGATCACCACCCCGCTGCAGTCCTTGGTGAGTGCGGGCCAGCATGACTCGAACCTGCGTAGAAGAAGATGAAAAGCGTGTCGTGCGTCTCCGTTGTGGGTATAAAAGCGAAATATAAAGAATTTTTCAAATCAAACGCACTTGAAGTCGCCGGAACAGTCCCAGAGCTCAACCTCGCATGATTTCACATCAACGCTGGCGTCAAGTTGTGATTCAAATTCGAGTATCCTGCAATAAAAAAGAACAAAAAAAAACAAACAGCAATTATGAAGTACCATCTATCCAACACTGGATTAAATATATCATGCGATTATGAGTCTCTTCAACTAAAAATCTTGTTAGTGACATTTGAGGATTATCATGTCGTACCTGACTGCTTGAGTGGGTCTGTATTCACCCCCCACGTTTTCGGTTGCGTCCGCGAGAAAATTTGCAAGGACAGTTTTTCCACTCTGAAACAGACATTTTACTTATTATTACACTTTGCAATCAAATAAATGGAAAACGTGTTTCTTTACACACATACACACACAAGCGATGTAGCAGTGTTGTCCTTTACGTATTATAACTGAACACATATTTAAACAGAACAGCGATGTTAAACACGCTACGATTAAATGTGTATATGATTACTCACCTCATTGGGACCAATTAGGAGTATTTTCGCTTTGAACATGGTGACAATCCGGAAGCACAATTAGACTTCAAGCTAAATGTAATAAAAGCTACGTCCGCACGTTCGCTTGTCAGTCGAATGTTTTGAGATATTAGACTACATGTTAATATGAGGTTAAATTTGAAGCGGCCATGTATCGTAGTTATTGTTTTAAAATAATATTTGTAAATAGTTGTAGCAAGTCTTTTTAGCCTCGCTCACCAGGGTAAACTTCCGTTTAGTTTCCATGGTCCTAGCCAATGGTCATCTGACTCGCCGCTCATTGGCTATCTGCGATTTTGATCGCAGGAAGCACCGCCTGTTTTTGTTCTCCCCTTCAAACCAGCGAATCGACGATGGAATAATTCCATGACGTCACGTATCTATCACTAGACGAGCCAATCATCTTCACGTCACCGAGATTAAGAAAGTGGGCGGGTGTTTTGGAGCGTTCGCATCCACAACACCACCAAATCCGCGAGTAATGTCTGTATTATTAACACCATACGGCCTGTGATCATTTAATTTACCCAAATCTGTCGCTTTATCCTTCGGACGGTAAGGTGTACTATTTTATTATTTTATCGAAACTAAATGGTTAAGCGTCATAAAGACAGGGATTTACACTACGCTGCCACGCTTCCCTGACAACATACTTGACGACATGCTAATACTCAAGCTAAAAAAAAAAAACAAGCCGTGCTTTTCAGTGTGATTAATCATAATAATATCATAGATTTATACAACGTCTTTCATTGAATTAACTAATGCAAAGCAATAACTCACTGTGTTATTGAAAATGTTGCGTATGTAAGGAACCTCTCTTTTGTTGTTGCATCCATGACAGGCACTATGTGTCCCGAGGATGAGCGGCAGAGTCAGCCTACCGGCTGCGGCTCCTCAGCCAGGCTGGGCGTGACTCTGACTTGTGGAGACCTCGACAACTCTCATGAAGCGTCCAAGACCATCTGGACCAGCACCGGTCTGAACAAAACCCCGCAGGTTGAAATCCACTGGTGAGGAACACGTATATATGTGCTCAGAAGAGATGAAGAGATGCATGCACAAACATGACCCACTTTTATTTCTGTTCTGTCTTCGTGTAGTCCGTGTAATCCGTCACATAGTGGGGACAGCGATAAAGGGTTTGGGTCGTTCGTGAAGAGACTAATGGACGCCGAAGCCGCGATCGTCTCCGCAGCCGCACAGCTCGTGTCCTTCAAAGACATCCTGAAGGTACGTCTCGACCGGCGTCGTGAGCAGAATACCGCCAACTCCTCATGGTTCCTCTTCTGGATTTTCCAAGGATACAAAATCGAATGCAGTCAACAGGCAGCGCGTGGCCAAGCAGAGGGGACTCTTGCTACAGAAGATGGAGGACTTTCGCCAGCTCAACCAGGTCGTGCGGCAAAAACTGAACCAGCTTCTGGACGAGGAGGTCGATTGGCTCGCATTCAGTCTCATACGTCATGGTGTCAATCTTTAATGGACTTCATTAAACAATTCATTGTTTTTTCTTTTAATCAGGCTGATCGGATTGATGCAAGCACCAAGATTGACGCTTTGCTGAATAAGATTCTACAGATTGAGCGTGAAAATCAGGTGCGTTAGTTCAATTTTACCCACAACTACATAGAGCACATGGCACTGTAGACTGTTTTCGACCACGCGACTACATCCAGGGCACCTGGCCACGCTGGATGGGTTTACTCTACTGAGGGAATGACTCTGCTAATATGAGATAGCCACAGTTGTCGCCGTTTGGTTGCTAACTGCTTTGTTTTCTTGCACCGCAAATTCACCAAACCAAAATGGCGATCGCGTGAGCTAAAGTTTCAAGTCACAACTCTTTGTATCTAAGATGGGGCCCATCACAGCTAAATTTGACCAATAAGTCAGAACCTAATAACAAGGCACACACAGACAGGCGTACTCCTTTTCATACCTATGGACAATTTAGGTCCTTAAATGAAAGTAACATGCAGGATTTTGTAGCCTGGCTGGTGGGAGGGTGAAGGAGTTACCGCAATTGCATCGTGCATAACCTTTTTTTTTTTTCTCACATATGTTTTCTCCAGCTTCTAAAAGGCGACCTTGGTGTGACAGAAAAAAGAGCCGAGGAGCTGATGTATCTTCAGAAAAAGGAGCAGGCGAGTACAGAACTACGTCAGTCACGGTGATTTGTCGGGCAGGTGTGCGACTGCGTGCCATGGCACTCGCAAATGTGCAAAGTTGAGCACGAAAAATCATGCCGGTAAAATTTGTTACGAGCAGAAATACATAGATATTCAAAGATGCCGCTTATTTTGTGTAGTCTTGATCAATGTTCCCGCTAAGCTTTGCAACTGCGCACTTGTCGCACACTCAGCGCACATGAAAACCGATCCAGCGCAGTGAATCACAGCCTGACGTCTTTTTTTTTTATTTTTAAAAACACGGTGGTACGGCACGGTGGTTCAGCTGGTAAAGCCTTGGCCTCACAGTTCTGCGGTCCCGGGTTCAATCCCGGCCCCGCCTGTGTGGAGTTTGCATCTTCTCCCGGTGTCTGTGCGGATTTTCTCCGAGGACTCCGGTTTCCTCCCACATCCCAAAAACACGCAAAATTAATTGGACACTCTAAATTGCCCCTAGGTGTGATTGTGAGTGCGGCTGTTTGTCTCGATGTGCCCTCCGATTGTCTGGCAACCACTTCAGGGTGTACCCCGCCTCTCTGGGTCACGACCCTCGTGAGGATAAGCGGCAAAGAAAATTGATGGATGTATGCAAGCACACGGTCTCTAACAACGAGCTGCTGCTCAGCCTACTTCTACATCCGAGTTTACCTGACACCGCCCCCCTCCGCTCTTAAAGGGGTACAACTCATAATTACAAAACCGAACACACACCCGCAACTATACATCTGCGGGCATGACTGGTGGACCACACCGGTAACTTTGTATCTGCGGGCATGACTGACCACACCCATATATTTTTCAAATGTGAGTGACCGCTAAATGTTAATAATTCAATGAGTTATCACAGATACAGAAGAAGAAGTAAGCGTGTGTGGAACATTACAGCCCTGTCCTGGCACTGCGGAAACCCCTCACACACAGATGTTATCCCCCCACCCCTCTGTTACGGCTCTTGATACTACCTGTGAAAATTACTGGATTGAGTTTATTAGGTGCCGTTCATTGAGAACAACAACCCTGGAAAAAAAAGAGGATTAACTTTTACAGGCAGTATAAAAGGGCTGTAATTGTGTATTATAGCATCACTAAGAGGGTAAAAGGGGCAACCGTTTCCATGTTATTTCCTCTCGTTGAATTCCTTCTCGTTCCCGATGACCGCAGGAGAACATCAAGAGCGCTCTTAACATAGCCAAGTCCGCAGAGAGCACTCGCGCCCGGATTCAAGGGCAGCTACGCAACAAGGAGGCAGAAAACAATCGCCTGACGGTGCAACTGCGAGTAAGAAACCTCAAATGTGTTCCCCCTCTCAAGATGAGTCACCGCTAAAGACGTGATTTTGCGTCACATTCGAGACTCTCGAGCGCTCCCTGGCTCAGCACAAGGCGGAGCTGGAGGACCTGAAAGCGTCCCTGGCGGCGTTGACGGAGCAGACGTCCCAGGAGAAGGAGGCCTTCAAGAAGGCCTCGCGGGTGCACAAGCAGAAAGCCGAGCGACTGGAGGCCGCCCTCGACAAATGCTTCAGTCAGCTGAGGGATAAGGTGCGACCGGCGTCCGTGCGGGCGTCTCACTTGGCTCTATTTTTCGCAAAATACTTTTTTGTCCCTGCTCAGGATGCCCAGCTGTCAAATCTCCAAGAAAAGAAAGACTCATGGAAGCGGGAGAGGGAGCAGCTGACCGAGGAGAACCACAAACTTACCGCCCATGTGGAGCTGCTGCAAAAGTAGGTTGTTTGCAAAACGTGCACCCTTTGCGCAATAATGTTCAGGAGGCGCAGTTTGTGTTGTGGGGCAATTTAGAGTGTCCGATTACCGTAATTCCCGGCCTACAGAGGCGCACCTGGTTATAAGCCTCACCCATTACATTTGTAAAGGAAATACCATTTGGTGCATGCATAGGCCACAGCCGTGTAAAAGCCGCAGGTGCCCACATTGAAACACGAGATATTTACAAAGAAGTTTAATGCTAGCGCCACCGCACGTGCTAATGCTAGCGCTGTGCTAACAGGGCCAGTTAAAAAAAACATACTGGTAAAAATCACTGAGACAAAGCAGTAACACGCTAGCGCGGTGCTAACAGGGTCGAGCCGGTAAAAGTCACCTCCTCGGCACATATACTACAGCGGTCTCACTCTTACCTTTTCCCCTCAAATGCTAAAAAAAAAAAAAAATGCAAAAATAAGCCACATCACCGCATAAACCGCAGGGTTTTAAGTGTGTGAAAAAAGTCATGGCCTATAGGCAGGAAATTACGGGATTGTTGCATGTTTTGTGGAGGTGGGCGGAAACCCACGCAGGCACGGGGAGAAGATGCAAACTCCACACAGCCGGGACCCTGGAATTGAACCCGGCACCTCAGAACACTTTCCGGCTGAGCCACCGTGCCGGGAATAATATGTTTCCTTTGATTTCTGTGTTTGAAGGCAAGTCATCGGCATCCCAATGAAGCTGCAGAAGGACATGGAGAGAGAAAAGGAGAGGGAGAGGATGAAGGAAAAGGAGGACAGGGTGAGGGAGAGAGAACGGATGGACTGGGAGGCGAGGAAGAAGGATTGGGAGGAGAAGGTGAAGGAAAGGGAGAAGGAATTGGAGGCGAGGGGGAAGGAAAGAAAGGTGCAGGAGGACAAGGAGCAGGTGAGGGGAAGGGAGGAGAGGGAGAAGGAGAGGAGGGAGTGGGAAGACATGGAGAAGGAGCGATTGAAGGGAAAGGCAGAGAGGGAGAAGGAGAGGAGGGATTGGGAGAGGGAATTTGAGGAGAGGGAGAAGAAGCGGGCGAGGGAGCGGGGGGCCAGGGAGAGGGAAGGCAGAGGACCGGAGAAAGCGAGGGAGGACAGCTCGGAAAGGGAGGAGAGGCAAGAGAGGAGCGCGGAGGAGGCGGACGAGACCTCGGCCGCGCTTGACAGCTTGACGCAGGAACTCGAAAGACTCCGAGCGGAAAAGGAGCACGACGGCGCCAGTCACGCCGCGCTCAAGGTACGGCGCGCGCCTTCGCAATTGGGGAAAAGTTTTGCTTTTGTGTTTTTTGTTTTTTGTTTTTTTTTTTTTGGAAATGGACAGATGCTCCAGGGATGTGATATAAGAAAGAAATGCAAGTATAAAATATGAAATGCTTTTAAATAATGGTTCGTCCTTCGGTTGGCACACTAGTTGTTTGCACGTCGGCCTGCGGGTTCTAACCCGGACAATCTTGTGTCCGTCTTGACACAATGAGTAGGAATCAGTCCGAGTTTTGCACAATAAGTTTTAAAACTGGCACAAGCGGTATTTTTTTATGGCGTGCACGCAATCTACGTTTTTTTGTGTGCGTGTCGTAGTTGTCCTTCGCCCAGTTGGAGAAGAAGCTCGCCGAATGCGAGGCGGCGCTGGTCCAAGAGAAGAGCGCGTCCAGCGCGAAGGACGGCAAAGTTGTGCAGTTTGAAAACCAGGTGAGGGACGGGACCGAGCGGGTAGCGCGTCTCTGAAATGCGGCTTTGGATCGCTCCCTGGTCTTCGGTACCCCCGCACGATCCAAAAACATATGTCGGGAATTTATTGACGTCTAAATTGTCAAAACGTTTGAAAGTGGACGGAGGTGGTGTGTCAGTACACGATTTGCCAGTTGATTGGTTGTCCTCCGCAACCTCGGAGGACAAGTGTTATAACAAATTAATAAAAAGGATGATACGGATCTCTTTGTGGTCCTATCAGGTCGCAGCGCTTGAAGCCGAATTGAGGAAAGTGAGGCTGCAATGCCAAAATGTATCGCAGGAGCTCGTCAAAATGCAAGACGGAGAAGAGTCGAAAGCTAATGAGGTAATTTCTGATGTGCCCTGTGATTGGCTGCCGACCATTCCGTAGTTTAGCCTGGCCGTAGGGGGGCCATCGGGACGGTGGGGGGGCGGGGGAAGCTCACGCCCAAAAATCACTACTGTGGATGAATGGAGAGATATTTTCCATATTTCCTCAAATAGTCGTCCTTCTAATGGACGGACGGTGTCCCACAATTGATCACTGGATGTGTCATCCACTTAAAGAAACAAAAATGGACGCCTCCCTCAAATAAACACTTTTTTTTGTATTTAGGAACATTTGAATTAGGTGGCACATTTGGGGGCACGGTGGCTCAGCTGGTAAAGCGTTGGCCTCACAGTTCTGAGGACCCGGGTTTGATTCCCCCCCGTGGAGTTTGCATGTTCTTTCCGTGCCTGTGTCTGTTTCCTCCAGGCACAAAAATATGCAACATTAATTGGACACTCTAAATTGCCCCTAGGTGTGATTGTGAGTGCAAATGGTCGTTTGTTTCTATGTGCCCTGCGATTGGCCGGCAACCAGTTCAAGCTCTACCCCGCCTCCTGCCCGTTGAGAGCTGGGATAGGCTCCAGCATTCCTGCGATCCTTGTGAGGATAACCGGCAAGGAAAATGGATCAATGAATTAGGTATCTCATTGTCATTTACATCCGGACATCAAGTTTACTGCTGAGGCCCTTTGAACTTTGTTGCTAACCAAAACAGTAGCAAACAGCGTCTCTGATGAATTATATGTGTGAAAATTGGAATTTTGAACTTCGCTATCAGTTATAATACAGACAGGATAGTTTAATATTATTCCCAATCTGCACTAAATCCAAAGCAAAAGTTTGTTCTGCTTTGGCGATGTTTGTACAGGGTGCTTCAGATAACTATTCTTCCTCATTCCGGCACACCGCACAGCTGGACTTAGCGTAGCGGCGTGCCAAGCGCCGCCCGTCAGTCAGGTTTGATCACACTCGAGTCTCGACCTTCCGTCAGGTGAGGAAGGAGCTGCAGGGCCGTGTCGATGAGCTGAAGCATTTGCCCAAAACGCTGAGAGAGACCGAGCTGAAGCTGCTCGCGTGCCAGGAGAACCTGCGAACCTCCGAGTGGAAGTGCTCAGAACAGTCAGAGGCCATTAAGAAGCTGCAGTATGAGGTGTGCGAGCAGGGAGGGTCAGCCGGCGCCGTGACGGGCGAGATCGGCGCCCTGGAAACGTCACCGTGAGGCAGTTAGCGCTTGAGGGGATTTCTCAATGGAAAAAAAAATTGTCAACCAGGTTTAGGATTTTGAAAAAGTATTTACTTGTATTAAAGAGGTAATACATCATCATTCTAGTAGAAAAATAGGTTTCACTTTTATTTTTATTTTTTTCAAGTTCACAATTACAATAATACAATAATATTTTAAGTTTACAATTACAATAAAATGAAATGAAACATTTTGACAAATGTTTATAGGTTTCTGTGAAATAATAAATATAATCTAAAATATAACTTTCATTTTATCTTTTAACTTTTTTAAATGAAAATAAAAAATATAATAAAATGTATGATATTTTGTACTGTATAATATAAATTTATATTTTTGGTGAAACTAACTCAACATCTGCAATACATTAAGACTATTGTAAATGTAAACTATTTTTAAGTTCTTATGCTTATAAATGCTGGTTTTTATTTTAAGCATTAGAAAAATAATATTGCTAGAATATATTATTTGAGTGTTTTTATTTCCTTACGTACATACAAATAATAAATACATCTTATTATAAATTATTGTACAGCTTAACTTATTATACAAATAACAAATACAACTTATTTACAACGACTTAGAACAATTAGATCATATTGTTAGATTATTAGAAGAGTTGTCTAATATTTTTGTAATATAAAAGAGAATCCCCCCAAATCTGCCATTTTTTTTGTTTATTATTTTTCCCGCTAAAGAGAGAATAAGCCACAATAATATTTGTCAGTATTATTATTATTATGATTAAAACATCACAATTTTAAAAAATAATTCTGTGCTATTTTAATATAAAAGAAAACCTAACCTTTTTACAATTCAAATCACAGTATAAATACGATTAGAAAATATTGATAGACTTGTTATGCATGATAATGTTGTTACGGTCGCATCTTTACATTAAAGCTTTAAAAACTGAAAAAGTCATTCTAAATCTGACCAAATGTGAGCGCATCAGACCCGGCCCGACCCGGTACTTTAATTCAAGAAAATAAATCAAACCTCAGAGGAACTGCACTTTTAAACCCCCCCAAAACATCGAAATCATCATTTCTAATTCATTTTTAACGTTGTGCCTGCATTTTGAAATAACAGCTGCAGACTCAAGTGAAATTGGTGAGATCGGCCGTGGAGCTGAGAGAGGCCGCTGAAGAGTCCGGTTCAAAATTCCAAGAGCAAGTGGACGCCCAGCAAAAGTAAGAAAACGCCAAAGACCAAACTGGACCTCGGCGAAGGGACGTGTTCGGACCCTGACGCCCGCATTGTTCTGTTTAGGATGCTGGAGAAGCTGCGGCAAGAGAAGCTGGAGCTGGAAAGGAAGCTGGAGGTCCAGGAGACGGCTTTGCGTCACAGCAGCCAGCAACTCGAACAACGGTCCACGCGCTGCGCGGCGCTCGAACGCCAGCTGGACCAAAGCACGTGCGAATCCCAAACGCTCAACAAGCAGCTGGCTCAATGCTCGGTCGAGTTATTGGATTTCAAACAACAGGTACTTGGATTTTTCAGGATTACGTGTACACCACCACAACCCCAGAATCCTCAGAACCAGGAAGTAGTCGACTAAACAGCAAACGCTTATATGACACTCCCTTTTTGTTGTTGTTGTCTTTTTGCCATTTGAGTCACAATTGAACTGTTCCATCTGACCCCATGATTCATAATGGTACAGTCCAGTCATCTTATCGTTCTCTGTGAATGAGGAAATACCGTAATTTCCGGCCTACAGAGCGCACCTGATTATAAGACTCACCCAGTACATTTGGAAAGGAAATACCACTTGGTACATACATAATCCGCACCTAAAAAAAAATAAATAAATAACCCAAACCTAACCCATACCAACATCACTGAAACGCAGCAGTAGCACAGCAGCAACACGCTAGCACAGCCCTAACGGTTGATTTAAAAAAAACAACATACGGGTAAAAGTCACTTCCTCGGCACATATATTCCACCAGTCAGTCTTTTCTGTTGGGAAAAAATGCACAAATTCGCCGCATCACCGGTAGTCTCCTAACTAGGGAACCAACCAAATATGAAGTGATAGCTCGTATGTGGTCGCTAATGTGTGTCATTACTTTTGGGTCCTAGTAGCTGCAATAAAGTACCGTAATTTCTGGCCTACAGAGCGCACCTGATTACATGCCTCACCCAGTACGTTTGTAAAGGAAATACTATTTGGTACAGACATAATTCGCACATTGAATGAGTGCCCACATTGAAACCCACATTGAAACACGAGATCTTTACAAAGAAAGACGGTACACAGAAAGAGTTTAATTCTAGTGCTAGCGCTAGCGCCGTGCTAACACTAACAGCTGTGTAAAAGCCACAAGTGCCCACATTGAAACATGAAATATTTACAAAGACGGTAACAGAATGAGTTTTCATAGTTTTACTAACTTATCTTAGCTTAACATAGCAACAACACGGTAGCACGAACAGGCCTGGTAAAAAATAAAAAAAAAAAACAGCCGCGGCAGCTACACCGTATCCACACGGTAGCACAGCACAAACAGGGCTGGTTAAAAAAGAAAAACATACCTAAATCACTGAGACGCGGCAGTAACGCAGCAGAAATATGCTAGCGCGGCCTTAACGCTAGTGCTAACAGGGCCAGTTTAAAAAAAAAAAAAAAAAACATACCGGTAAAAATCCCTTCCTCAACACATATTTCCGCTCGAGTGCCCCCTTGCGGCCGTTAGAAAAAAAAGGCGCAAATTAGCCGCGTCACCGCATAAGCCGCTGGGTTGAAAGCGTTTATAGGCTGGAAATTACGGGCGTCTCCACCAAACCAACCAAATATGAAATGATAGCTCGTGTGTGGTGGCTAACGTGCGTCATTGCTTCTGGCCGCTTTAAAAAGTAGACGGCATAAAGTATATACAAACTGTTGTAAAGTCAACACCGTTCAAACGATCTGGGTGTAAATGCCCTCAAATTAAAGCAGAAAACTCCACAATTGATAGGACATCTCGTTTATTTCATTTCACATCCATTGTGGCGGTCGTATAACGCTAAAAAGATGAGATGTACATTGATATCCCAATAATTCCAATGTGACCGTAGCCTGCTAACCAACAAACAACTCGAGGGCAAAAAAAAAAACCTTTTGTTAGACTTTTCCACCCCTGCCCCAGAACTAAAAATGGTACAGTCCTGTCATGTTAAATCATCTGCTTATTCTTGGAAAAGACTGATAAATGCTAACTAACATGGCTGCAGGGGGGGGGGGACACCAAACAATACTGTACGAGTAGAGTGCCATTCCACTTCCGTTGCTGATTATCATTATTATTATTACGTTTTCAGGTTAAAAACGTCAAGGAGCAAGTTTTGTCCAAAGAAGAAGCCCTTCAGACCACCGTGAACGAGCTGCGGCTTCTCCGTCAGGGCAAGTTGTCGGTGAGTACCGAGCTTCCCGCTCGCCTCCGCCCCGCAAATATGCTTTTCACGTTTTCTGTGCCCCCGTTCAGGCGGAGAAGCATCTCGAGGCGCGCGTGAAAGAGCTCCAGTTGAGCCTGGACAAGTGCGAGAGCCATAAGAAGAGCATCCAGAACTACGTGGACTTCCTCAAAAACTCCTACCTCATGATATTCGAAGATCAAATATCCACGTTTTGGTCTTCCACTTTTATGAAATGACTTTCTTGTCATCGCATCAGGAGGAAAGTGTCAATAATTCATATCTTCCTGGGAAAGATATGCATCAAAGCTACGCTTTTGAAGGGCAGGAGTTATAGTTGATAAAGTGATCGTTAAGGATAAATGCATGAATTGAGGCAAAATGGTGTGAACCACATCAGCCAGCAGGAGGCGCTATTGGTTCATTCTCAACTCACTGAAGAAAACATCCATGTTAAGTACGGAATGTGGAGGAATATTATTCACCTCAGTACATCCCTGGAATTAACAAAAAATGGAGTTCAGACCGTTCATAAATTAAAAAAAAAACTTGACCGGGTGATGGACTGATAATTAATTTTCTCCATCGGCACAATTGATGTTTACTGTAAGTTTATTGGTGGGTTTTTTTTTTTGCCGTGTTACCACAAAATCTATTCGTTGGTGTGCATTTGTACTGAACGCGTATTGTGAAATGGTTGTGATTTTAGTTCTCGTGTTACTGGCGGATGGAAAAACACACAAGTAACAACGCAGTTGGGAGGACTCGTGCGAAAAAGGGGTTGCGGTTTACCGCGAAAAGATGGAAGTGAAAGTTTGCCTTTAAGAGAGGAAAACCTTTCGGTGCACTTATAAAATGCAGTTTAATGGGGCACCGCGTACGCATAAATAATGGCGCTCCATACTCGTTTCAATGTTAGGCCTACATTCAACTGTATATTAAAACGTGTGTTTATGTATTTCCCACTTTTATTTAATAAAAGTGTTAGACCCTTATCCGTCTGCCCTACCTATTATGTACAATGTTGCGCATTTGCTCATTAGTTGTGTACTTGATTACGTCTCCTTTGTACATTTATTTCCATCTTTATTCATGTTTGAGTCTCTTGAATCATAGCAACAAATTAAAATTCCACGTTTCCGTCTGTGTAAATAAAAGTTACAAGCACAACGCTCACTCCTTGTTGCTCTTGTTTTCAACATTTCGGGTTTCGCTTTTGCTGGTGGAGTCGAGCAGCTGCCCACCACAAACAAAAGAAGACGTCTCAGATCCAGACCAATAAACCTCAAACACAGAAAAACTTTTAAGGTCTACCCCTAAATACATTTTAAAATAGATATTAAGAAATACTACATATAATAATAACTTCAATGTCTGTACGGAAAGATAAAAATGAGCGGAGAGCGTGTCGTTCTGGGGCAAAGTTGCAGAAGTCTCACTCGGCATCCCAGTGGCAGCCATACTGCCTGTGATGTCATGTACAGATGTCACACTGGGACAGTCGTCATTGAGAAGACGCCGTCACCTGCTACGGGAGACGAACAACAAATTTTTCGTATTTATCCGACGCCTCTTTTCTCTTTTTGAAGAAAATAACGCCTCACAATCGAGTGAAGTGACCCGGGCAATATCACCTTATCGTTTCGAGCCATGTTGAGATGATATGCGGATCATAAATAACAACAGACTCCCCGACAGTATGTATGACAGTATCTAGCGTACTCAGGAGCACCCATGCCGGGCGAAGTGACTACTTCAGGGGTGCCCAGACACCGGGGGGCGGTGCCAAACCAGCTCCTCGCCCGATCCATCTCCGGCCTCCGGGTGGGCAGTCCGGTTTCCTCCCACATCCCAAAAACATGTAACATTAATTGGACACTCTAAATTGCCCATAGGCGGCATGGTGGGTCAGCTGGTAAAGTGTCGGCTTCACAGTTCTGAGGACCTGCGTTCGATCCCGGACCTGCTTGTGTGGAGTTTGCATCTTCTCCCCGTGCCTGCGTGTGGTTCCTCCGGGCACAAAAACATGCAACATTAATTGGACACTCTAAATTGCCCCTCGGTGTGATTGTGAGTGTGGCCATTCGTCTCCATGTGTTCTCCGATTGGCTGGCGACCAGTTCAGGGTGTACCCCGCCTCCTGCCCGTTGACAGCTGGGATAGGCTCCAGCAATCCCCACGACCGTCATGAGGATAAGCGGCAAAGGTAATGGATGGATAAATTGCCCCGAGGTGTGATTGTGGGTGCGACTGTTTGTCTTTATGTGCGCTGCGATTGGCTGGCAACCAGTTCAGGGTGTACGCCGCCTCCTGCCCGTTGACAGCTGGGATAGGCTCCAGCACTCCCGCGACCCTCGTGAGGATAGGCGGATAAGAAAATGGATGGCTGGATTCCTGTAGACTTTTGAATTAAAGTGAGACAATAAAGGGCAATAACGACAAGTAAGTGTTTCATAGCGACATCCTGTGGCCGACCGATGCTATACAACGACGTCTAACTTTCGAGTGACGTCACGGTAAACTTCGGCCTCGTACTGACGTCAGCGTTACTAATCAGGAAATACGGGCCGTTTTCCCCCCCTCGTCGTTTACTGAAACACAAAAGTAACAATGAACACTCAAGATTTGCAACGATATACGGGCCAACAACGCCAAAGTAATCTTTTGGGGTTGTAAATTCACGTCGAACTAAGTTTCGCGACCATTCGCTTTTACCGGGACACCTGGAATTTTTTTTTTTTTTTTTCCCGAGGATGGATGTTCCTCAACTCACCGAAGATGAGATGGCGGACATTAAAAAAGATGTGAGTACGCCAAACGACAACGTCAACCTGGCCATTGACCGAAAAATACATTGAAAAATAGCCGCCGTGTGTGTATTTATGTGAGGGAAAAGTGAATTTAAAACGCACAAAACCGCCACAATCTTTCCAAGGCCACATTATGTAAACGCCACAACATTAGGTACACCTGTAGAATTAATACGAGGGCTATACATACTAATATCTGCATTAAAGTTTAGTAAAAGTTAGTAGCTTGTGGCTAACGTTGTGATAGAGGTATTGTGTGTTTATGGCCGTTTAGTGTTTATTCGTCAAAGCTAATTAATCTCACCAAACAATGGAAACAGCTTTCAGTGTGTTCCAATATCCCACCACAATAATAAAAAAATAAAAATACAGTATTGTATTGTCAAATGCCGTAGTAAGAGGTTCTTAAACAGGGTTCAGGGAGTAAAAATATTTTGCAGTGCCCTGAAAAACCGCATTCCCCCCCCCCCTTACCAAATTCTGTTTATCATTTTTTTTTAGGTTGCATGAATTCTCCACTTTAATGTGTACAATCATCACACAAATGGAATAGCAGACAGAAATAACCCAAGTTGACATACAATGTACTTTTTAAATGCTGATTAAAAGGTCAAGTGTCATGCCTACAAACGTTCTAAAATAGATATTGCAATGAAAAATACATATAACATTATTCACTTCAATGTCCATACAAAAAGATAAATATGAACGGAGAGCGCGTCATCCATGCGCCATATTGCCTGCATCGTCTGTTCATGATGTCACACCGGGACATTCGCCACTGAAAACACGCTGTGCCACCTACTATGGGACAGGGAAGCTCTTCTCGAAGAAGAGAACATATCACAATCGAGTGAAGTGACCGGGGAAATATTACCCTATCATTTCAAACCATATTTAGATGATATGCGGATCACTTCGAACTAACAACAGAATCCCAGACAGTATGCATGAGCCAGCCCGGCCGGGTCTTTTGGAAACAGTTGAGGAGTCAGAGTGTTTGAACAATATCCAGCAATGCAACGAGCTGCCATTTTGGCTAACACGGAGGAACAAGGAGCTACCGTCCGGCAGGTAAAACTACTAGAAACATACAAGACCGCCTGAGTGGGCGTCTGCCACTAACGTCACTTCCTGCTTCTTCTGGAAAACAAATCCCTCGAGAGGATTTTCATGGCGGGAGTGACAAAAAGCCATATACGTCAAAATCATGTTGTGTGGTGGGGGAAAAAAAACAGATGGGTCCATTACGGCTGCCTTTTTTTTTTTTTTCATTAAAAAGATACTAAAAATCATTCATTTCATGACAGTGGCACTTTAATCAACTGAGCGGAGGGAGGGGGTATTCAAAACTACCTTGCCATTTGTGAAAATATAATTTATAAACTTAATACTGGCGTTATTGATCAGCTCCGCAAAACACATTGACTTTGGGTCGTCGCAGTGGAGTTCATCTAAATCCGAAAGGTAGTTTATATTTTTGTATATACTCGTATTTAGTTATTTTTTTAAATGTCATGTCTGTTGACTGTAAATATATAACGGTCAATAAAGTTACTTAAAAAATAATGTCAGCGCCATGAGAGAGACAAGGGGCCGGTGATAAGACGACGCGTAGATATTCCAATTTTTGTTTTACAATTGAAAAATCCCACAGTGTGTTTTTCAACTTTTCATGTTTGGTAACACAAAAATACTTGTAATATATCAACTTTATCATTTATGATAAATGACTATTTGAAATTTTGATGCAGATTTTTACAAGAATCGTGGAAATAGACACTCTAGATTTGGCTTTGCGGGCCACATAAAATCATGTTGCGTGCCAAATCTGGCCCCCGAGCCTTGAGTTTGACACCTGTGGAATACAGTGATCCAAAACTGGACATTTTTTTTTTTTTAATGTGCAATCAGATGTTTTTTTTTTTTTTTTTTAATGTGCAATCAGATGTTTTTTTTTTTTTTTTTTTTTTTTTTTTTAAATGAGCTCTCCCAACATGGTCGGGCAGGTCCTGACACGCATGCGGCACTACCTCTGTGAGAAGATCCGGGCACGGTGCCACCTGGACTACCTGCGCTCCCGCCGGGTGCTGACCCGGGACGACGCCGAGGAGATCAACAGCAAAAGCACACAGACCGGCAGGACGGGCTGGCTGCTGGACATCCTCACCGAGAACCCCCGCGGCCTCGACGTCCTGATCGACTCCATCCGGGAGCTGCGCTCGCAAAACTTTGTCATCCACAAGATCACGGACGAAGTGCAGAAGGCCAAGAATGAGAAGCTGGAGTCTCTCAGAGGTTTGGAGGCCACATTTAAAGTCCCAAAACTGAAAACTGAATTGACATAATGTGGCTTAAGTGACACGATTTTCATGTGCCGTAATTCCTGGCCTACAGAGCGCACCTGGATACAAGCCTCACCTCGTACATTTGTAAAGTAAATACCATTTGGTACATACCTACGCCGCAGCTGTGTAAAAGCCGCAAGTGCCCACATTGAAACACGAGATGCTAGTGCTGCGCTAACGCTTGTGCTAATGCCAGCGCCACGCTCGCGCTAACAGGGTCGGTTAAAATAAAACTTACGGGTAAATATCAAAGACATGCCAGTTTGCCAGCAGTAACACGATAGCTAATGCTAACCTAGCGCTAACAGGGTTGGTAAAAGCCACTTCCTCATGCTAACAGGGTCGGTTAAAATAAAACTTACCGGTAAATATCAGAAACACGCCAGTTTGACAGCAGTAACATGCTAGCTAATGCTGACGTAGCGCTAACAGGGCCGGTAAAAGCCACTTCCTCATGCTAACAGGGTCGGTTGAAATAAATCTTACCGGTAAATATCAGAGACACGACAGTTTGACAGCAGTAACACGCTAGCTAACGCTAACCTAGCGCTGACAGGGCCGGTAAAAGCCACTTCCTCTGCACATATATTCCACCGGTCTCACTCTTACCTTTTCCGGCCGAGCGCCCCCTTGTGGCCGTTAGAAAAAATGCACAAATTAGCACCATTGCCGCCAAAACCGCAGGGTTGAAAGCGTGTGATAAAGGTTGCAGTTTATAGGCCGGAAATTACGAGATTATCTTTTTTGGTGAACTCTGAACGTGTAAAATTAAGTTGTGCGTCGTGGTAGTGTGCACAGAATGGAATCGCTCCTTATCAGAATCACGTCTCTTCTAACATCTGTTACGTACCAAATACCTGATCATGTGAGTGGTACGCAAACGCACAGATGAGGTACAATTTGACAGCTTGGATCCGTTCAATTTCTGGGCTCGGAACCGGAGCGACACACACTACAGAAAGTCTTCGTCTGAGACAAACGGAACAGTCCAGTTGCAGTCAATTGAACCATAACAAGATGCCCAATTTGTTCCTGATTGAGTTCGAATTTTATTTTGCGATGAAGCTGTGACTGTTAATCTTCACAGACAAACAATAATTATAAGTGGATACACATTTTATTGTCAATTGAGTTCCAATCCATCTAATGAGTAAAACGGCATGATAATAACTAGAAAATGTAATTACTGTTGGAAATAACAGTTCTTTTTTTGCTGAAAAAGTCAAATAATTTGATTGAATCAATGTTTGGGCTTGGAAAAGTATTAACTAATTTGTTGAATTATTGAGGTTAATTAAGCACAAATTATGTTTCGGAAGGCGGCACGGTGGATCAGCTGGTAAAAGCGTTGAGCCTCACAGTTCTGAGGACCCGGGTTCGATCCCGGCCCTGCCTGTGTCGAGGTTTCCGTGTTCGTCCCCGTGCCTGCGTGGGTTTTCTACGGGCGCTCCCGTTTCCTCCCACATCCCAAAAAGCAGGCAACATTAATTGGACATGCTAAATTTCCTCTAGGTATGATTGTGAGGGTGACTGTTTGTCTCTGTGTGCCCTGCGATTAGCTGGCGACCAGTTCAGGGTGTACCCCGCCTCCTGCCCGTTCACAGCTGGGATAGGCTCCAGCGCTCCCCGCGACCCTTGTGAGGATAAGCGGCATAGGAAAATGGATGGATATGTTTCAGAAGGCTAATCAGTGGCGTTCCTATCTTGAATCGTGCCCTCTGTTGGTGACCCCCCCACCTCCGGTCTCTTTATTTACAATTTCCCATCAGTGCCCAAGAATGACCTCCCACGAACCATCTCCTTGTGCATTTGTATGTTAGATTTCTCCACAAGGGGGCGCAAATGCTGCATACAAATGCCAATATTTTACATGTTATGATCCCGAGAGAAAATCATCCATCCATCCATTTTCTTGGCCGCTTATCCTCACGATGTTTGCAGGGAGTGCCGGGGTACACCCTGAACTGGTCGCCAGCCAATCCCGGGGCACATAGAGACAACCAACCAATCGCACTCACAATCACACCGAGGGGCAATTTTAGAGTGTCCAGTTATTGTTGGAGTGCCCGGAGAAAACCCACGCAGGCACGAGGACGAACGGGATCGAACACCGGGTCCTCAGAACTGTGAAGCCAAGGCTTTTACCAGCTGATCCAAAGTTCCCCCTGCTTAGTTTCTCTATTTAAAAAGTCATTTTGATTGTTTGACGTAATATTCTAATCTTACATTTACTATTTTAAATTCTGTTATTTGTAATCATCAAACTACTGTGTAAAATATATATATGTGTGTATTTTTTCTCTTGTTCTCCTGCAGCCGCAGCTTCCAGTTCCTCACCCAAGAACGACCTCAGCCCTCCGTGTCCGGTCCACGAGCTCTCCGGTACATTTTCAGACGAGTCCACCGTGGTTTTCTGCCCGGACGGACAACAAAGTCCCTCCTCCGCTTGGGAAGTCGGCGCCCGCCCCAGTGGGCCGTCGCTGCCGCACGCCGGCGCTCTGTTATCGGTGGCCTCTTCCTCTTCCTCGACCCTCCCCAAGCCAGGAGACCCGGGAGCGCCCGCTCTGCCCGAGGATGAGCAGGAGCAGTCGACGGCGCCGCTCTCCGGCATCGAAGCGGTGTCGACGGGCTCCGCCGGCGGCGGAACGGATCCCAAATTCCAACCCCTGCGCTCTCGATGCCTCACACCCTCGTCGCATCGGAGCAACTTTTACTAGAATAGAATGTTTGCATTAAAGGGATAACCAGGTATACATGACACACCCACTAACCACGTTTTGCTGCTTGTTATTACAGTATAATACAGTCACTACACTGTACGCCCAAACATACACATCTCTTGTGTATATAATTGACACCTGTGAAATTCCCCCCAAAATACCCAAATTATGGTACAAACTATCATCACATTTAAGTTAGCATTATCTGATTTTAAAATGTCAAATATGTCCTCTGCACTCGCTCTCGGATTTATTTTTGTACACAAAAGACAGATTGGAGTGAAATGTATAACACAAGAGCTGTATCCAAAATTTATGGATTGATTAATGTTTTTTGGCATTCATCCACTTCCTGTAGCACTTGTTTTCGTTCATTTTTTCTTGCTGAAAATTGGGTCATGAAAACATTTTTAATATTCATTTATCAAATCAAACACAAATCGTTTTATAAAGAACGTGGCATATATTTTTGACTTTTTTTAATTTGATTAACGGGGTTATTTGTAATAAAATACTTGCATTCTGAATGAGATGTGTATTATTATATAACATTTAATTTTGGGGATTTTTTTTTTTTTTAAACCACAAATGACCTGATGCTATCAGTCCGTTTTGAACATCAAATGCGGCACTTGACCACAAGAGTTGCCCAAACATTATTTTTTTTTTTTTAAATGTTGTTTGGAAATTCCATAACTGGAAAATATGAACATGACGCAGAAGTAGGAGACTCGCCCGAGTGGTTCTACCATTTTCCACTAGTTGTGTACTGAAAGCAGGCCCACCAATGCACAGCCACCTTTGATTGGTAAGTCTTATTTTATTATTAATTGTATATTTTGGGAATTCACCCCACTTCTGTTAGGTGAATTATTAAATATCGGCCAAGGAGTGATTTTGAATATTTGAAGTATTATGCCTGTTACAATGTTATTGTGTTGTACGTTACATTTATTTAATCTCACTTCTCGTAGTATATTAACATGTTTAAATAATCCAGATGACATGACAGTATAGTCAGATTTAATATTTTTGGATCCACTTTTAAAAATTCACTGTCATTCTGTGCGCCACAAAACTATGACGTTTAACTAAAATGTGATTTCATTTTAAAGCCGGTAAAAGTTCACGCGGGAAAACCAGTTTGATAAAGATCAGAATGAGTGGAATGGTGGAAGTCTTCGCCGACTTGACGAGCGTTGACGCTTCCTCAGTTGACCGCCCGGCGCCATGGACGAGTCGGAGCCCCTTTTGGCCCGAAGGCCCGACGAGCGCCCCGGGTGGAACCTCCGCGCGCCCAACATGGACCCCGCGGTGGTGGAGGACCTGCGGCGCAGGCTCAAGTACTTCTTCATGAACCCTTGCCAGAAGTACAAAGCCCGCGGCCGCAAGCCGTGGAAGTTGATGCTTCAGATATTAAAAATCGTCCTTATCACCGCGCAGGTACAGCATCCGTGACGCTCACGTGCAGCACACATTTCATCACAATAATCGTGGACTTATTTTTTTCCTCCAGCTGGTCTCATTTGGACTGAGCAATGAGATGATGGTCACCTTCAAGGAGGAAAACCTGATGACCTTCCGATACCTCTTCCTCAAAGGATACAAGGACCACCATCCAGGGGGGCACCTTTTGCACACAAAAGCCGACGTGTACCACCACATCCGCTACGTCGTTGAAAGGGTAAACCGGACGAAACCCAACTCCAACATGCGCGCCGGCGACATTTCCAGTTTTTGTCTTTCCGCTCTCCTCGCAGTACATCGACCTCCAAAACCTGACAGTAGGAAATCTGGCTTACGAGAAGACCGGCGGTGAGTACACGCCCCTGATGGTCTGCCACGAGTTTTACAGAAACAGCAACGTCGACCCTGGAAACGAGACCTTTTACATCGATCCGCGCGTCGACACAGGTAACCGAGTTAGTCCTCTTACACCGGGGGTGTCAAACTCATTTTTTGTCCTCGGGGGAGGGGGCCGCTGCGACTTTGTAACGATTTAAATCAACGATTACCTGCCTCCTATACCATAACTCCGTAGCGTACACACAACACATACAAATTGATGTACAACCAGTTTTGGAAGCACAAGCCTATAAAAATAAGTTTTTCAACTATTACGTTTCTTTTAAAAGGGGCAATCGCTATCTCAATGGTAACACACCCGAATTTTGATCCGCTCTCGAGGACCGTATAAAATTATGCGGCGGGCCGGATCTGGCCCACGGGCCACCACTTTGACACCTGTGTCTTTTGTAAAGTGAACTCTGGGAATTGCTTCGAAATACATCATAAATGATATTAGCTGAAAGCAAGCAAAGGCTAAAAATGATGTAGTACTCGATAGAGGACTATAGTGTTAAACTGTTTTTCAGTTTTCCTGATTGGTTTTTGGCCGGTACGGTGGATCAGCTGGTAAAGCGTTGGCCTCACAGTTCTGAGGACCCGCTTTCGATCCCGGCCCCGCCTGTGTGGAGTTTTCGTGTTCTCCCCGTGCCCGCGTGGGTTTTTGTACGGGGACTCCGGTTTCCTCCCACATCACAAAAACATGCAGCATTAATCGGGACACTCTAAATTGCCCGTAGGTGTGATTGTGAGTGTGGCTGTTTTGTCTCCATGTGCCCTGCGATTGGCTGGCAATCGGCTCAGGGTGTACCCCGCCTCCTCCCTGTCGACCCTCGTGAGGATAAGCGGCAAAGAAAATGGATGCTGCTCCACCGCGCCCAGGAACCAGTCATGTTTTTTTTTTTTTATTATTTATAGAATCTGACACATTGCACCAGCGGAAAATAATCACCAAGTGGATCAAAGCGCGGCGTCCGCAAAAAGAGGAAGATGTTGTCGTTCATCAGAGGAAGAAATGCCGCTAATGTCACGATGTCATCCTCAGATTGCTTTTCCGTCTACCCCCTGGTGCCACTGGACAACGGCAGTCCGGGGACGCTCCAGAACTTTTCTTTGGACTTTCGGAGGTGACTGAGTTGATTCTGTTGTGTCTTTAGGCGTAAGAATTAGTTGGCCTCCTGACGTGTTCTTTGGGTCCAGGCTGCTGTCGGTCAAGGTGAACTTTACACTGAAAACCATCAATCTGCAGACGGTCAGGCACCACGAGCTTCCCGACTGCTACGTCTTCCACGTGGCGGTCAGTTCCCACCGGCGCCGTTGCCGAATATCGACTAAAATGCCGCTGACTCGTCCGCTTTGCTTATTTGTTATTTTTTTACAACAGATCACGTTCGATAACCACGCCCACAGCGGAAATATCAAGGTGGCGGTGGAAAACGACGTCACCATCAACGAGTGCAGGGACTGGAATGTGGAGGGCGCTTGTGAGATCAAAAATGAATTTCGCCGTGGATTTCGACGAAGCCGACAGCTCCCGGTGACCCCGAGTTTTGCGTTTCTAGCCGGGAAAAACGACTACCTCCTGCTCTTCTTCGATTCCGTGGTCCTCCTCGCCTGCTTCACTTCCCTGGTCCTCTGCTTGCGTTCTGTCATCAACGGCATCCAGCTGCAGTTTGTGAGTAACGGTGACGCCGCACGATAAGAAAAATATGGAGGAAACGTAATTCCTATCTGCAGCTGAGTACATAAAACACCAAACTGGACTTGATTTACATACGTTTCAATGGTGCGCAATTCTGTTGTTGTTTACGTTAATGTATTTGTGCTCATCCTGACGAGATACTGTATATACCGTCATTTCCGGCCTACAGAGCGCACCAGGTTATAAGCCTCACCCAGTACATTTGTAAAGGAAATACCATTTGGTACATACGTACGCTGCAGCCGTGTAAAAGCTGCAAGTGCCCACATTGAACCACGAGATATTTGCAAAGACGGTACACAGAGAGTTTAACGCTAGCGCCGCCATGTGCGCTGACGCTAACACTAGCGCCACTAGTGCCCACAATGAAACCCACATTGAAACATGAGATATTTACAAAGAAAAACTGGACACAAAAAGAGTTTTGAAAGTTTTAATACCTTAGCTTAGTAACATAGCAACAACACGGGAGCACGAACAGGGCTGTGGAAAAAAAACCAACATAACGGTAAAAGAAAAAAAAAACACAGTAGCAACACGCTAGCGTGGCGCTAATCGAGTCGGTTAAAAAAAATATACCGGTGAAAATCACTGAGACACAGCAGTAACGCAGTATCAACACGCTAGCAGGTAACAGGGCCGGTTTAAAAAAAAAAAAAAAAAACATACCGGTAAAAGTCACTTCCTCGACACATATATTCCTCTGGTCTCACTCTTACCTTGACCGCTTGGATGACAGCTTGCGGCCGTTAGAAAGAAATGCACAAATTAGCCGCATCACCGCGTAAGCTGCAGGGTTGAAAGCGTGTGGAAAAAAGTCGCGGCTTAGAGGCCGGAAATTATGCTCGATACAACACCTGTTGTTTATTGTTGTATTACCAGCAGGAGTTCAACACGTTCTTTCATGCCTACTACAACAAAATCGTGAGCATGTCTGACCGCATGGAGTTTGTGAACGGCTGGTACATCCTCATCATCATCAGCGACACTCTGACCATGGCCGGTTCGGCTTTCAAGATCGGAATACAGACCAAGGTGTGTTATCGCTACGGAGCCCCTAAAGGGACATTGGAAAAAAAATAAACTAACTGGTTTCTCATTGTAATGAGAAAGTTTCTCTTTGTAACGAGTAACTTTCTCATTGTAATGAGTAACTTACTCATTACTCATTGTAATCAGGAATGAGTAACTTAGTCATTACTCATTGTAATCAGGAATGAGTAACTTAGTCATTACTCATTGTAATCAGGAATGAGTAACTTAGTCATTACTCATTGTAATCAGTAATGAGTAATTTACTCATTCTAATGAGTAATGAGAAGGTTTCTGATTGTAATAAGTAACTTACTCATTGTAATGAGTAATGAGAGTTTCTCATTGTAATGAGTAAGTTTCTCATTGTAATGAGTAAGTTATTGATTACTATGAGAAACTTACTCATTACAATGAGTAAGTTACTCATTACAATGGGAAACTTACACATTACAATGAGTAAGTTACTCATTACAATGGGAAACTTACACATTACAATGAGAAACTTTCTCATTACTCATTACAATGAGTAAGTTATTGATTACTATGAGTAAGTTACTCATTATAATGAGAAAGTTACTCATTACAATGAAAAAACAGTTTTGTTTTGTTTTTTTTCAATGTCCCTTTAGGAGCTCCGTATATCACCGCTCTTTGTTAGTTTGCTGGACTGCTAAAAAAAAAAAAAAAAAAGACAAATGTGAAATATTTTATAATCCCTTTGTGGATGTATAGTGCATGGACTAAGAAAAAAAAAATAAGGGCGTAGATGCCGAAATGCTCTGTTGATGCGGGTGTCCTTTTTTTTTTTTTTTTTTTTTGCAGTTCATGACCAGCTACGACGAGTGCAGCATCTTGCTGGGCACGGCGACCATGCTGGTGTGGGTGGGTGTGATTCGGTACCTCGGTTTCTTCAAAAAATACAACGTAAGAGTGTTCCGGTTCGGCAAACAATGCAAGCACGCGTCAAGAGTGAAAATTGTTGTTGTTGTTGTTTTTTTGGGGTGGGAACAGATCCTGATCTTGACTTTGAGAGCAGCCTTCCCAAACGTGATCCGATTCTGCTGTTGTGCGGCCATGATTTACCTCGGCTACTGTTTCTGCGGCTGGATCGTACTCGGGCCGTACCACGACAAAGTATGTCGTCGCATCGCTTCACTTATGCAGGAAGGGTACGCCCGCGCTGATTTTTAACCAACACGCAACCCCACACATGAAAATTATTGTTGTGTTTATAGTTGTTGGCGTGCTCAAGATGACTAACACAGCGCACCCCACAAATAGAAATATGTATGACAACACGTGAAGTCTACTGTACTTCCCTAAACAAGATGTCTGTCGTAGTACCAACATTGACCTGTAGGAGGCAGCATTGTACCACATGCCATCCACACGATGGCAAAATACAAAGTGGGAACAAAAAACAGAAACCATTAAAAATCGAAAAAAAAGAGAAAATGGCAGTAGAATAATCATAAAAAATATTACAATTATTTTAAAAATTCTCCAAGTGATAATAAAAAATGTTTAAAAAATGAAATGCTTACAAAATGTGTAATAAGAAATGCTAACAAGATAAAACTTATGGAAAAGCTAATGTAATAGTGTAACAAAATGACTAAAAACATATATGAAAAAAATTAAAAGAGAATTTTATCACAATGACCATTTTTTTCTAATCCAGTATCATAGATAATACATCAAGCATAAAATCATTGAAAACAACACTAAATGAGTCAATCACTACAATGCAAAGGTGGAGAAGCTGGGAAAGCGTTGGCCTCGCAGTACTGAGCTCATGTGTTCAATCCCGGACCCGCCTGTGTGGAGTTTGCATGTTGTCCCCGTGCCTGCGTGGGTTTCCTCCGGGCGCTCCGTTTTCCTCCCACATCCCAAAAACACGCAACATTAATTGGAGACGAAATTGCCACTAGGTGTGATTGACAAAGTGATAGTGTGATTGGTCATTTGTCTCTATGTGCCCTGCGATTGGCTGGCAACCAGTTCAGGGTGTACCCCTCCTCCTGCTCGTTGACAGCTGGGATAGGCTCCAGTGCTCCCCGCGACCCTCGTGAGGATAAGCGGCTAAGAAAATGGATGGATGGATAGAAAGACATTTCTACCACACAAAAAAAGTAACAATAACACAAAACAACATAAGGGAGAGAAATCGCCAATCCATCTAACGCCTTCTTCTCCCAGTTCCGAACGCTGGACAAGGTGACCGAGTGCCTCTTCTCGCTGGTCAACGGCGACGACATGTTCGCCACTTTCATGAAGATGCGCGACAACGGCTACATGGTGTGGCTCTTCAGCCGCCTCTACCTCTACTCCTTCATCTCTCTCTTCATCTACATGGTGCTCAGCCTCTTCATCGCGCTCATCACGGACACCTACGAGACCATCAAGGTCAGACTGCGTTGGTTCTGTTTTCAAAATACCACCAAAGTGAACGAATCCGTTCCAGACGCAAACTGCGCTCATCGTAACGCCTTCAGTAACTGCACAGGTGAGGTTTTCCTTTAACCCGGTTTCAAACTGGTTCCACTGCAGCATCACCAGCAAGAAAAAGTGCCAGCGTCCCAACTGCAGGCTTTCATAGCGGAGTGCAGGGACGAACCCGAGTCCGGACGCTACCAAATTGACCAGGAGCCCCTTTCCTGCTGCCTCTTGGCCTGCTGTTGCTGCGGATGCAGGAAGAAGATCTGACTGTTATTCCTCGTTGTCATGGTCAATATATTTTGGAATTAAATGCTGTCCTAAGAGAAATGCACTACTTATAGGAAGAATGTCTTTTTGTTGTTGTTGTTGTCACGCTATACTATAAGCGCTTCTTGGCTTCCATGTTTAGTTGTCTTAATGTCTGCATGGGATAAAATTTCTCAAGTCATCAGTTCTGCAACGCTCCTTGAAAATCACACTATCACATCACTGTGGAGCTTCTTTTTTTTTTAAATAAAAAAATAAAATGAAAACAACAACAGGCCACCAAGCTACTTGTGGTGCTTTGCCCTTGAGGTTGTCATCAATGTGTGTCTTTTGTTTCTTTTTTGGAACTAAAACTTCCCCTTGCCATGATTCCAATACTGTCGCGGGCTCCAAGTGAGGGTGGGGTACACACCCAGATCGTTAGCAAGCGGGCATCGAAACCACAGAAAAATGGCACAGAAAGTAAGAATATCCAGGTATTAAAAAAAAAAACTCTTGATAAAGTGGGGTGGGGTGCTGTTTTTCCTCATCGAAAGGAACTTGTCACTGGACGTTTACATGCCCCCAAAATGTTTTAATAAGATAATTTGCTTTTAGGCTTGGAATGCATTATTTCTTTTTCCATTCATTGTAACGGGAAATATCGATTCAGTTTTTGAACAAATTGAAATGTCTTCTGGAACGGATTGTGGTTGAGAACCGAGGCTGTCCTGTACATTTTTTTTCCCACGTATTACCTGCCCGGAGTCCTAAGCCCATTCTTGGTACTGAATAAAATGTAAAATATGGCAAAAACTGGGCAAATACACCGCAGCGTGGCGTGTTCACGGTCCAGGTTACTTCCGCGATCGTGATAAGAGTCATATCGTGAATGCGCATTTACAATGCAACTTTTTTTGTTCAAATAGTCTTATTAATACTTAACACAATTATTTGTACTATATTTTACTTTAAAATTATGGTTTTTATGTTTTTTTCTTTTTTGGGTGTGAGGTATCTTTAATTGCGTTGCACCTGACGACGTTTCTCACTTCCGTAATCATTCTATCCAATGAGTGACTGGCGCACTGGTCGCCTGGCAACACCTCGTCCAATAGCGTTCGCGTTTGGCTCGGAGCGATCTGTCTCGAGACTTGAAAAACATTTACTGCGGTTTATTCGATCAGTTCCCCCCCCCCCCCTTGCGGACTAATATTTGCTCCTGTGTTTGTTATTTAAGGATCAAATACGGCTTAATCCGTTGTTAATTTAGTTTAAAATTAAAACTGACTTACTTTTCTGCAACTTGTTGACCCATTTTACGCCCCACCAGAGGTAAGGTAAATATATTTGTGATGTTGTTACTGTATTTTCGTAAAATATGTCCGCGCAAACGATTCATTAGTTTGTGTCCGTTTGTAAATATGTATTTCTCTGGTTAATTTTAGATTGACGACCGCTTTTCTCACTAGTTTCCTGCGAGTGATTCCGCCTTAACCTTGGGCTTGTCACGCCGAACACACGACGTTGTGAATTATCCCGGGAATTTGTGTTACATAATTCAAATACTTGTTGTTGTTGTTATTATTAGTATTTTTTTTATTATTATTATTTTTACTGCGCGCACGCAATTTTGTGTCGTGTGACTTGGCAAACCAAAGTGGAAGAAATGGCCGAGGTCTGCTTTATCGCCAGGTGAGGCTGTCTTGCGTTGCGTTTGGGTGTACCCTTGGCCGGCTGCGAGTTGGAGATAAACGTGGAGCATATTTTCGCCTTCGCTCTTTAAAAAAACCTTCATCTTTTATGTTTTACAATTCAATGGCACAATAAATACAACTCGTCGAAAACACCTCTGCTTGGTTTTTTTTTTTTTTTGTTTGTTTTTTTTTCCATTTTAATTCATTTTAATTTTTACAAGGTCTTGGAAAGAAACCACTTAAAAGTTGTTTTTTTTTTTTCACCCAATGTACCTCGAGGCGTCGTGCTGGTTAGCATGTGAGCACACGTTATGGCATAAAATTAGGAGATATGTAGCTTGTTGTACGTACTGTACTTAACATATTTTATTTTTACTAGGGGAGGATGGATATTTTCTCCCTCTGGAAGTACACTTTAGTGGTAATAAGCATATCTGCCACGCAGTTTCGAGTTTCTGGGTTCGAATCTCTGCTCAATCACTCCCCTGTGGAGTGTCCGTGTTTGTGTGGATTTACTCTAGGTACTCTGCTTTCCTCCCATTTTCTAAAACTTTCCAAAAGAGGCATGTTATGGTCGTTGAAGACAAAAGTGTGAATATGTGCTCTCCTTGTCCTTCTCACCAAAAATCATCTGAGGCTGATCCCAGGTCACCCATGACCCAAATGAGGATAAGAATGATAAAAAATGGATATATTGATTCTCTTACTGCCCGCCCCTCTATTTTCCATTTATCTGTGTGTTATTGTGACCTTTTTTAAAAGAATTATTATTTTTAGTTGTCACTTTAAACCCCAATCCCAGCCTCTCTAGCGCGCATCTGCCGTTTTAAGCCGGCGCGGGCTTTGCTTTCCGTCCAGATTATCCGTTGCTGCGGCATCTCACAGTTTCATCCTCCGTTGCAGAGCGTCCGGGCGGGATCTTGTGATCCGCCGGCTGATCGCTAATCCTCTGTGGCTGACAACTCATGACCTGGCATCCTTGCGTCCCCGTGCGCCGGTGATATGGGAGAGTGGTGGGCGACTACGCCAGGAGATGCGTCTTTTGGTAATTTTCCTCTTCTGAATGCTGCCTTTTTTTTTTTTTTTTTTTTTTGCCGGGTGACCCAGATTTCTGCTCTGGATTTAGAGCAGCAGCACTACTACAGTTCAGAGCGCTTTAGATTTAATGCATTACTTGGATTTCTTCCATCAGGAAACTACGAGATCTCCAGTATATCGCACGGAACAATTTCCCCGTCGAGGCCCAACAATCTTGTGTCGCTTCAACCTTCGTCCAGAAACTCCTTCAATCTGGCCACGGTATTTTGCACAGATGACAACGTCCCGCAGTGCGTCTCGTACATCAACCAGGTACGACGACAAGAGCTCGATTAATTGTTGCGGTTTTGGTGCGCTGTGGAACTGAACTGCTCCATATAGATTTACCTGGTTGTTAATTTGCGTGGTGGCTGTGCAGGCGCTTCAGACACCCAATTGGAAGTATTTAAAACGTACATTTTCCATATTGTTTTCTTTTTAGATGACGCTTCATTCACTCTTTTCCAATCCAGTTGTACAGAACCCCAAAACAAATCCAATAATACACATCAGAAAAGTGCTTAAAAGACGGTAGAAACAAGTGACACTAGATTCGTTCTTTGTGAAAACGGGGCGAGTCGTCACCCCCCCCCCACCGAAGACATTTGTTACAGTAGTTTTGCAATGCTTTTTTTCTTATGAACTTTAATAATGCCCTGCACCATTAGCATATATGCATTTTTGTTTTGTTTCAAAGATTTCATTAACTCGAGTTACGAGTGTTTTGTTACTTTTTGAAAAAATAAAAAAATGCCTTTTTTTTCGCCCTCATTATTGCTTGATTAAAGTTATTCTGCACTTTTGTTAATAAAAGAGTTTTCTAGGCTGCGGGCCAAGTGGCAACAGATACTGCTACTATAGCATACATTTTAAGTAAAAAATAGATATTTCTTAAGTTATTTTATTATATAAAGTATTTAAACTATACATGTATTTCTACTATGCAGTTTATTATCAGAAAAAGCTAAAAAAAAATGCTTTAAAAAGCCAAACTTTTTTTTTTTTTAGGCTTGGAACGCATTATTTATTTTTCCCATTCATTTTAATGGGAAATATCGATTTGGTTTTCGAACAAATCCCTTCTGGAAGTGTCTATTATTATTATTTATTTATTTATTTTTTTTGTCGTTAAAAACCTAATATGCCAAGTGAGTGCGTTTTTGTTTTGATTTGACCAATTCAGGAACTCACTTCTCTGGGCCTCTCCTCATGCGTGGAGGCGAGCTCAGCGGCGGGCGCCGACCTGAGGGCGGCGCCCGCTCTAAACGCCTTCTTCGAGCTGCTGCAGATCCGCAGGCGCATCGCGGCCGCTTTAGAGGAGCTCGAAAGAGAGCAGCTCAAGAAGTCCAGTACCTTGGATCACGTCCAGATGAGCAATTCCAGACTCAGGGTAAGCGTGTCAGCAACGGGTCCCTCCGGTCCTCGGTGTCAATTTGAAGCACATTCCACCTCTTTTCCACGAACCAATCGAGCTCTAATTTTATCTGTCGCGCTTCCCTCCAGGATCAGCTTGAGCTATCCATCCGGGAGAAATCGGGTCTGCATGAGACCGAGAGGCAGCTCCAACTCAAAATCAAGACTCTGCAAAGCTGCCTGAAGACCGAGAAAGAAGAGGTAGACCACCCGCTGCGCTCTCATTGCCCACGCAGTCGTACTGAAAGATTCTGCAACCGCAGGTTCAGAAACTCCAGAGCGTCATCGCCAGCCGCGCGTCGCAGTACAGCCACGACGCCAAGAGGAAGGAGAGAGAGGCGGCGAAGCTCAAGGAACGCCTCAGCCAGCTGCTTGTGGACAGAAAAGATAAAAAACTGGGTGAGTCCGAAGGCTTGAACCACATCCAGATTATTTGTGGTCGGGTAAAGACAGAAGCGGAGTCTCAAGTGGAATTTTGTCTGGGTCCCAATTAGCGATTGACTTGCTAAATTGCCTCGGAAGAGCAGACGGGAAAAGGAGCCAATGGAAGACGGCCAAAGTCACGGCCAGGTAGGACACGGAACCATCCGGTGACATTTTGGGTTTTGTTGTCAGTCACGTTCAACGTGTATTTCTTATACTTTTGCGCAGCCACGAAGGGCAGATGTACAAGTCCGTGTTGCGGGATTACGAAGCCAGCCGGCGGTCGCTGATGCTGGAGAACGCGGAGCTGAAGAAGGTCCTGCAGCAGATGAAGAAGGAGATGATCCACATGCTGAGTCCGAGACAGCCGCCGTGCAGGGGAGCCGGCGCCGACGACAGCCAGGAGGTGGTAGGCGAGGCCCGAAAACACCAACTCAAACGGGTCGCGTGGGAGACCCCACACACAGAAAGGGGGGTGGGGGAGTCTCACAAGGCTTCCAAAAAAAAACAAAAAAAAAAAATAGAGGGCGGCACGGTGGTTCTGCTGGAAACTGTTGGCCTCACAGTTCTGATGTCCTGGGTTCGATACCGGCCCCGGCCGGCTGTGTGGAGTTTGGAAGTTCTCCCCCTTGCCTGCGTGGGTTTTCTCCGGGCACTCCGGTTTCGTCCCACATCCCAAAAACATGCAACATTAACCCATTCATGGGCAGGGTGGCAATTTTTTGCTTTATCGAGATAAAAAGAGGCCACAATCAAGGAAATAACACTTCTTTTTCGTTTCTGGTTAAGTGATATGATAACTTGAGGCAGCCATGTTGGGTCAGGAAGGAAAGAAAAATAACTCCGTGCTAACTTTGACCAATGAGTTATCCTTTCCTGATACCAAATTACGGCTTCAGATTAAAACACGTAAATATTTTGATATACTGAAGGATATAATGCGTGAAAATCATGATGTCCCAAAAATGGGACGCTGCCATGAAGGTGTTAATTAGACACTCTAAATTGCCCCAAGGTGGGATTGTGAGGACAAGCGGTTGGAAAGGAAATGGATGGATGGAAATACAGTTTAAGAAGCTCGGCTAACTGTTAGCTTATCTGGTAACGCCAAACGCTTTCCCTTATCTATTTTTATTAGTCTTTCTGTTTTTATTTGAGACGCAACATAATCTGTTTGTCTGTATTCAATTCAATGAAATATCAGTATGTACGTTACCCTGCCCAAGCCATAAAAGTTTTCTTTTTTTTTTTTTTTTTTCCCCCCCCTACCCAGTTGGATTCGGATGGGGAAGAGAAAACTGGCGACTCCGGCAGGGAACTATTGGACCAGTCATGCGACCAAGCGAGGGAGCAGCTGACCAACAGCATCCGGCAGCAGTGGAGGAAACTCAGGAACCACATGGAGAAGTTGGACCACCAAGGTATGTTGATTTTAAAAAAAAAAAAAAAAAAAAAAAAAAAAACTACGTTTCGCGATGCTAGTTGACCTCCGAGAAGGTCGAAATTCTAAATATGATTTTTCCCTAGGACTGGGGTGTCAAACTCGTTTTTCTCGCGGGCCACATTGTGGTTCTGGTTTCACTCAGAGGGGGTGTTATGACTGTGAAACAAAAATATTTAATCATTTTTATGATTGAGTTTTGCAATCAGAAATCAATGATAATTGGCTTTTCCATCTATTCATGCTCAGAAACACCAAAATGCTTGTAATATCTCAACTTTATCATCTGTCCGTTTTCTTTGTCGCTTATCCTCACGAGGGTTGTGGGGCGTGCTGGAGGAGGCGGTGTACACCCTGAACTGGTTGCTAGCCGATCACAGGGCACATCAAGACAAACAGCCGCACTCACAATCACACCTAGGGGCAATTTAGAGTGTCCAATTAATGTTGCGTGTTTTTGGGATGCGGGAGGAAACCGGAGTGCGCGGAGAAAACCCACAGAGGCACGGGGAGAACATGCAAACTCCACACAGGCTGGGCCGGGATCGAACCCGGGACCTCAGAACCGTCAGGCCAACGCTTTACCAGCTGATCCAATGTCCCGCTTTATGATGGATGCCAATTTGAAATTTTGGTACAAATTTTTTCGTGACTCATGGAAATTGACGCTGTCGATTTGGCTTCGCGGGCCGGATCTGGCCCCCGGGCCTTGAGTTTGACACCCTGAGATATAAGGTAAAAACGAGTTGTGAAGTCACTTTTAAACAATTGTTAATCCCTCCCACTTTTGCAATGTTCAACTTTGGTGGGCGCACTGTAATTGATATCAGTTTTGGATGTTTTCACGCCCTCCAAGTGCAAAATCACACTGAGTCCAACAAGGAGGTGATCCCGAGGGAAACCCACGAGAATGAGATGGAGAGCATGCGGCGCGAAGTGCAGCAATGCAAAGAGTTCATTCACACGCAGCAGCAACTTCTCCAGGTCACTCTCGTTTAAAAAAAAAAAAAAAAAAAATCATGAGCAGTGCTAAAACCACGTGTGTGTCAATTGTAATCAAATAAACGTCTAATGTCCTATTTTGCGTTCTGCAGCAACGGCTGAACTCGTCGTTCGACGACGAGACGGCCGAGCTGCTCAACGGCTGCTACACCCTGGAGGAGAAGGAGCGCCTCAAGGAGGAGTGGACGCTCTTTGAGGAGCAGAAGAGGAACTTTGAGAGGGAGAGGAAGTACTTCACCGAGGCCGCCATCCGCCTCGGCCGAGAGGTGTGTTTCGCTCTTTTCAAGTAAGGCTCGTTTCTAATATATGAGCAATATTTAAAAAATTTTGCCTGAATCCACGTTGCAGAAAAAGGCTTTTGAGGAGGACCGAGCCTCCTGGCTGAAAAGTCAGTTTTTGAACATGACGCCCTTCGCCAACCGTAGCAGACGCTCCTCCACTGACGGTTGCAGTGCCTTGTCCATCAGTAAGTGTTTCCTTTCTGTTCATATTTTTCTTTTTATTAGTTTATGAAGAATGGGCAGCACGGTGGATCAGATGGCAAGCGTTGGCCTCACAGTTCTGAGGTCCCGGGTTCGACGCCGTGGGTTTTCTCCGGGCACTCCGGTTTCCTCCCACATCCCAAAAACATGCAACATTAATTGGACACTCTAAATTGACCATAGGTGTGATTTTGGGTGCAGCTGTTTGTCTCCATGTGCCCTGCGATTGGCTGGCAACCAGTTCAGGGTGCGCCCTGCCTCCTGCCTGTTGACACCTGGGATAGGCTCCAGCACTCTCATGACCCTTCTGAGGATAAGCGGCAAAGAAAATGGATGGATGTTATGAAGATGTTGAGTTCCTGGTGGGGATTCCAAATGTCTTTTGTTTGATATGTTTCAATTCTATATTATTTACAGTTTTTTTTTTTGTTTTGGTTTGATCTTTTGCTGAAGTCTGCCCTCTGTAACGTTCATTAAAAATGAATTCATCAAAATTGATTACTGCTCATAATTTCATTGTAGGAAGTGAGCCAGAGACGAGGGCATCTTCTGCAAAAAGCCAGCCGTCCAAATCCTCGAACTACATGTCGTTCTCCACTCCCGAGCCCGCACAACGCGGCACGGAGCCGTCCACTACTGAACTGTACCGGACACTCCGGCTCATTCCAGACTCCGGGTACGCCGACAAAGATCAGCAGAAGGGGATCCAGAAGATGCCCGCCGGGATGCAAAACTATTTCCGTGCGATCTAACGATTCTTTTAACACCGTTTCAGTTCCTCTGGGTGTTCAAATCGAGGGCGCCGGAAAGAGGCCAGCAGCAGCACCGCCGACGAAGAAAGAGATAATCGAGTCCACGGCGGAGACTTGAGTATCTTTTCTCCCGGGAAGAATCAGAACAGCTTCATTTAAAACATCCACTCCGTCCACATGCCTCCTTCCTTTCAATGTGACTGAAGTTTTTTTTTTTTTTTTTTTTAAATAATATACTGACCACCCTCCAAATGAACAAGAAAGCACTTTAAAAAAATCAGGTCTGAAAAGTCAAGTCGGAGAATTTGACCAAGTACTGATTTGCACATAGCTTTTTTTTTTTCTTCCTTTTTTAAAAAATTGAATTAAAAGCCTGTTTTGCTTGTGTGTTTACAAAGTTAAGATACAATCAGAGTTCGTTTAATTCTGAATACACGTGTATTTGTATCATATCTGCTGGTTTGTGTGTAAATAAAGAAATGGACATTTCAGATAAAGGAGATGTGCTTTTTTTTTTTTTTAACCCTCCACAAGTATCCTGCACCACCTTGTGTCAAATCTTACCCGAACAATCAAGTAAGTCTCCTTTTTAAATAGAACAACAAAAAAGTGGACCTCCACAACGTCGCCAAACGCGCCTATCACGAAAAGCCAATGTTTGTAACAATGTTAGTCGACGGTAATCTGCAGCAACATTGCAGCTCTGCTTACCCTTTGGCTTTCTCGTCTGGCAGGTACACTCACTGATCTAAAGAAAAAGACTGGATGAGTCATTGACCACCAAAACTGAAGTCGGCATCCGCCATCTTGATAATCCTAAAACAGCCATGCCGACCTGTGCAGTGATGGCGATTAATCGCCAGCTTCGTGGCTGTGAGAAAACATTCCACAGGGAAGTTAGAAAGATTTACTTTGACACTGTTAAAGTTTATTTGCAAAGTTTTATGATGAGCTTGATAAAGTTTTTTTTTTTTGTTTTATGGTTGTTCACTTTGCTTCACATTTTATAGGCAGATGGTTTTTTTTTCGCCAAAAAGCGATGTCAATATTTTCCCAAACTTCATCAGTGGATAAGCAAGAAAACACATTTTCTGTGAAGTTTTTGATTAATTTCATCACACAGAACTCTGCAAATTGAATATGATTTTCAAATGCGAGGAAACAAGTTGTAATTTTCTGTCTGAAATAGGATGTCGCAGAGACAACAAATGAACAATGTGTTTAGCATGTATTTTCCCATTGCGAGTCCTTATTTCCAAAAATATAGCTAACCAATTGACTTAAAATTTAATGTTTTTATGACTCAAAATGGCTTGGCTTTTGGCTATGTTTTGATGATAGTGCTTGACAGCGTATTTTGGGAAAAGTTAACATGTCATGGAACTCAGGCCCGAAGTAATATGCAAGCTTTCTTGCTAGTCACGGTGTTATATGTTTTTCATTTGCACTTAGCCTTTTTTTTTTTTGAATTAAAAATCCTTCATGTTACCAGGACGTTAAAAAAATGTCAAGCTCACACGACCAGTTTTAATTCTACACGCCAAACTTTGAGGAAAACCCCCACCGTAAATAATCCAACCTGTGTAAACCATGTCGTTGACACGTTTTGGGAGGACCAAGATGGAGGCCAATGGCTTCAACCAATCGACATACCGCTCGATGTGCATGCGCTATCCAGTCTCTTTATTTATTTAGTAATTATTATTATTATTAGTAGTAGTATTTAATAAAGATCAGTGTTTCAAACGTACTGTAGGCTCTTTTGTTTGTTTATGGCACCCCCGAGTGTCCCTAACCTGCACTGCATCCCGCCGACCAAACGGGAAGTCGTCATCGCCGTTGTTAGCTTGGTTCTCCTCCACCCGAAACCCAGACGGAAAGCAAAGCTCGCTGTTCCCCGCCCCACCCCCCCTCCCGTCTAACCCCCAAAAGCGGTGCGACAATGTCGAGTTCCAACAACCTCGTAGCCATGAAAAAGGTCGTGCAGCAGCTGCGCTTCGAGGCGAGCATACACAGAGTGAAGGTAACGAGCCGATGAGTTCGCCGGCCTCGAGTGTCTCGACCGTTACTTTCCTTGCGCTAGCATTAGCGTTAGCCACGCAGAAGTTAGCCGTTAGTCAACCGGGGCGTTGTTTTGAACAAAAGGGGAACTATAAAGGCATTCACGCTTATAATGCTCACTTGGAAAAAAAATATGTATGTGGATATAGTCAAATGTAGAACTATTACAACTTGAGGTTTTGTAGTTTTATACTATGATGTTTTAATGCAACTTGGGCGAACTAGCTGGAAAAGAAAGGACTCTCCGGCTAATTCGTAAAAGTACCACTTTTTTCAACTACGACTCAATTTTATTAAATTGATCCCCCTAAAAAAAAATGCCCCTATCGGGGGACCGTTTTTCACACATTTGGAAGTTCTCCAAGAGTCGTACTGCAGGGGGGGAGAAAAAAAAAAGGATTTCAACAACCTGTTATGAGCATTTGTGAGTTATGTATGGATAGGTTTCCAACTACGCCATCTTGTGTGTCATCGAGGTCAGTGAACACAGGTGATAGGTGAAGTTTTTTTTTCCTCCTATCGTTAATTTATCTGATTGGTCTAAGGACTGTGGTGATGTCATGAGAAACAGATCCATTCGGGGCTTCTGTTTAAAAAAAAAAAAAGAACAAAAAAAAAACAAAACTTTAAAGCACAGGTTTCAAACTCAAGGCCCGGGGGCCAGATCTCACCAGCCACATGATATTATGTGGCCCGCGAAGCCAAATCTAGAGACTTTCCATTTCCACGTTTGTCTTTAAAAATCTGCACCAAAATTTCAAATTGTCATATATCATCAACGATCAAGTTGATGTATTACCAAACATGAATAGTTGCAAACACATTACCCTTGATTCTGGTTCATAAATTATGTAAACACGATTAAATGTTTTATTGTTTCACAGTCAAAACGGCCCTCTGAGGGAAACCTGGACTGCAAAAAATGAGTTTGACACCCCTGCTTTAAAGAACTGCATCTTATAAAAGATTTTTTGTAAAAGTTGTAAAGAAGTGATCTTTGTTTCCTCTCATTGTTTAGTTTGTTACTCGCTTTATAGGATTGCTGGTGAAGCTTTTTTTTTTTTAAATTATTATTATTTTTTAACCCTTTGAAAAGTAACTTGTGAAGATATAGTTCTTTATATTGCAATAGGGCGGCACGGTGGATCAGCTGGTAAAGCGATGGCCTCACAGTTCTGAGGTCCCGGGTTCAATCCTGGCCCTGCCTGTGTGGAGTTTGCATGTTCTCCCCATGCCTGGGTGGGTTTCCTCCGGTCACTCCGGTTTCCTCCCACATCCCAAAACGTACAACATGAATTGGACACTCTAAATTGCCCCTAGGTGTGATTGGTCATTTGTCTCAATGTGCCCTGCGATTGGCTGGCAACCAGTTGAAGGTGTAACCCCGCCTCCTGCCCGTTGACAGCTGGGATAGGCTCCAGCACTCCCCGCGACCGTCGTGAGGATAAGCGGCAAAGGAGATGGATGGATATTGCAATAGATTTACAATGCATTTTTTCATTAGGGTATTGGAATTTCCAAACGCAAAGTTGAGTGATTTTCGAGCACGCAACTTGCAATTCTCTTAGTTTTTTTAGTCTGAGAAATATCAACTAGGATTTGAAATAAATTTGTCTTGTTTGCTGCCATTATACAGTGCTTGCATGTAGAATATCTGCCCAAAAATGAGGTGATGGCTCATATCTGAAAACTTTAGTCAAGGTACCAATATTATTTTGATTTTGGGTGTATTATATAATTTTTATTTATTTATTTTTTTAAATCTAGTCGAAACAACCAATTTTGACGCTCAAAAGAAGGACTTTTTTTATTTATTTTTTTCAATTTTATCAATTTTACTTCCCGAGGTGTCCCAAGCGGCTGCGGACCTTCAGCAGTTCTGCATGCAGAACGCCTTGCAAGACCCCCTGCTCACGGGCGTGTCGTCCAGCACCAACCCGTTCAGGCCGCAGAAGGTCTGCTCCTTCTTGTGAACCAGCCGCACTCTTTCGGTAATGGTCCGACCCCCCCCCCACCCCCCCCCCCCCTCCTTTCGGATCCCGGATCTAATCTTTTTGTAATTCCCAGGCAAGCCTTCATTTTGATGCTACAGGGAAACATCGACCTCAACACTGCTCCTCATGCCAAGCCATTAAAACTGCCACGGGGGAACGAGAGGGCCTCTTGAGTATTACACATCGGAACCATGTCAGAGAAGATAACCATCTATTTTCAACCACAGAAGAAGAAGAAAGGAAGCGGTTTTATTTTTCATGGCACAGCGTGTTTTTTTTTTTGTTTTGTTTTTTTTATTATTGTGCCTTTTCTAATCTATTTTAGTCATCACTCTTCTGGACTCTTTTGTATTTAATAAATAAAAACATTCTTTGTTAATCCAAATGTGTGTTTACTTTTCAGCTTCTTTTTTTTTTTTGGAGCAATAAGTTTTTATATTTTCAATATCTAATGAAGCTAAATGTAACAATAATACACGGTAATTACATTTCTGCTTGATACTGTCAATCAAAATAGCTGTCAATGTTGATAGAGAACTTGTCGAAAGTGTTTTTCTTTATGTAAAGGACAGGAAAGTGAAGTACATAAAAAAATTAAGAAAATGTTATAATGTGGTCAGTTATGCTAATCCATACGTAGCATGTTTAATTTGTGTAATTATGTTGATACACATTTCCATCAAGATAAAACTCTCTCTCATCTCTCTCTATATATATGTATACTTTTAGCCCAAATTTATTGAATAAAATGTATTGCAGGGAATACCTCTGACAGGTTAAGCAGATCTCGCGAGAATAGCGCTTAAAAACGTCACACATTTTTTACGAAAAACATTACTTTATCGATAAAAAAAAACGTGTGCTAAATGTTTGTGAAATAAAAACCAATACAAAATAGTCTAGAATTTATTTTCTATTATGCTTACTGACTTCATTTCGATAATGGATATTCACACTCTCGCCAGATGATGGCAGACACACACCAACCAAAGCTAAGAGAAGCAGTATTAGTAGTAGAAGAAGACGGATGTCACATCATTAAAAAAAGAACATGAAAAGAGGAACACTTTGAAAAAAAAAAAATCTGACTGACTTCGAGAGACTGGAGCCTTTACGCGAAGACTCGACGTTCGTCTAAAGGCGGCCGCGTGACGAGTGCACCGTTTAAGGCTGCTTTCGGACCGGCCCAAAATGAAACGCTCCCCGCCGACGCCGGTCGAAGAAATGAATCATGGGACCGCGTTGCTGTGGAAACGACGGTAACCCGTTTCCCTCACCCGGCATGTTCGTGACTGAAAACCTGCTAGTGGAATAAAAAGAGAAAAGTCCACCTTTGCTGCATGATAGTTGTAGTTTGATGTCCAACTAGTGTAGTGGTAATAGCATCTGGCGCTAGCGGCTCATCCGCCAGTGAGTAGCGAGCTAGCATGCTAGCTAGCTACATGACTGTTCACATTTGACCCATCATCACTTTCATAAGCATGATGTAGGGCTGGGCGACATGGCCTTAAAATATATATATATATTTTTTTACCCCCATGTGCAAATCATATTTTTAATACATTTAGATTCTGATATACAAAGGTTGTCTGTCATTTGGGATGTGTCACTTCAACACAGTTCCATGATACGAATGTACCACACTCTTCGACAGATTTTTGGGTCATTTTACGACATTCCAAAAAGAGCACAGAAAACGTGAGTTTGTCAGCAAGTCGAAAAGTGAACCAAAAATAATCGATCGAATCAAACAACCGCCAAGCCCGAGAATTATGTTCCAGGAGGGGTCCATACAGCTTGTGTGCCTGACAGCTAACAGCGGGGTTCCCTTATTTACGAGGGGCGCCTCCAGACAGCTCCCCTTCTCAATCATCGGCTCCCTGAATGGCGTTCACATGTTCGGGAGAGGCCAAGGGGTGCTGTTGTCCAGCTGTGAGACGGAGGGCGGCGGGAGGGTGCTGTGGCGAGTCTTCGAGGACAGCTTGATGCTCATCGCTGTGAGCGCGGCCCAGCAGGCGGGCCAGGCTGCGGACAGCAGCAAAGGGGAGCGCCTGCATCTCCAGCGCCTCCTGGAGAACGTGTGGAGCTGCATGGTGATGGTCCTGGGCCAGGACGAGCTGGTCAACGCGAGGAACGTGGAGCGACTGAAGAGAGACCTGCGCTCATGCTTCGGCCTCATCGATGAGCTGTTGGAGGACCGGCGACCGGGCGTCCTGGGCCACCTGACGCTCTGCGCCGACTGCTTTCTGCCCCCGCTGCCCGACCTCCTCCAGGAGGCCGTGCAGAGCTTCGCCAAAGCCGCTGACAGCGAGTTTGGCTGCCTCGTGGTCCACGGGCGGGTCGCCGCCGCCACGGAGATGTGGTGGCGTCTGGCCCCGCGGGAAATCGTCCTGCTCTCGGCTTTAATGCGCATCCTCTCGGACTCCGGCGCCGCCTCCTGCGATTACCCGGTGTTCCTCCCTCAGGGCAGCCCCACCGTGGCCCACCGCCTTCTCCGCTTCCAGCTGCTCCCGGGGGCCGACGTGTGCGTGCTATGCGGCCCCACGCCCTCCCTGTGCGGGGCGGAGAGCGCCCTGGTGGGCCGCTTCTGGTCGCCCCTGACAGACGCCCTGAGAGACTGCCTCGCTTTGGGAGAACGCTGCCTCCCCCCGTCCGTCACCGTACGCCCCGACGTACTGGCCCTCCTCCTCATCAACCGCGAGAGCCACCGCGCCGTCTCCTGCGTGCCCGCCCCCTCGTGCGCCCGGCCCCGAAGCGACCCGCCCTTGCCCTCTGTGGCCCGTTGCTGGGAGCTCCTCAAGCTCTTCTATATTTTCTGCATGACCCGCTACTTCAAGCAGGAGGAGGCGGAGGCCGCCGCGACGAAGGAGGGCGGCGCCCGCCCGGGGAACACAGAGGACTTTGTTTGTGGATTCTCCCACCAGCCGCAGCAGTGCTATTTGGTCACAGACGAGTGTAAAAGTTTTGCACTCCAGACGCCACAGCATCAACTGTTCCTGCTGGCACTGCCGACGGCGCCGACGTTCGCCCTGAGCAACATCGCTGCACAAACTCTCTCAAGTATTACTACCCCTACTGGTTTCTAATGACCCCATTTCTAACCTCCACCAAGACTTAAAAGTCCGAAGCTGATTCTGCATCTATTTTAGCCAACTTTTTGCTTTTTTCTTATCTCGCTGTTCTGAATAGACGACACAAACACGTTATGGGGGCATAAAGTCAACTCCCAAATTTCCCGCTAGTCTCAACAATACTTTTTAGACATCATCTTCATCATGCTCAGCCGTGTGTTGACCATACGAAGCACTTCCTATTTGAAGTCACACGTTGATTACTAGTTTCCAATGCATCCAACCATTTTCTTCACCGCTTATCCTCACGATGGTCGCAGGGAGTGCTAAAGCCTATCCCAGCTGTCAACGGGCAGGAGGCGGGGTACACCCTCAACCGGTTGCCAGCAAATCGCAGGGCACAGAGAGACGAACAGCCGCATTCACAATCACACCTTGGGGCAATTTAGCATCTCCAATTAATGTTGGGAGTCACTGATGGTGTAATGGTACACACGCCTGCCTTTGGTGGGGGCAGCGTGGGATCGATTCTTGCTCTGTGATGGTGTCGATATCTGCCCTGGAACTGACTGGCGACCAGTTCAGGGTGTAGTCTGCCTTTCACCTGAAACTAGCTGGGATAGGCTCCAGCTTACCCCGCAACCCTTGTGAGGATAACTGGCTTGGATAATGACATGACAATTAATATTGCATGTTTTTGGGATGTGGGAGGAAACCGGAGTGCCCGGAGAAAACCCACGCAGGCACGGGGAAAACATCCAAACTCCACAGAGCCGGGGCTGGGATCGAACCCGGGTCCTCAGAACTGTGAGGCCAACACACCGTACCGTTGAGATCCAATCCACAGATGATAATGATCAGTTTTGACTTTGATTGAGACTGTCAAGGAGGTATTCATTGAACCGTTTAGCATGGTGGCTAGATTGATATGATCATTGAATGCTGTCTATGTGAAATGTATTATGATAAAAATGCAGCTATATGATGACAGTATGTCCTTTGGTTTGTCTGTGTCCCCCTCCCCCCTCACATGCCCATTTTGCGATTTGCTGCGTTCTGAATATCCCACGAACAAAATGTAATCATGTCACGTGTGCTAGTTCTTCATTGTTCTTGTTGCTCCAGCACAAAACCAGAGTCCAGACCGAATCCTGATTGAAATTCACCATGCAGGTGACTGGAAGATGGCTGCGGACAAGCGATGCCCTCGTTAAGACTGAATTTCATATGTTATTTTTTATTAAAATAGTGCAGTATTAATTGTTCAACCATCTTACTGCAATTTATTTCTATATTTCCCCAATAAATTGATTATTGTATTTCTCATTTAAATATGTATGAATATTTATGATAAACTATAATCTAAAACATTATTAATATCCGTGTTGTTGAAAGGAACTTTATAAAATGTGCAGTGTGTCCCAAAAAATGTATACACTTTAAATAATTATAAACCTGATGTTAATTGTAATTTGAATAATTTTTAACACCCACCCATTTTCTTCGCTGCTTATCCTCACAATGGTCGAGGGCAGTGCTGGAGCCTATCCCAGCTGTCAATAGGCAGGAGGCGGGGTACACCCTGAACTGGTTGCCAGCCAATCGCAGGGCACATAGAGAGAACCAACCAATCGCACTCGCAATCACACCTAGTGGCAATTTAGAGTGTCCAATTAATGTTACATATTTTTGGAATGTGGGAGGAAACCCACGTAGGCACTGGGAGAAGGCGAAAACTCCACACAGGCGGGTTTGGGATTGAACCTGGGACCTCAGAACTGTGAGGCCACCGTGCTGCCTATTTTTTAAACGTGTAAAAGAATTTACAAATATTATTTAAAGTGTGTATATATTTTTGGGGTAGGGGGCACCCTGTATTTAGTGGACACTATGTGTTATGTTCTAATTTATTTTTATTTTTTTAAACTGTCTGTAAGCTATCATTTTCCCCAAACATGTTCACCACAAGACCCAAATTAGAATTTTGGTAACCCAAATCGAGCAAACGCCATAATTTATTGTCATAACACTGTAGAAAATGTGAATTTATTGCCACAAATGTGCGATTTTTAGACAGTGACCCATTTATAAACATAACTCCGGACACTTTTTGGGGCCCCCCGAGCAGATCTGAATAAAAGGGGATGAGTCCAAAATAGGAGGAGCGTTCATCCCTGCCTGTTTATTTGGCATTAGAGAGGACCAAAAAAAAAAAAAAAAAAAAAACAAAACCCTCTTTTATGGTCTCCTCCGTGGTGCGTTTACTGTTGCATCCAGCCTCGCCGTCACCGTCAAGGGTCCAAACCTTGTGCAGAACCGAACCCGGTGGGTTGGGTAGCGACGTTAGAAGGGGAGGGATGATAGGATAAAGAAAGTGGGAGGGATACCCTCAACTTGAAAGCGTTGCCATGTGTGCACAGTCTGTTCCAAATTCCCCCCCCCCTCCCCAAAAGAAAAAAAAAATACACATATAGTGGAAGCTTTGGAAAATCTCCTAGATTTTATTCCCCCTGGGCGTTTGCCATCATTTAATATTTGGACTTTTACCCCGATTAAAGTCCAAAAGGGACTCTCGGTCAAGGTGGCGGCTTGCACTTGTTCGGCTCGTCGCGAAACTTCTCTCGAGTGAACTCGGCGAAAAACTTTTCCGGAGAACATGGCAGCGGCCAGGATCGGGAGGCTGTCGCACGGCAGAGTCGCCCGGCTCGGTCTGACGAGAGGCCGGGGCGAAGCGTTCGCCGTTCGCGGCGGCTCCGGTGGCGGTGGCGTGGCCGGGGTGCGTTCACTGACCTCTCCCCTTCTGCCCGCTAGAGCCATGGCCGGCTTGAGCGCCACTCGCTGCGGGCTGCCCAAGGAGAGCGTGGCCGAGAACGGAGGCTCGCCGCGGGGCAAAGTGCTGACCATCGACACCATGAACCCCACGGTGAAGATGGTGGAGTACGCCGTGCGGGGGCCCATCGTGCAGCGGGCGGTGGAGCTGGAGAAAGAACTCTCTGAGGTGGGTCCCTTTTTTTTAATCCTTCACTTTGACTTTTACCGTGTTTTGGTGTGTCCCCCTCCAAAACTCTTTAAGCGTGATTTATTGCAACTTTCACTGGTTTACGAATTAACACTTATTAGTCGCATTATTAGGTACATCGGCTCCAAGGTAAAAAAAAAAAAAAATACTCAAACTTAGTTTTCTTTAACCTTGTCACGGGAGTATATGTAAAAATGGAACCTTAAGTGACATTACTGAACTTTGCAGGGATGCATTTAGACATTTTAGGGTCCCAAGGCAAACCCGCTCATGAATATCATCAACTAGAAATTGTGACTTTGAGAAAATTCTCTAATTTCCTGACCTAAAGTCATTAAATTCTTCCTAAGAATGTTTTGTCTAAGTGAATGCCCTCCACTTTTCGTTACTCTAATTTAGGCGTGTCAAACTCATCTTTGTCACGGGCCACATTGTACTTGGCTGTGAAACCATAAAAATCCTTAAACCGCCTCATCATAGTTCCACATGAAATTGATGAACTAGTTTTGGAATCAGAAATCAAGGGTAATATATTTTTCCAACCATTGTTGTTTGGTAGCACAAAAATGCTTACTATGATATGAGAATTTGAAATTTTGGTCCAGATTTGAGCAAAAAAAAAAAAAAAAAAATCATGTTCAAATCAAGTTGGTACACATGATTTGCCTTCACATACAATCATGCGGCGGGCCAGATCTGGCCCCCGGCCCTTGAGTTTGACATCTGTGCTCTAATTGATAAGAGCAATAATCAACATTTCAGTAGTTTATCATTTCCGACTCATAGATGATGAAAAGTATCACGCGTGCCATCTTTCTCGGATGACACCGACAGCAGCGCTACAACTAATGGCAAAAATGTTTGGCAAAATGCTCCAAACAGTTTAGGTTGTTTTGGCGAGTTCACAAACTTCTCTGGGGTCACATTAATAAATTCTCCCCACTACCCGGGGAGGTTGCCAATCAGCATTTGTCGTGATATTAATTGGGCATTGATTGTAAAAACAGCGCCCCACAAATCACGCGAGTCACTCACTGTGGCGACCCCTGCCAAAGCCACTTTCTTCTTGATATTTGAATATATGCTTGCATTTTCTCTGTGTGATAAAAGAGAGTCAGGCAATAAAATTGTGCAAAATGTAGTCGAAGAAATTTGAAAAGTAAAGATATAATCAATGAATATTTATGATGTGCGATGCTATGGTTTACGCTACTAATCTGAGCATTTCTGAAATATTTTCCATGAATTTTTGGGGCACATCCAGCACCCACAAAAGATAATTAGTCCAAAATAAAATATCTCCGGTGCATATTATGTATCGTTTTGCATTGGATCTTCTTAAAAAAAATTCTGCCGTTCCTAATGAAGTGTTTCCAGGGGATAACGATGGTTATATAACTTTTACAAAAATGTAACAACCTCGTGAAGAATGGCACACATTGGCTCACGCGCCACGTGAACTTTTATCCAAACGACAGCTTTGTGTTACCACTGGGGTGAAAATGGATGAGGTATATTTACTTTCTCCTGCTAAAAGCTGCTCGCGTATGTCATCGCCACTTCAAAAATACCTCCGATGACGACTCTGCGGGTTATCGCTTCGCCGCTTGCGCCCGTATCCTCTTGGCAAAGTCCATCTGTTGGTTAATCATTGAGGTTTTATCCCAGCCGAGGCCTCCAGCGACATTTCTTTACCTGGTCGACTACCGTAATTTCCGGCCTGCAGAGTGCACCGGATTTTAAACCTCACCCAGTACATTTGTAAAGGAAATACCATTTGGTACATACATAAGCCGCGCCTGTGCAGAGGAAAAAAAGTGCCCACATTGAAAACCACATTGAAACACGAGATATTTACAAAGAAAATGGTACACAGAAAGAGTTTTCAAAGTTTTAATAGCTTAGCTTAACATAGCAACAACACGGTAGCATCAACAGGGCTGGTTTAAAAAAAAAAAAAAAAAAAATCTGTGGCAGCTACACAGTATCAACATGGTAGCACAGCACTAACAGAGCCGGTAAAAAAAAAAAAAAAAAAAAAACATACCTAAATCACTAGGATGCGGCAGTAACGGAGCAGAAACACGCTAGCGCGGCGCTAACACTAACACGGCGCTAACAGGGACGGTTAAAAACAAAAAAACATACCGGTAAAAATCACTGAGATGTGTCAGAAACAGCGCAGCAACATGCTAGCACAGCGCTAACACTAGCGCACCGCTAATGCTAGCGCAGTGCTAACAGGGCCGGTATAAAAAAGACATACCGGTGAAAGTCACTTCCTTCCTTTTCCACTCGAGTTCGTTAGAAAAATGCACGAATTAGCAGCATCACTGCATAAAACGCAGTGTTGAAAGCGTGTGAAAAAAGTCGCAGTTTATAGGCCGGAAATTACAGTACTGTTTTGGACGTTTAATATCTATCAGTTTTCAGTCTGTTGGAGTGAAAGGCTTGACTCGCGATGCACACGTTGCCTCTTTTATCCTTTGTTAAGTAGAAAAACTGTCAAACTGTCAACTTCTTGAGTGAAACAGCCCCCGCGGGGCACTGGTGAACGGTGGCTAGTTCAGGGTGTACACAGGATCTCGCCAAAAGTCAAATGCGATAGGCTCCAGCTCACCCACGACGAGGACAACCGCTATTAAAAAAAAAAAAAAAATGATGGATGGATGGATGGATGTCATCTTGGGCTGCATGTGGCGAGCCTCTGATTGCACAAACCAGTGTCCGGCCCCCCTAGTAGGGTGGACAGCCGTGACCTTGGACCACTAGGAAACCTTCTCTGGTTTACCAAGAGGTATTTTATTTGGATTTTTAGTCTTTAAAAAAATAGGACGGAAGAGGATTTATCACAGCGTTGTGTTGCACTTAGAAACTAGAGAGCACCAAAAGAAGCGTCGCCTTTTGTTTGATTTTCGAGCTCTGTCGTTAAACAGTTTAGAACAAGTTTAGGAACAAATACAGGTGCGAACTTGGAACGAGTATGCGTTGGAGCCTTGACAAATAATTTTCGAGTTGTTTACTTTTTGGAAAGTCAAACGACAATATTTTGACAATATTTCTAGTTTGGTGTTATTTTACTGAGGTGCAACGTCGGTAGTTTGTATCCATCCATCCATCCATCCATTTTCTTAGCCGCTTATCCTCACAAAGCTGTCAACAAGGCAGGAGGCGTGGGACACCCTGAACTGGTTGTCAGACACCAGCAGGGCACATGGAGACAAACAGCCGCACTCACAATCACACCTAGGGGCAATTTAGAGGGTCCAATTAATGCTGCATGTTTTTTTGCGATGTGGGAGGAAACCAGAGAGCCCGGAGGAAACCCACGCAGGCACGGGGAGAACATGCAAACTTCACACATGCGGGTCCAGGATCGAACCATGGACCTCGGAACTGTGAGCCCACCGTGCCGCTCCGGTAGTTTGTATATCCAGGAAAATCAAACATCTTTTTTTTTTTTTTTTTAAGGAAAGTCGAATGTCAATCTTTTGTATTTTATAGAAAATTAATTATCAAGTGGAGGCACGGCAGATCAGCTGGAAAGCTGGAAATCTCGGGTTCGAGACCGGCCCCACCTGTGTGGAGTTTGCATCTCCTCGCCGTGCCTGCGTGGGTTTTCTCCGGGCACGCCGGTTTCCTCCCACATCCCCAAAAAACATGCAACATTAATTGGGCACTCTAAATTGCGCATAGGTGTGATTGTGAGTGCGGCTGTTTGTCTCGATGTGCCCTGTGATTGGCTGGCAACCAGTTCAAGGGTGTACCCCACCTCCTGTCCGTTGACCGCTGGGATAGGCTCCAGCACCCCCGCGACCCTCGTGAGGATAAGCGGCTAAAAAAAATTGATGGTTGGATAATTATCAAGTTTGTATTCTTTGGAAGTGCAAAATCAATAGTTTTTCTTCTTTTTCAGATGGCAGTGAATGAATTGTAATATTTAGTACTATAAAATGGCCTCATGGCTTTTAGCGGTTACATTGGGCCCCAAAACGCAGCTGGAAATTTCATTCGCACCTCACCTGTTTATATTTAGCGCCGCGCTGATATTCACGTCGGCAGGAGTTGGCAAATATGACGCGCTGCCAAAGCGTGTCGCTAACCGTGACCGGGAACTAAGCTGCGCCGTATTTCTTTACAGAGCACACGTGAAAAATGGATCGAGTCGCTGGTCCAAGTCGAGCCATTAAGGCTGCAGCAAATTATTTTGATTATTGATTCACCCGTTATTTTTTTCCCCATAAATCGATGAATCATTACAAAAAAAACAATCTTTTTCATCACTTTATTCAAAAACGGGACATTATTTTAAATAAGTATTGCAAAAAATGCTTACAAAATAAATGGAGTAAGATTCAGTTTGTAATTTGGTCAGTTACACATTGGGTAATAGTCGAAAAAATGTTTTCCAAAGTAAAAGCAGATGTTTGCATGACATCTGTACAACAGAAAATGAAAATATTCACTGAGGCGGACATTCCGAGTATTAAGACAATTTTAAAGCCTTTAATCCAGGGGTGTCAAACTCATTTTTGTCGCCGGCCACATTGTGGTTCCGGAGTCCCTCAGAGGGCCATTATGACTGTGAAACAAAAATATTTAGTCACCTTATCAAATTTACATCATCAATTTATGAACTAGTTTTGGAATCAGAAATCAAGGGTAATGTGTTTTTCAGCTACCGTAATTCCCGGCCTACAGAGCGCACCCAGTACATTTGTAAAGGAAATACCATTTGGTACATACAAAGGCCGCCGCTGTGTAAAAGCCGCAAGTGCCCACATTGAAACACGAGATATTTACAAAAAAAGATGGTACGCATAAAGTGTTTAATGCCAGTACAGCGCTAACACAAGCGTGGTGCTAACTGTAGCGTAGCGCTAAGGCTAGTGCAGCGCTGACAGGGCCGGTTTAAAAAAAAAAAAAAACTTACCGTAAAACTCACTGAGACACGCCAGTAACACAGCAGGAATACACTAGCACAGTGCTCACGCTAGTGCAACACTAACATGGCCGGTAAAAGGCACTCCCTCAGCACATATATTCCACCGGTCTCACTCTTACCTTTTTCGCTCGAGTGCCCCGTTGCGGCCGTTAGAAAGAAAATGCACAAATTCTCCACATAAACCACAGGGTTAAAAGCATGTGGGGGGGGGGGGAAGTCGCGGCTTGTAGGCCGAAAATTACGGTATTCACATTTGGTAACACAAAAATGCTTGTAGTATCTCAACTTTATGATTGATGATATATGACAATGTGAAGTTTTGGTACAGATTTTTCCAAGAATCATGGAAATTGACACTCTAGATTTGGCTTTGCGGGCCACATAAAATCATGTGGCAGGCCAGATCTGGCCCCCGGGCCTTGAGTTTGACACCTGTGTTCTAATTGATCCTCAAAATACAATTATTGGTAATTAATTTGATAATTAATTGTCGATTGTTTACTTTGTTAAAAGGACAACCGTCCAAAAGCTCCATCAAAACCAAAACAATTGAGTTTTGTGCACTTTACATTCTTTGTATCTTTGCAAGTCCTTTTTCTTTTTCAACTAGCAAAAAAAACATTAACAATAAATGCTCGGCGCAGATGCACTTTGTACATTGCTGCCTTTGTTTTGTTGTCCTCATGGGCATGCAAGCTGATAATTAAACTGGCACACGCAGAAGAAACACACAAGGCTTTTCTTGTCGGCCTTCCCACGAGCTGCCACAATCACGGCACGCAGACCCTTAAAAAAAAAAAAAAAAACAAGAAAAAAAAAACTTTTATCTGCATCTTCAGTGTAGAATCCGCCGAGCTAGACGGTCGCCTAAACGGGTTTCCTCACAAAATAAGCACGTCAGCACCTCTGCGGCTTTTGTAATTTGTGTTTTTAGGCGAGTCGCTTGCCTCTGGGCTGATTTTTGTTGAGTGGCAGGAAGTAGCCGGGGCCACGCGCGTAGTGTCAGGCTGACGGTTTTGCTGGCTAAAGGGTTGCCTTACAAACAGGAAGTAAACACAATGTAGGTTCATATGTCGACGTTTTCACTCATTGCTCGTTTTCAGTCCGTTATGCTACTTAGATCAGTGGCGGAAATGATCCGCAGGGAACGAAATTGAATGCGTTGTAACCACTGCAATTTTATTACCCCGTGGATGTTTTATTGAATTGTTCATATTTACCAACAGCAAACTGGCGCTCGAAAGTACTTTGTCAGAGTTGCGCTGTGCGTCTAAAATAGCCTCAAGAGCCGCTACATTAGCAAATGACAGTTTGATTGTGAAAGGCAAATTATATTCATCCATTTTCTGAGCTGCTTATCCTCACAAGGGTCGCGGGAGTGCCAATGGCAGCTATCATTGGGTAGGAAGCGGGGTACACCTCGAACTGGTTGCCGGCCAATCGCAGGGCACATACAGACAGACAATAGTCGCACTCACGATCACACCTACGGGCAATTTAGAGTGTCCGATTTAATGTTGCATGTTTTGGGGATGTGGGAGGAAACCGGAGTGCCCCGAGAAAACCTACGCAAGCATGGGGAAAACATGCCAATTCCACACAGGTGAGGCCGGAATTCGAACCCCGCTCCTCAGAACTCTGAGGTCAACGCTCTAACCCACAGGTGTCAAACTCAAGGCCCGGCGGCCAGATACGGCCCACCACTTGACTTTATGTGGTCCGCGAAGGTGAATCATGTGTATCACCTTTCATGATTTTTGTTAAAATTTGAACCAAAATTTCAAACTGTCATATCATACAGGATGACGTTGAGATATTGCAAGCATTTTTGTGTTACCAAACATCGACAATAGTTGAAAAATCCATCACCCTTGATTTTTTTCATTTTTTTATTTTTTTTTTTTTTTTTTGTTGTTGATAAATTTAATGTGTAAGTAGGACGGCTCAATTAAAGATTTTGGTGGTTTCATTTATAATGGCCCCCTGAGGGGTTGTGTCAGGAAGGACATCCGGTGTAAAACTCTGCCAAACAAATGTACGTTCATCTGAGGTGACACGCTGTGGCGACCTCTAACGGGACAACCCGAAAGGAAAAGAAGAAGAAGAAGTCATAATGACATAAACCGTAACTGCAATGTGGCCCGTGATAAAAATGAGTTTGACACCCCTGCTCTAACCATTTGTTCCACTGTACCGCCATTTGTTATATCCATCTATCCATGTATTTTCTTAGCTGCTTATCCTCACGGGGGTCACTGGAGTGCCGGAGCCTATCGCAGGGCACATAGAAACAAACAGCTATCCGCACTCACAATCACACCTATGGGCAATTTGGAGTGGCCAATTAATGTTCCATGTTTTTGGGATGTGGGAGGAAACCGGAGTGCCTGGAGAAAACCCACGCAGGCCCGGGGGGAGAACATGCAAACTCCACACAAGCAGGGGTGGGAATTGAACCCCGCTCCTCAGAACTATGAGGCCCCGCGCTCTAACAAGTTGCTCCACCGTGCTGTCCACTTATTATCATTGCGTTAAAAAATAATAATCCAAGGACCCGGCTGGATTTTAGCGGCCGCGTTGATGCCAGCACAATGTGCGTTGCTGTCATGCAACTCCACTCATTCTCTCTGCCACGCACATTTTAAAACAATTAATTTCCTCGTTGAGATTGATAACTCAAATTAATATGGTGTACCACTTTCCCACTGTCTAGTAAATGATGTACTTTTTACAAGTGACTGATAACAGACAGCAAGCAACCCACTGTGGGGTGACTTTGGGGTGTGAGGCACTCCGGCTGACTTGATTGGCTAATTTTTTTTTTTCCCTCCTCTTTCTGACCAATGAGGCGACACGATACTCCCATTTCTTATGTTTAACGGGACAAACAGCCTGTTTTGATTTCTGGTTCATGTTGAACGCGAAAGTTCTCCCGCTGGTGTGCGCAGCGTGCGTGCGGCCGTGTTTGTTTGCAGACGTGCGAGTTCGTGTTGCTTTTAACTCGCTCACAGGCACGCGAGCCGACTCGAACTTTACATTAGGGCCCCTCAAAAGATAACCTCTTTACGTTTATGGATGCCATAAATCCAGCCTCCCAAGCCGTCACTTAGGAGGTTTGAAGGCAACTGTGTAATGTGTGTCATTGTGCGAAGATACAGACATCCGTGTTATGTTCCCATGTTTTTTTTTTTTTTTTAAATGAAGTTTGCATTCATATTGCGCTGTGCTACAATCGTCGACCAACCATACAAAACAAATCCACGGGTTTTTAGTTACACTTCAGAGACCACGAGGCATTTAGCTTTAAAAAAAAAAAAAAAAAAAAACTTTGTAGTCATCCAGTGCTGTGCCAATGTGTAAGCACCCTAATATATAAAATAAAATAAAACATACTCCATTTCATCATATTTTATTTCCTCAACTACAGGTCGAAATCCAACATAGTGACTCCACTCCAAAAGTTCCTGGACTATTTTTTTTTTTTTTTTTTTTAATGGGAAGTTATGTTGGCAAAACTTCAGCTTCTTATTTGCACAATCATCACTTTCTTGGGAGCCTTATTGAAGCCTAATTTACACAAATTTTCCTGAAATATATGACGAACACGTGCACATTCCGTGTTGTGGTCAGGCACCAATTATGAATGCAAACAGTATGTGTCTGAAAAATTTGTATGTAAACCAATTTTGCTAGGTTGACAAATATTCAATATGTACTGCATCAGATTTTCCATATTTGGAAAAGGCCCGATTCTGATCTGTAGGCTAGCTGATTCTTTCTCATAAACCTATCCGTGACAGATGTTTTTTTTTTTTTTTTTAAATATGCATTGTGCATAAATCAGTCCAATGCGTATTTAAAAAATGAAAATAAACCGCTGGGATAGGGTACAGTGTCCATACACGGAAGCGTGTTGAGGTCACACGTTAACCTACGTAAACATCACAGTGACCGACGGTTTATTTTCTTTTTTTTTAAATACGCATTGAACTCATTTGAGAACAATGCATATCTTAAAAAAAAAAAAAAAAATGTCTCTCGGGGTTTAGCAAAGTTTAACATGTGGCCACAACACGCTTCCGGGTACATTGGAGATGACTCCCTATCTTTTTTTTTTTTTTTAAATACTTCTTGGTAATTTGAGATTGAGAAGAATAATTCCTACCTGAAATGAAGTGATCGTTACACACGCGTGTGCGTATTTTGGTTGGGCACCATCCATCGTGTTTAATTGCTGAAATCAATCGATATTTTCTGGTATTCTATAGAACGATGTCTTTGAATATCTGCATCGTCTGATGTAACAACCAACAGCGCAACAAGTCTCGGGCATTGCGAGTATTCTGCTCCTACACTTGTAATCGTACCACTTGTGCGAACAAAGAGATTTGTTGCACTCGAAAAACCCGGCCACGTTTTCGCAAACACGATGGTCCCCTGGGAGTTTCCTAATTCCGGCGTAAAATTTCCTGCGGTTTCAAGTCCCATCGTTTTTGAGGACGTGCGCTAGGTTGGAGAGCATTTAAACGGTTAATATGTGAGCCAAAGTGACAAACTTAACAAACGGCCGCTAATGAATCAAAGCGTGTTTTTCAGTCGTAGGCCTTCATCTGTCATCATTTTGTAGGGCACAATCTGCTAGCGTTTAAGTTTGACTTCTGTCCAAATGCTGCAATTGGACAAATTGTGAGCCAAACCCCCAAAAATGTCCCCCACCCCACAAAAAAAAGAAGCTCTCATTGCACAACTTGAAAGTCGTTTGTCGGTGGTTGTGTCCCCCAGGGGAGGAAGAAGCCCTTCCAGGAGGTCATCAAAGCCAACATCGGGGACGCGCATGCCATGGGCCAGCAGCCAATCACCTTCTTCCGCCAGGTAAGCCCCTCCCCTCTCAACCGTGACCACTTAACAAGGCGACGTGGTGAACGTGGCTACGTCCTTTGACTTCCGCGCCTCCTCCTCTCTCCGTGCGTCGTTTTCCAGGTGTTGGCGCTTTGCTCCTACCCCGAGCTGCTCAACGACCGCACGTTTCCAGAGGACGCCAAAAGTCGCGCACGCCGCATCCTGGAGTCCTGCGGTGGCAACAGCATGGGTGTGTTGCAATAATATGTCTTCCCCGTCCAAACAAAAAGCTTTTATATCACATGACTGACGTTGACGCCCCTTGTACGCCTCCTTCTCGGGGTGGGGGGTCGCTCTGTGTCTCTGTTGTCATGGCGACTTAAAGGGGTACTTCTGGAATGGGCAACCTCCAGCGCTGGGATTTAGATGTATGACCAGGAAGTGCTTTTGATCCAGCCCACTAACTAGTAAATGAGGGCGGTGGGGGGGGGGGTGATTTCGTCATGGATCACAGAATTATGCATATGCATTGAGCAGAAAAGGATAATATTATAAAATGCAGATTAAGTCAACAAATATCTAAGGAAAATTCCGATCAGCGCTTAAGAATTTGGCAAAAAACTGCATCATACTTTGACATCATTTTACATCATACAGTTATATTTTTGTCATTTTGGGGGCTATTTAAAGCTTAACTCGAAGTACTTTTGCTGACATTTTTTAATGTATTATTATTATTATTATTTAGGTTCGTACAGTGCCAGTCAAGGCATCGACTCTGTGCGGCAAGACGTGGCCCGCTACGTCCAGCAACGGGACGGCGGCGTGCACTGCGACCCAGACAACATTTACCTCACCACGGGGGCCAGCGATGGCATCGTGGTAAAGAATTCTTAATATTATTTCATCACATGTAGAAAAACAGTTAAAGGGTGCGTTTGCTGACTAAAACTTCATACAGTAACTTAAACTACGGTGGCTCAGCTGGTAAAGCGTTGGCCTCACAGTTCTGATCCCCGCCTGTGTGGAGTTTGCATGTTCTCTCCGTGCCTGTGTGGATTTTCTCCGGGCACTCTGGTTTCATCCCACATTCCAAAAACACGCAACATTAAATCTGACGCTCTAAATTGACCCTCGGTGTGATTGTGTGTGGGTGTTTGTCTCGATGTGCACTGCGATTGGCTGGCGACCAGTTCGGGGTGTACCCTGGCTCTTGCCTGATGACAGCTGGGATAGGCTCCAGCACTCCCGCGACCCTTGTGAGGATAAGCGGCTAAGAAAATGGAGGGATGGATGTAAAACTACAATTTGTGCACAAGCACTCAGTTGTAGTGGGTGCTGAGTTGTAGTAGCACATGATGACCACCAGAGAGCACCAATGATGTAAAAATACATAGATGTATTACTCAATATGTTGTATAAGTATTAGACTAGGGCTGGAACTAACAACCATTTTAGTAATTTAGTAATCTGTCCAATTTTTTTTTTTTTTGATAAATCCGATAAAAGGAAGTTTTACAATCCTTTATTCAAAAACTGCTATTTTGAAATCGACAATGAAGAAAATACACAAACATAAATCGATTATGATTGTCACTGGTTTGGTTTGTAGTATTAAAAAAAAAAAATGGGCAAAAAAATTCTATTATTGATTTTCAAACCAAAAGCAGTTGTTTTGTAAAATGTCTATTTTTAAAAATGAAACACAAAATAATTAGTCTGCTTTCATGGTAGTTGACAGAAATGTGAGAATGTTAAATTACTACGACTTGTTTTTTTTCTTTCCGTCCTGTTCAGACCATGCTCAAGCTGCTGGTGTGCGGCGAGGGCGCGGCCCGAACCGGGGTCATGATCTCCATCCCGCAGTACCCTTTGTACTCGGCGGCCTTGGCCGAGCTGGGCGCCGTGCAGATCAACTACTACCTCAACGAGGAGGCCTGCTGGAGCATGGACATCAGCGAGCTGCAGCGGGCCCTGGACGAGGCCCGGGGCCGCTGCAACCCTCGAGCCTTGTGCGTCATCAATCCCGGGAACCCCACAGGTACAGGCACGAGGCGGGCTTTACTGTGGAACGGTGGGGCAGCTGGAAAGCGTTGGGCTCGCAGTTCTGAGGTCCCGGGTTCGATCCCGACCCCGCCTGTGTAGAGTTTGCATGTTCTCCCCGTGCCCGCGTGGGTTTTTGTACGGGCGCTCCGTTTTCCTCCCACATCCCCAAAACATGCAACATTAATTGGACACTCTAAATTGCCCACAGGTGTGATTGAGTGTGATTGTTTGTCTCCATGTCCCCCGCGATTGGCTGGCGACCATTTCAGGGTCTACCCCACTGACAGCTGGGCGAGGCTCCAGCACTCCCGCGACCCTCGTGAGGATAAGCGGAATAAGAAAATGAATGGATAACTCTGCCTTTGAGTATAGCCACTAGATGGCTGCAAAGCAACACACGATTGCTCGTCTCTGCCCCCCCCCCAGGCCAGGTTCAGAACAGGAAGTGCATCGAAGACGTCATCCGATTCGCCGCCAAGGAGCGTCTGTTCCTCATGGCCGACGAGGTAACTCTATCGACAACCCGCTTCGCTCGCAGACAAAACGCCCCTGGTCGTGACGCCCTTTTTCTCGCCAGGTTTACCAGGATAACGTCTATGCCGATGGGTGCCAATTCCACTCTTTCAAGAAAGTGCTGTTCGAAATGGGGCCCGAGTACTCCAACACGGTGGAACTGGCCTCCTTCCACTCCACCTCCAAATGTTACATGGGAGAGTAAGTGAGAACTCTTCCCCCAAGCACTTCTCTTTCTGTTCATTTCTGCATGTGTTGTTATTACCGTAATTCCCCGTCCTACTGTGCGCACCTGGTTATAAGCCTCACCCAGTACATTTGGAAAGGAAATACCATTTGGCTGCACCTGTGTAAAGGCCGTAAGTGCCCACGCTGAAAACACGAGATATTTACAAAGAATGACGGCACACAGAGAGTTTAACGCTAGCACTGCCGCGCTAATGAGAGCGTCACGCTAAAGCTAGTGCTGCGCTAACAGGGCCGGTTAAAAAAAAAAAAAAAAAAAAAAACATACCGGTAAAAAAACACTTAGACACGGCAGTAACACGCTAGCGCAGTGCTAACAGGGCCAAATCAGTAAAAGTCACTTCCTCGGCACATATATTCCCTCCGGTCTCATTCTTACCTTTTCCGCTCGAGTGCCCCCTTGTGGCCGTTGAAAAGAATTCACAAATTAGCCGCATAAACCACAGGGTTGAAAGCGTGTGAGGGGGAAAAAAAGTCGCAGCTTATAGGCAGGAAAAATGACGGTATTTTTCCCGTTCGGATCCCAAAACGTTTGACCGCTGTTGGCGCTCTTTCGGCTCTTTTCGGTAACGTAATCAAGTCCACGTTGCTTTTGTAGCGCCGAGGTAAACGCATCGCGTCGTTGATTCATCAGCGGAGAAGTGTCAGTATGTCAAAAAAAATATTACCGCAATAAATTAAAAAAAATATATATACTGCACACTACTAATGAGAGTTTGTAAATTTGACGGAAGTGGCCTTAAGTTTTTTATTCATCTAGCCAGTACAATTAAAAACAGACTCACGCTTCCATTTCGAGACCAGAAATCTTTTATTTAATTATTGTTACTTGTTAGATCGTTTTTTTTAAATAAATCATATTATTTAAGATTATTTTTTAAGTCTTAGATTTGGGGAATTATATTTTTTTCTGACAATTTCAAAAATTTTCCAGGTGTCTTAACATCCTCTTTGCACCTGTAGATACTCAATTATTTTTTTAAATGTCAAATGAAAAACATTTACAAATGACCTTTTATCAATATTCCAGTCTTAACGCATCATTTCACGTACTTTTTTTGTTGTTGTTTTTTCTCCTTCTAGGTGCGGCTTCCGCGGCGGCTACATGGAGATCATCAACATGGACGACGAGGTGAAAGCTCAGCTGACCAAGCTGGTTTCGGTGCGCCTATGCCCGCCCGTTCCCGGACAGGCGCTGATGGACCTCGTGGTCAACCCGCCGCAGCCCGGAGAGCCGTCGTACGACAAATTCATGAAGGTAAAAAATGAATAATAATAATAATGTAATGAAAGAGACTATAACGTGAGTTTTTTTTTTTTTTTTTTTTTACCCTTTTTTGACCTTTTGCCTTTGCCTTTCCGTTCAGGAGCGTACAGCCACCCTAAGTGCCTTAGCAGACAAGGCCAAACTGACGGAGGAGGTTCTGAATACCGTGCCTGGCATCAGCTGCAATCCTGTGCAGGGCGCCATGTACTCCTTCCCTCGTATTAGCATTCCAGAGAAGGCTGTCAAAGAAGCTGCGGTACGTCTTTCCCCGTAAAAACTTTTTTTTTTTTTTTTTGTGCGCCACACGAAAAATAAATCATGGATGGATCAATCATCTGTTTGTTGTTGTTTTTTTTTTTGTTGTTTTTTTTTACCCTGGTCCATCCATCCATCCATCTATCCATCCATTCATTTTCTTAGCCGGTTATCCTCACAAGGGTCCCGGCATGCAAACTCCACACAGGCGGGTCCGGGATCGAACCCGGGACCTCAGAACTGTGAGGCTAACACTTTCCAGCTGATCCGCCGATCCACCGCTTATTTGCGTTATTTTGGACACATCACCAAAAGCAAAACTGTCCCACTATCGCACCCCCAACTTCACCAAGCGGTCTTGTGTCGAAACTTAGTGCAGCTCTGCTTACCTTCAAGATAAGTGCAGGGCTGTCGCATTGGACGTGGGTTTTCTGCATTAGCTGGGAAAGCGTTGGCCTCACACTTTGAGGACCCGGGTTCGATCCCGGCCCCGCCTGCGTGGAGTTTGGATGTTCTCCCCGCGCCTGCGTGGGTTTTCTCCGAGCGCTCCGGTTTCCTCCCACACCCCAAAACACTCCCCGCAACCCTCATGAGGATAAGCGGCAAAGAAAATGAATGGATGGATGGATGGTTTCTGAATTATAGCGTAGTTTGGCAGTCACTTCATAGGTTGTAAAAGTGCGGTGGTGGAGGGGATTTATTACTTAAATTATCTCCACTTGTTGCATAAGAGTTGGTGGAAATGCAACAATTATAAAAAGTAAACTTTCCATAACTTGGCCCCCATTTGTGTGCTGTCCTTTGAGAATTTTCACACGCCTTCAGTGAATACATTTGAACTGTTTTACAACACAAAGCTGTGTAAAAAAAAAAAAAAAAAAAGCCCTTTAAGGCAACACGGTTGTCCGCCAAGAGCGAGAATTTGATTAGTTCCACCGACGAAAAGGTCAGCCGACCCGGCCATTGATCCCCGCTAGCGACATCGGGGATCCGCCGGCGCTCCGAACCGGCGACGGCTCGTTTAGCCGCGACGCCGCGGGGACACGGTTAAGGCGAGCGGGCCCCGTAATCAGTCAGCCGTCCTCGTGCGTTGCCCGTCGCCTCGCAGCGGAATCTATTGGTTCCGTGTAAATCGAGCACGTGATGCGGCCGTCTGAAGTCTTTCGAAGGCCGCTTCTGGAAGAGGAACGTGCGCCGCGGCCCAACGCGGAGGCGGAACGGCAATCGTGAATAAGGCTCAAGAGCTTTGCACTCTAAATAATACGTTCGCAATACATAACCCCTTCAAAAACAAATCCATGTTCTTTTATCCGAGCCCACTTCACTATCGAATGGTAAACCCTAAACGCTTGTATTTTTATTTTTTTTTGTTTGAAAATAAAGGTGAATTCAGTACCTTTAGGATTTTAAAAGGTAATTCAGTGTCGCCGCGTTCTCACAGACACAATCGCAACTCTGACGGCCCTCGGTGGAGCGAAAAACTCGAAGGCCAAACCAACTCAATGCTGAATGGTCATTAAAAATAACCGAATTTTGTTCGGCTTTATGCAGCAGCAGCGTTTGGATCGGCAAAGTTCTGAGTCGCAGTCTCGGCTTTCCTATTGAGACGTACCGGTTAGCGTGTTCTCCATTTACTTCAGCGCGTTTCCACATTTCAAATACGCGCTTGTTACGTTCATTGCAGACTCTAAATGTTGTGGTATGTTCGTGCCAAGGAACCATGTTGAAATGAGTTGAGGAGCTTCATGTAGTGCTTTCTCTGACTTTTAATTGTTGCTGAAATGAGGTTATCGTAACACAAAATGTTTACCTTTAAATGTTGTACGAGCAGCCCACAATGGAGGGGTGTTGTGACAAAGGTCCTGCATTGTTTTTATGTATTTTTATTTTTATTTTTATTTCAGGGAAAAGGACAACAGCCCGACATGTTCTACTGCATGAGGTTGCTGGAGGAGACGGGGATCTGCCTCGTTCCCGGGAGCGGCTTCGGACAGAAGGACGGAACCTACCACTTCAGGTACACAAACGCGGCAGAGTACACACGTACCAATAATAGGGGCAAGTTGGAACGTTTTCCTTCGCTTCCGATTAAAGTATGAAATTGCCTCATTTTTTAATATCTCTGAAAGATCAACACAAGCAATTATTCTGTGGTGTGGGTGGTAAACAGTCACGGTGAGCTGTCGTAAATGGTAAAGCGTTTCAATATTTATGATTGTCCAGTGATTCCTCGGTTCTCAACCGCAATTTGTTCCAGAAAACGGTTCAACAAGGGATTTGTTCGAAAACCAAAGCAATGTTTCCCACTACAATGAATGGAAAAAGCAATAATGCGTTCCAATCCTGAAAAAATATGCTTTTTAAAGTATTTTTTTAGCTTTCCCTGATCATAAACTGATAAAATACATGTATATTTTAAATACTTTATATAAGAAAATAATTTAAGAGTATTTTTTTGCTTAAAATGTATGTTTTAGTAATAGAGTACGCTAAGCTGGGAGTGCTTTGCCGCATCTGTAACGACTCGGCCCCCAGCCTTGTAAACTTTTTTTTTTATTGACAAAAGTGCAGAATAACTTTAAACAAGCTCCTTGCTTTCTTTGGAGCCACCATTTGGGGTTAATAATCAATAAAAAGAAAAACAACAGTCACTACCGGGGGACATGTCTGTGTACAGAGGCCGCGTTATACAGAATCACAAAAGTCCGCTGGTTGCGCCGCGCGCATTATGTTATTTCCGGGTTTTTTCGGCGCCGTGGGAATTCACAGCAAAGCGCGTCGTGGGTCAGCTGGTCTGGCCGCGCGCAATATGTTATTTCCGGGTTTTGTCGGGGGTGTTCGAGTACTGATTTTCATTCTAAAACAGAAGCAAAAAAAATTCATTCGAAAACCGATTTGTTCGAAAATGGGGACGTTCGAGAACCGAGGCTTTACTGTAAATCCTTATTTGTTTTGGTCAACACCAAGTTGGGCTTGTGACTTGAAACTGGACTTTGTCTCACATTAAAAAAAAAAAAAAAAAAAAAAAGTCTGTTCTTTCCGATGTTGTCCTCTTAAAAGAACTTTTTCGAAAGGCATCTTAATGAATTCCTCTCCGTATGTATTTGAGGCCAGAGTTGCTTATTGACTCTGCGGCAGATGGATCGATTGTTTTTGTATCCGCTCCTGCAAAATTAGGAAGCGAAGCTTTCTGCTTTATCGCCGCTATTGAACCGTTTCTCTTCCCGGTGATCCTTCAAAGTAGGCGGAAATCTTTAAACGCTCCCGCCGCCGAAGACGCATGGCTCGGTTCCACAACGCGGTCCTCTTGCTCTCTGACAGCGTTCGCGCCGGTGTTGGGAAAAAGACTCTTAATACGGCACTGCAATTTTACTCGTAAAGCACTTCGAATATGAGTTGAATACATACTTTTCAAAGTTCAAATTGTATTTATTTTAATAGGCTCATGGAGAAATGAAAACTTGTGCAACCGTCTTTGTAGCATTTTTTTACACCTCCTAAAAATACTTGGATCTCAAAGTACTTTCATTATGACCAACATTCGAATACATTAGCTTAGTAGGCCTAAGTGTTCACAGAAAACGAGTTTTGGCTCTTAAAAGCTAAGTTGTAATTTTAAGACACTAACCTGTCGCTGTGATTTGACGGGTGCGTACGCGCCCGCTCGCCGTCGCACTCGCAAATCTGCACAGTCGAGCACGAAAAATCACGCGCGTAAAATTTGTTACGAGTAGAAATACATAGATATTGAAATTATTTTGTTTTATATATATATATGTGTTATATATATATGTATATATATATATATAAATAAAACATTTTTTTCAATACAGAAACACGCAGTCTCTAACAACGAGTTGCTGCTCAGCCTACATCTGCTTCCTTTTTTACCTGACACCGCCCCCCTCCACTCTTAAAGGGGTACACTCATAATTACAAATAGAACACACGTCCGCAACTTTATATCTGCAGGCATGACTGACCACACCTGTACATTTTTCAAATGTGAGTCACTAATATTAAGCACAAATATGACTAAATATAGTAAAATAAAAAAAATACTCAAATGATCCAATTCTAAATGTGTTGCACATCAGTTTAAAAGGTGTACTTCAACAGAATTTTAAAAAGGTTAAAAAAATAAATGCAATTCACTGTACTGTAGTTTGTAGAGAAATGCAATATATTCAACATCCATCCATCCATCCATCCATTTTCTGAGTCGCTTATCCTCACGAGGGCCGCGGGGAGTCCCGGAGCCTTTCCCAGCTGTCAACGGGCAGGAGGCGGGGTACACCCTGAACTGGTCGCCGGCCAATCGCAAGGCACATCTCGACAAACAGCTGGACTCACAATCACACCTATGAGCAATTTCGAGTGTCCAATTAATGTCGCTTGTTTTTGGGATTTGGGAGGAAACCGGAGTGCCCGGAGGAGACCCCCACGCAAGCACGGGGAGAACATGCAAACTCCACACAGGTGGGTCCGGGATCGAACCCGGGACCTCAGAACTGTGAGGCCAACGCTTTCCAGCAGCGGGGCGCCTAACATACTCAACATGAATGACAAAATGAATGAACATTATGAAAAATGTATTTTACAGAATTTAAAAAAAAAAAAAAAAAAAAGTTTCTCTTTAGCTTCGATTGGTTGTCATGTTTTAAGACATTGACTGCCATTAACAGCTTTAGAAGTCTTTTATTTGTTAACTGGGAAGGCTGGGAGGGAATTAATTATGAATTTTATTCTGAGACTTTTTTCCCCCTCAATCAAAGTCAGGGCTTCTATAAATGATTACTCTGATAATTGATGAGTCACCGATTATTTTTTTTGCAATTAGTAGACTCATCGGCTCATTTGTAAGCAGCAGTTTGTCACACCGGCCGGCGGCCGCACTTACAAACTCCATTTCGATGACGTTGGGACTTCGGGTAAAACGTAAATAAAAACAATGCACGGATTTGCAAATACTTTTCAATCTATATTCAACTGACTACGCTACAAACAAGTGCATGTTCAAAATTGACGACCGTTATTATTATGAATTATTTCCCAAACATTTTCATTTTGAATTTGTTGCCGAAAACATAAGAAAAAAAGATCAGACAGCGCCAACAAAAGTATCGGTATTATTGTCGTGCTGGTATCCTTCTAAAATATGAAAAATATCACAAATGTTTTGAAACCTGTTATTATTGTTGTTTTATAGGATGACCATTCTGCCTCCCACCGACAAGCTGAAGATCCTCCTGAGCAAAGTCAAGGAGTTCCACCAGAGGTTCACCAAGCAGTACTCCTAAGTCCCCTCCATTTCTCAAACACACACATTCAATCAAGAACTTTTGGCAAAATTCCGATGCTCCTCCTCCTCCTTTTTTTTTTTTTTTTTTTTTTTTTAAGTGCCTTCAACGTGGACTCTTCTTTCTATCGCACTTCCTTCCTCCACACGGACGTTATCAAAACTAAACTTGCCTCAAAATTGTTGCACAGCGTGGATGGCGAGTACAGAAGAATACGTGCCAAAGTTTTTTGGTTTTTTTTTTTAATTAAAGAAAAAAAAAAACAATTAATGCTGCTTAATGAAACAAACCACAAAGTATTCATTGCCGCAGGCCGTACGTGACTGATTTGCATGCCCAAAATAAATGTCGTGCTTGCTTCCTTTTGTAATAATATACTAAAGGAGAAATTGTAATATGACTAAGGAGCCATTTTCTTCTCGCTGTGAACAATAAAGAGAACACGCTGAGCACTGACAAAAAAAAAATGGAATGAGCGATTCAAACATTAATCAGGCCTGTATTATACGCAAAAGTCAATTATGGTCAAAGTTTTCCTTTTTCCATAATACGTATAAAGGTGAGGGGAGTTAGTTTCAGTGGTACTTTCATAATTTTATTCCAATATGCTAACAAGGGAGACTCTAAGAAGCAAATGCAACGGTAATAAAGTTGCTTTGAAAGAGGAAACTAAGAAGAAAGAGCACTGTAATATTTCAACTTTATTCTCATAAAATTAGGGGAAAAAAACTACATTATTTTGCATGTGAAGTTGTGTTTTCCTGTATAATGTCTTTAATCTTGGAATAAGACTTGTCACAAAATTATAACTCTTCCCACAAAAAAAAAATCTTAACATTAAGTTTATTCTCATAAAATTCATTTTTGGATCCTTTTGTCCTGTAAAATATTTTTTCTCCTGACATGAACATTTTCAGTCTTACAACTGCCATAAAAAAATCTTATAATATTGCAAAATGATTAACAAAAATAGATGTCTTATATTACAAAGTGTCTCCTAAATTCTTTCAATATTACTTTATTTTCTGCATTTCAACTGTTTTATTTAACATGAATTTATTCCTATAAAATTTTTTTCCTTGAACAATTCTAACTTCATTTTTGTCTTTTCAGTTTTACTCTTGTTAAATGGCATTTCTTTAAATTCACATTTTGCTTTTTATATCAATAATTGGTTAATTTATTGTAAATGAAAGTAATATGCGTTTCTTTTTTTATTAAACAACTGGTAAAAAAAGTCAATATAATTAAATTGCATTTAATAAAAAAATAAGACAACCTCAATTCTAAAAATAAAAAAAAATTAATGTACCTGTATTAATTTTCAAGTTCAATTAAAGAATAATTCTAATATGTATGGTAATATATGGTATTATAAAGTGTTTTAAAACAAGTTCTAGGTACTGTGCGTAATTTTTGATGACACTAGCACAATAGTTAGTGTATTAAATCAGAGATTTTATTTCTAAAAAATTACCTTAAATATTATTGCAATCAACTGTAACATTATGGAAAGTTTGAACATTAACACTGCATTCAAGTAATAGGTATATAAAAGTAAAAAAAAAAAAAGTACTTGTGACATGCGTACCACACTTTGAGAATCCCCATAGGAAGGAAAATAAACTTTTCCATCTACTTACAATTATACAACAAATGATTTATGGTAATTGTTATCAAAACAACTTTTTTTTAAAAAGCATAATCAATGTAATATGACTTTTGAGTTGTTAAGTGTTTGTGGTCCAGTACTGCAGAACTTACTGCTGAACAAAACCAAAGTGCCAATAGCGGGTGGCTGTCGCGGGGGGGGGGGGGGTTCGAACGGTAGTTAGTTGACTTCCCCCCGCCCCCCCCCCCGTCCTCCCCACCCCCCCCCCTCTGGCTTCATTTCATCCATTGTTCCGGTTGATTGCGAAGTGAAACGGAACTCCCGGAAACGAATTGAGCCAAACAAGTCGTCATTAACGCGGACGCCCGTCGGCACCGCGGGAAGGAATTGTCGAGCGCTTTAGCGGCCCAACGCTTCAAGAAGCTGCCGGCCGGTGCCTCAAATTCTTTTTTTTTTTTTTTTTTTTTTGGTCAACTCGAAAGTCACTTTGTTGAAGAGCCGACGTTCGCCGGAGTGCCGGTCAAAGCGGCGGAAGGCGAGAAAACAACACGGCCACATCATCGTCCAGACTTTTCCTAGTCCCAATTCAAATGTGATTCAATGAAAACTTTATATATATATAAAATTTTACACACCTATGTCAAAGCAGAAACTAAAGTTTGAGTGTGCGTAATTTTTGATGACACGTAGTAAAAAATATACTACTCCAAAAATTTTGTTTTAAGTGAATATCTTTCATTATTCATTATAAAAAGTACACATTATTTGTCAGAGTAAAAATGACCTTTTTAGTCTTATGATTGTGGAAAAAATGTTCATCATTTTTCCATATTTTTTTTAAATGTATTTAGGCGTTTTAATTGGGGTGGCACAGTGGTTCCGCATGTGAAGCGTTGGCCTCAAAGTTCTGAGGCCCCGGGTTCGATCCCGGCCCCGCCTGCGTGGAGTTTGCGTGTTCTCCCCGTGCCTGTGCGGGTTTTCTCCAAGAATTCCGGTTTCCTCCCACATCCCAAAAAACATGCAACATTAATTGGACACTCTAAATTGCCCCAAGGTGTGGTTGTGAGTGCAGCTTTTGCTTGTCTCCATGTGCCCTCCGATTGGCTGGCGACCCTCCTGCCGGTTGACAGTTGGGATAGGCTCCAGCACTCCCCGTGACCCTCGTGAGGATAAGCGGCAAGAAAATTGGATGTTTTAATTCGAGCGGCACGGTGTGCAACTGGTTAGAGCGTCTGCCTCACAGTTGGGATGACCCGGATTCAAATCCCGGCCCAAGTTCTCCCCATGCCTGCGTGGGTTTTGTCCCATATCCCAAAAACATGCTTGGGATTTATCAGAGACTCTAAATTGCCCCTAGGTGTGATTTTGAGTGCAACTGGTTTGTTTGTTTCTCTGTGCCCTGTGATTGGCTGGCAACCAGTTGAGGGTGGACTCCGCCTCCTGCCTGAAGCTAGCCGGGATAGGCTCCGGCTCCCCCGTGACCCTTGTGAGGATAAGCGGCTCAGATCATGGATGGGTTTTTTTAACGGAAGGAAATGAAAATGGACTGTTTTACCTTTTTTAACAATTTTATAATCTTACCTGCACAAAAAGTGATCAATTTTTTGATGCCAGTTAATCACATTATTTTTACATATTATTGTCAAACATATATATATATATATATATTATTTCCAACTTTATCACCTCGCAGTTCTTTTTTGAAAATGTGTAATATTTATAAAAATTCTCGATTGAACAAATCATAATAGTGTGGCCGTCAGGTGTTTAAAGACTTTGCCCCCCATCTTGACAGCACACTGAGTGCAGTGTATTGTTCATGAATCCGTCCTCTGTATTATCGCGCATATATATTATGGCTTTCCCCCAAGACGGATGACACCGCCGCCGCCCGCCCGCAAGTGTGCGGCGTGCGCGTATTGACGGACTGGACGGGCCGAGAGCGGGGGAGTGAATCGCTTCGTTTGAAGGGCTTCCGCGGACTGTCTTGTTCTTCTTCCTCGCCCATCGCTGTCAGCTTCAATTAAAGTTGACAACGGGCCGGCGGAATCGTAATCGCGGCCAGCCTTCCGTCTTTCTCGACCCGGAGGCCCTCAAAGCGTTGCCCCTCCCCCGCTGCCCAATTAAGCGGGGTGGCTCGCCCGCCGACACCAAAGGTCATCGTTAGCGGGGCTCGCCGACGGAAGGGGGACACTTGGGGAGAGACAGCGCTGTCATGCGGCTGTCTCCGTCATGACAACGACCAGTCTTCCATTCTCTCTGCGCTCCTTTTCTGCCTGATTGTGCGAGTGAATTCAAGATGTCCTAAACCCTCAAAAGGCGGCCCGTGGCCCAAATCTGGCCCACCAACTTCCTGTTTGTCCCCCTTTCGCATTGCTCTGTGGTTTGGTTTTGTCTGGTCACTTTTGAACATTCCGCCATGCTGACGATTCGCAATCAGCCTGTAGGAAAAGCCCCCAGAGTGATTTATTGATTGGGGTGGGGGTGGGGGTGGGGGGTCCCCCTTAAGTATTTATGACTTTTGTATTAATTTCTATATTTGTTATTCAAGCATTCCAGTTCACGTGTCTTGTGGTCGGACACCCGGAATCAGGCAGCTTTGTTTTCGTCTGTGTCAAGCACAAAGTGAGCAACGACATCACAAGTATTGTACACAGGAAGTACTTTGCTAGATATTAGCCGTGAATGGTCCCATCGGAATGTGATCTTAAGTGTTTTACATGATGTTAATAATTGGTGAATGTCACGGGATTCTTGCTAGCTATCACTTTAGTTATTTGATTACCGTATTTTCCGCACTATAAGGCGCACCCAAAAGTCTTTAATTTTCTCAAAAGCAATATAATCAGGTGCGCATTATATATGGATCAATATTTAGCCTTTAATGAGCCTCTATCTAGTGGATGCATAACGTAACCCCAGCCTCTACTGTAGCGTCTATTCTATGCGCCTTATAATGCAGTGCGCCTTATATATGAAAAAAGTTTTAAAATAGGTCATTCATTGAAGGTGCGCCTTATAATGTGGTGCACCTTATAGTGCGGAAAAAATGATCCTATATTCGGGTTCGCTTATCATCCCTTGTATGTTTTTTCTAAATATCAAACCACACACATGCACAATAACAATACCGGATAAAACAATAAAATTAGCAGAAATTATTCCAAAAATATATTTAAGAGGAAAATGTTGAAAATATTTTAGAATAAAATAAAATGTGATTTAAAAAATAGTCATAAAGGTAAATCAATAAAAATGGTCAAAATGATTCAAATAAATCTAAAACCAGCAACATTAAAAAAAAAAGAGCAGATCAAATGATAAATACTTTGAACACAGATTTAAAACAACAAAAACTGGATCAAAAAATAAACATGATTTTTAAAAAATTACTAAACAGTAAAAAAATGTTTAAAGTTTACATAAAGTATGAAACAACAAAACAAAACATCCCGATGAGAAGGATGAAACAAAACGAGGGGATTCAACAAAAGAGAATCTTTGGCGTCTGATTTGGGATGGATTTTTTTAAGGGCGATTGAGAGGCGGTCCAATGAGATGCTCGTGTGTGTGTGTGTGTGACTTTTATTTTGAAAGGGCGGGTTAGGGACCGGAGTAGGGTCCTGCGTACATATTAAGCCGAGAAGGCCGGGGATGAAATACAAGTCAAATCGCGGAGAGAGAGAGGGAGGGACGCTCCGCAGATTGGGTGATAAATCTTGTTCTGATCAGGTTTCTCTGGTGCCCTCACCCCTCACTCTCTTTCCAGGGGTAATTAATCAATCCCAGACTGCGGCCATTGATCGCCCCCTACATCAGCCGCGAGCCCTCTCAGTATGTTTACACTCCTCGATTGTGTTTGCCACTAAGCCCCGCGACGCTGCTCAATCTCACCGGCGGCGGATTGTGACACGGCGGCCTCGGACCCCGTCAAAACCAAACAACGCATCGATTGACGTCTCCGTGAAAAATCAATCGACTCATTCTGTCTTCTTCTTCTTCTTCTCGCTTTGATCAAAATCCTTTGCGGTCATGACGCGGGGAGCGGGTTGCGACACGAACGTTTTTGGGTTCTGGCCGCCGAGCGATCCCCCGGGAGACCACGTCGACCTTAATCTCGAGGTCATTTGCTGTGTCAACATCGCCGCAAAGTGCTTTAATGCGGACCCTTTCGATTTCAGGAGGTTTTTCGCGTTTGAACAGGAATGAAACTTGATTTTTTTTTTTGAGGTGGGGGGGTGGCAAAATATGAAGTCACACGACTACAGAGCTCTTTTTATTGATCCTTAAACGTCCAACTCTTATTTTCTGTCTTTTGCGGCACTGTTTTTCTCCTCTGCAACAAATCTTTTAGATTGCCTGTCATAAGGATGAGATCAGACCCGCTCACGTGCTTTTGATTTGCCGTTTTTGCGCTGCTGGTACAGTTTAAGAGTCTTTTGTTCGTGTCTGGACTTTGCCTTTTCTGGAAGGTGAAGCTTGGTTTCACGGGCGTGGCCATCTTGACAATGACCGTTGGCTAACTCTTAAGACAGGGGTCGGGAACCGAGGGCTCGCGAGCCATACCTGGCTCTCGCAGAGCCCTCATAACGACATACCGTACGTGTGATTCCTGTCGTGCGGGGTTGCCGTAGTCGGTGTGGCAGTCGATGCGCGCGGGAGCAGAAGGGGTCGAAAACCGATCGGGTCGGAACGGCTAATTACGGAAACGCTTGTCACCAAGGTCGCGCCAAGAAAAAAAATAACGAGGAGTACTGAAGTTTTCAACAAAAATGGACAGAGAGACAGTTCTGCTGTGTGTCTAAATTCTCAGATGGGGAGTATGCCGAAGCATTCGTACTTGAATGTTGCCAACTTCGGATAAAGACCAGATAATCAAACGAAGGTTTTCTTTGGTCTTCGTCTCGCTCTTTTGCCTGGCAGCTCCATCCTCGGCACCCTTCGACCGATATGAGTATACTCTCTCGCCTCTGGACGTGTCCAAACCATCAAAGTCTGCTCTCTCTAACCTTGTCTCCAAAACACCCGACTTTGGCCGTCCCTCTAATGAGCTCATTTTTGATTCTATCCAAGCTGCTCACTCCGAGCGAGAACCTCAACATCTTCTTTTCTGCTACTTCCAGATCTGCTTCCTGTTGTTTCTTCAGTGCCGCCGTCTCGAATTCGTACATCACGGCCGACCTCACCACTGTTTTATAAACTTTGCCCTTCATCCTAGCAGAGACTCTTCTGTCACATAGAACACCAGACACCCTCCGCCAAAAGTTCCCCCCCTTTTGGACCTGTTGCTTCACTTCCTTACCACACTCTCCATTGCTCTGTATTATTGTTGACCTCAAGTATTTGAAGTCGTCCACCCTCGCTATCTCTTCTCCCTCCTCCCCTCTCATTCACACACATATACTCGTTTTACTTCGGCTAATCTTCGATCCTCTCCTTTCCGGTGCATGCCTCCATCTTTCTAATTGTTCCTCCACCTGCTACTCGCTTTCACTGCATATCACGATATCATCTGCGAACATCATGTTCCAACGGGATTCCAGTCTGACCTCATCTGTCAGCCTATCCATCACCACAGCCAACAGGAAGGGGCTCAGAGCTGATCCCTGATGCAGTCCCACCTCCACCTTAAATTCTTACCAGCATGACAGCAGATCAAATTGAATTACGCTCACGATGAACAGATGGAAATCTCAACGTCTGCATGAAGATGAATCTGACGATGTATGAAATTAACTACAAAGCCATCAGCAAAACTGTACAGCACCATAAATCGCATTCATGGTAAGAAATACTTTTGTCATCACTGTTGAGCAACAGCGTGTTTAAATGAATTCAGAGACTTATTGTACTCTAAAAGTGTACTTAGTTTTTAAAATACTTTGTGGCTCTTTTGAAATGACATTTTAAAATATTTGGCATTGATGGGCTCGTGCAGTCGAAAAGGTTCTTGACCCCTGCTCTTAAGATGATAAATTGGGAAAAGTGCTTGTAGCTAAAACTGTAACTAAACCTTGATTTGGACCCACATTCATCTGTCAAAAGGAGCATATTTCTATTAATTTGTTACCTTAACGTAAAAACGACAACAATTGAGTTTGCCCCCATTCGTGGCTCAATTAAGCCAGACTGTTCTATACTTATTTTAAGACTTATTTGACAAAGATTTTCCTTAGTTAAAGTGAATCATCGTCCATGTAAGAATGACTCGAAGACCTCAGTGACTGCAGCGGTTCCGCCAGGTTCGTGCGGCCGAGTTGAGCCCGTCAACGCGATTCACCGACTCCGCAGGACGGCTCAGAGAAAACAAACACCAAAAAAAAAAAAGAAAACGATCTTTTAATTCGGTTAGTAACTTGAAGCAACCGCGCAGTGCCGTGCTAAAAAAAGAACGCACGTCTAGTAGCTGACAGTCAGCGCCAATGTCTGTGAGTGTATGTCGCAGCGAGGGGAGAACCTTTTCAAGACTCTGCGAAGACATACAATGTTTCATCTAGTTTTCTATTTTGAGATTTGCTGACCGGCTGAGATCAGCAGTGTGCAAAAGAGTTTTTGCTCACAGGCACTCGAGGCTCACCGGAATTGAGCTGCCGGCAGTCTGAGCGGTCCGGGTTAGCGGGCGCGCATACTGCCGACGGCCCCACTGGTTAAATTGGGAAGTTGGACAAGTTTTAATGAAGCAAGTTGGAATATTGCCAATTTATGACTATCTCAAAGTGCTTCCCTTCGGAAATACTTTTTTTTTTACGGTACTTTTTTCACTCACTCGTCCTTTTTTCCTTCTTTTTTCCACCTCAACTCTGCTCATCAAAGTCATTACAAGGTGTTAATAATGGAAAATTGTTTATTTTTAAATGTTATACTTTTACTATTAAAGGGTTACAATAATACATAAAATATAATGTAACATAATATGAAATGAAAAATATTATACAGCCTGGGTCTGTAACAAGGAGGATATTTGAGATTTTTACATTGTTTGTAATACATATTTATTGCATAATTTAATAAATGTGTTTATTAGTGCAAAACTTGACTTGAAAAAAATCCATAGCAGTCTACCTGAAATATATATTTTTAAAAGGCCTTTTGGAGTTTACAAATGATGGCTAGATAAAGCTTACTAATTGAAATATTATTTTAAATAGGAAAATGAGATTGAAAAATATAAAATAAAAATATAATAATATACAAATAAATAAATATATAATGTAATATAATAATATATGTATATATAATCTATAGTATAGTATATAAATATAATAAAAATGAAAAAAAAGAAAACATTGATAGAAATGTTTTAAACTTTACAGAGAGATAATGTTACTGAGTTTTGATTGACATTATATTCGATAGCGTGGATGATTGCGAAGAACCCAGAACCGTTTCTTTTTTCTTGTGGCCATCAAAAGTGGTTCTTGAACCCAACTTTTTTGGGGCGACCTCGTCACACGGTGCACATGCGTCTTATTTTTATGACGCCGCTCATTGTGATATCAAGACCGAGCGCGTGTTGATTTGAAGCCCTCATAATAATGACCAGCTGGATGCAAACCAATGAGTGGAATGAAAATCAATAGCCTTGATTTGCCTCTTGAATGATTTTTTTTTTTTTTTTTTTTAAATGCTAATAATTAAAGCCCCTCCGGCGCCGTGATTGCTCCTCCGCCGAGGACACCGGAGCAGCTTTGAGTGGGCGGCGCAATATCGCAATCTGTTCTCCCCCCCCTGCGGAGCGGCGCTGTCGAGTCCAGCCTTTCGCTTTGGCCTTTTGGCGCACGGCAGAACAAGAGAAGGAAGAAGGGAAGGAGGGATGGAGGGAGGAGGGGAGTGGAGGAATGAACCACGAGGAAAGAATGGCGTGTGACAAAACAACACCGAGCAACATCGAGCTCGGGATGTGTCGGTTGACAACAGTCTGCTCGCTCTCATTTTATTTAGTTTTTTAGCACTAAAATTATAATATTTCTTTTTCAAACATCTTTCTGTTATGAAATCACTACATTCGTGCAATAATGACAAAATTATGATTTCCGAGTATATCATTGAATAAACGAGTAAAAGAGACTAACCTAACCTATAAAATGTTAACATTTTTCATCTATATTATATATATTTTTTTAATGAATACAACAAACAAAGCTAATGCATAAGAAGTGCACATCTTATTTTGTCATTGTATTTATCCATCATTAAAAATTTGACAAATATTCCATAACATGGAACAGTGGAGAAGCTGGTTAAGCGTTTGCCTCACAGTTCTGAGGACCCGGGTTCGATCCTGGCCCCGCCTGTGCAGAGTTTGCATGTTCTCCACGTGCTTGCGTGGGTTTCCTCCGGGCACTCCGGTTTCCTCCCACATTCCAAAAAAAAACATGCAGCCTTAATTGGACACTCTAAATTGCTCATAGGTGTGATTGTGAGTGCAGCTGTTTGTCTCCATGTGCCCTGCGATTGGGTGGCAACCAGTTCAGGGTGTACCCCACCTCCTGCCCGTTGACAGCTGAGATAGGCTCCAGCACTCCCCCGCGACCCTAGTGAGGATAAGCGGCTAAGAAAATGGATGGACGGATTCCGTAAAAATGCCCCCATGCCTTGCATCTCGCATCTCAAACGGGGCAGTGGTCCTTCCTTTTGACCTCCATTGCGACGCTTTTCCAGGTTTTCAAGAGACTTGACGCACTCGACACCTTTTTGGGGGTAAAAAAAAAAAACTCACCGTACCCGCTTTTCTCAGTTTTAACTTGTCCGTGCGGTATTTTTGCGGGTATCTTCGGGAGCTTTCAGCGAACAGCAGTGTCACCTTCTGGCGTCTCCCACCTCCCCCAACAGCTTCTGTCATCACGTCCTCATAATTAAACACGGCCCACCTTGACACCCCCCCCCTCCCCCCCACCACTTCATTAAGTATACCTGCAACATCGGTTACATTGAGAACATTTTTAGACATATTTTTTTTTTAAAAACTCACCACTTTCATCTTGCCTGTGGCCCACATTGCCTCATGTTGTCTTTAAGTACTTTGCCATCGTTCATATTTCTATTTCTGTGCGCTGTCGCCATCTTGATTTTTCTCAATGGCGGCGTGGTGTGCGGCGGTTAGCAAGGCTGGCTCACACTTTTGAAGTTCTGGCTCTGAATCCCAGTTTCTACCACGAACGTGTGGCGTTTGCATGTCACTCATTCCAGACTCTAAATCACAGGTTTCAAAATCAAGGCCCGGGGGCCAGATCCGGCCCGCCACATGAGTCTATGTGGCCTGCGAAGATAAATCGTGTGTCAACTTTCGTGGTTCTTGTTCAAATCTGTACACAAATTTCAAACTGTCATATCATAAATGATCATATTTTTTTGTCTTACCAAACATCAGTAATAGTTGAAAACACCATTTCCCTGGATTTCTGACTTCAAAACTAGTTCATAAATCTCGTGTGTAAATATGATGACGCGGAGAAGGATTTTTATATTTTCAGTGTAACGGCCCACAGAAGGGGAACCAGAACTACAATGTGGCCTGCAATAAAAATGAGTTTGACACCCCTGCTCTAAATTGTCCGTAGGTGGGAATGTTTGTGTGAATGCTCGTTTGTCCATTTGCGCCCTGCGATAGGCTGGATAATTTTGTCACAATTTTGAACAGAACCGCCAACTAAAAAGTTCCCTTTAAGCCATCCCCAGTTTTTCACCAATGACTTACAAAAATGTTTATTTTATTTTATTTTATTTTTTTTGATGATTTTACCACGGTGGAACGGTGAGTCAGCTAGTAAAGCGGTGGCCTCACAGTTCTGAGGACCCGGGTTCAATCCCGGCCCCGCCTGTGTGGCGTTTCCATGTTCTCCCCATGCGTGCGTGGTTTTTCTCCTTGCACTCCGGTTTCCTCCCACATCCCAAAAACATGCAACATTAATTGGACACTAAATTGACCATAGGTGTCATTGTGAGTGCGGCTGCTTGTCCTGATGTGCCCTGCGATTGGCTGGCGACCAGTTCACAGTGTACCCCACCTCCTGCCCGTTGAAAGCTGGGATAGGCTCCAGCACTCCCCCGCGACCCTCGTGAGGATAAGAGGCAAAGAAATTTTGTGCCCCCCCCCCCCCACTCCCTTCTACGCATTTGGTAACGGCAGCGCTTTTAATGGTGCAGGTGCACCTAATGAAATGTCCGCTCCTCTGGGCTAAAAAAGGAGCAATCAAGGACCCAGCGAACTCTGACCCCCCCCCCCCCCCCTCAACGCCATCCATATTTCATGCAGCGTCTCTCTCTCATCTCCGTCTTGTGGACTTCTCGCACTCTCACACATTCTATTAGACGATCCGTGCCGCATGTTTTATTCATGTCCTCTGAACATCTGCTTGTCCAGATGTCAGGAATCATCAGATGCGCCCCCCCCTCACCCCCCCCCCCCCCTGGCTCCAGGGACTCCTGCCTTGACTGGCTGTAAATGAACGCCAAAAGCGGCTGTCAGGCCCGCCCGGAGGAATCTTTCACGACTTTTGGGCCCGAGGTGAGTACACTTTGCCGCACATGAAAGTCCAACAATGGACAGGCCCTCAATTCGACCGTTGTTTAAAATGAGTTTTGTGTGTGTGATTGTGGCGGTGGCGGCTGGTGGGCTTTTGACACCGACGTGGTCTCTGAGGCTCGCCTGACTCACTGGAGCTGTGGGGAGGAGAAGGGAGAAGAAGGAAAAAAAAAATAGCAAAGAGGCTAACAAGTTGCCCGCTGACTGACTCAGAGCCGTGGCGGTATGTCACACTGCGCCTTTATGTACTAAATTCTCCCTCGCGCTCGCCACCCTCACCCACTGAAAAGATGTTCTTTTCTACGGGGTGATTAATGCTGCCATTTTTATAGGCTAACAACGACAAAAAAAACACTAAAATGTCAACAAGTCGTCGCTATGATAGCAGTTGGGCGTGAGGCGCGGCGCAAACAGAAGATGTGATGTTTATTACATAGTAGTAAACATAATTTCGTCTAATAATACGTCAAGTTTGCCAGTCAAGCCCCCTCCCGGCTCTCATACGGCAAATTTTTTTTATGGACTTTACGGGGCATTTGTGAGTTTGCCCCAACCATTAGCAAGTGGCTTTCAACTGGATATTTTTTAATGAGTAATACTAATATTACAGTACTAACATTTTTAGTAGTAATAGTAATGATATATGTTTCTTACTGTGTACCGTGGGGCACTTTAGACTGAGCCCCGCAAATTCTGCTTAGCAACAAATCAAATGAATTGAAAAAAAAGAAAAACAGCAAAAGAAAAAGAAATACATACTATAATATAATATAATATATAAATACTATTATATAAAATATAATCATCTTTCCTTTCAGCTTGTCCCGTTAGGGGTTGCCACATAATAATAAAAAATAAATGTAATAAACAAATATACAATACCACTACCACCGCGACTTATAATAATAATAAAAACATTTTTTTTGTTTGTTTTAGCCATTCTGCCCTGTAAAAGAGTACTTTCTAACCACAGCGTCATCTGTTGTGTAGTAGTAATAATAACGATATATGTTTCTTACTGGGGCAGTTTAGACTGAGCCCCGCAAATTCTGCTTAGCAACAAGTGGCTTTGAAAAAAAAAAACAGAAAAAAAGAAATAATATAATATAATATATATAATATAATATAATATAATATAATATAATATAATATAATATAATATAATCATCTTTCCTTTCAGCTTGTTCCATTAGGGGTCGCCACATAATAATAATGAAAAATAAATATAATAAACAATATAATAAACAAATATACAATACCACCACCATCACGATTTATAATAATAATAAAAACATTTTTGGGGGGGTTTTAGCCATTCTTACTGCCCTGTAAACAAGAGTACTTTCCAACCACAGCGCCATCTGTTGGATCTAGTCGGGCACTTCCCCACTTGGCTTTTGCGCAAAATATTTCCGCTGCTCTGCTTTACAGAAGTACTGCAAAACAGCCGCGTATTGGCCCATCCAATTTTTTCATACACAGGCCCAACCGGGCTCCAGTTCCGGTTCATATTAGGCAAAAAATGTATCTGAGATGGAAGGAAGCCACTGAGAGCTTGAAAGAAATATAAAATCAATTATTTGCCATTATCATATGCGGCGTTGATTAGCACTGCTTGAAAGCGACGTTACATTATTCATCAATCATCCACATCGCCTTCGATTGACCATCCCTGATGACAACAGTTTATTAGGTTTGAAAAAAGAAATAAAAAAAATATCACGTGATGACTCGCCAGTCACTTCTTTAGGTACACCTTCCCAGATTTGTACTGAGCATGCGCCATTGATGAACCTTTTTGTTTTATTTAAATATTGTAAAGCATTTGTCTCCAGAGTGAGTTTTTCATTTTTAGCCTGAAAAACGAATATATAAAAAGATGTTAATTAAAAAAAAATGGAAAATAAAAATAACATAATTCACATGAAACCACAGTTAAATAGTAAATATATTTAAATAAACAAGAGTTCAATTTATTTTAAATTTCAAATGTTTTACTTGTTTTTTTTAAAAAAAAATATATATATAACAAAAGAGTGCCAAATAAATTTAAAATACTTCAAAATATTGCACCCCAAAAAATACAATAAATGAAGTATTGGTATAAAAATGTAATCGATACATGTTTAAATAAAAAAAGATTTTAAAATACAACTAAATTAAAAAAAATATTTAATAGTGTAATTTAAAAAATGGGAATTTAAATGTTAAAAAGTATAAAAAATATGTAAAATACTAATTATCTGTTGCAGTGTCAAAGTGTGGCCATCATAAAATATTTACTAATTGTAGATTTTTTTTCAATACAATTTTTGCTATGATAAAAAAGGAAAAAAAAATAAACTGCTCATATTGAGGCAAGGGAAAAAAATGTGTCATTTGCTGAGGATTTGCGTGACTTTAAAGGCCCTCGGGGTATTTTTTAGAGTTTTGTAGACGATTTGGCGACGAGCGCGCTTAAAGTTTCGGGGCCATCCATCTCCTCACGTGGCGGCGAGCTGAGTGACGGGCCGCGCATCCGCCGGCGCTTCGTCATTTGCCCTCCTCAACAAAAATCGTCCCTTCATCGCTCAAACGTTGGCGAAACAAACAAAAGAACAACACGCCTTTTTTTATCGAGACGTCGCTTTTTTAATCCCGCCAATCGATGCGGGCGGCCGGCGTCGTTTCATCGAGTGGACGGGGATTAGCATGGCGGTTACGCGCGGCGAAAGGATAATTTGAGTCAGACAGTTGATCAGGCGACGGCGCCGTTTTGATTTGACTTTCATTTCATGTGCACGTCTGTGCCCAGTCATCCTTCACTGCCTCCTCCCGGTCGCTCCCTCCTTCTTTTCACTTACCCCATAGATTTTCCTCACATGATAAATTGGACTCAGGGAGCCACTGAGGTGTGACCCGGTTCCAGACCACCAGTACAACTTTTTTTTTTTTTTTTTTTTTTTGCTGTCGTCGCTCTCTAATATCGCTAATTAGGCCATTGCAGACCGTGAGTGAGCAATCTTGTAAATGATGTGAATCAATAAATGAATCAGTGCTTTTTCAACTCTTGAGCCACATTTTCCCATTGTCGCAATAGTTTAGATCCACTTAAAAGCATTTTTCAAGTTTAAAAATAAACTCTAAAAACAGATGAAGGCCATTTCAGAGCCACGGTGTCCGCGAGCCAGAAGCTGAGCTGCGCTGTGTTTGTTTGCGCGGTGCACTTTGGTGACTAGAGTGCAAGTGAGTAATATTTCATGTCCATCCACCCGTCCATTTTCTTCGCCGCTTATCCTCACGAGGGTCACGGGGAGTGCTGGAGCCTATCCCAGCTGTTAACGGGCAAGAGGCGGGGTACACCCTTGAACTGGTTGCCAGGCAATCGCAGGGCACATAGAGACAACCAACCAATCGCACTCGCAATCACACCTAGGGGCAATTTAGAGTGTTCAATTAATGTTGCATGTTTTTGGGATGTGGGAGGAAACCAGAGTGCCCAGAGAAAATCCACACAGGCACCGAGAGAACATGCAAACTCCACATAAGCGGGTCCGGCATTGAACCCGGGTCCTCAGAACTGTGAGGCCAATGCTTTACCAGTTGATCCACCATGCTGGCACTACAAGGTATGTGAAGAATATTAAAATGATTGGTAAGTTGGAGGCGGCATGGTTGATTCAGATGGTAAAGCATGGGCCTCACAGTTCTGAGGACCCGGGTTCAATGCCGGACCCGCTTATGTGGAGTTTGCATGTTCTCTCGGTAGCTGTGTAGATTTTCTCTGGGCACTCTAAATTGCCCCTAGGTGTGATCGCGAGTGCGATTGGTTGGTTGTCTCCATGTGCCCTGCGATTGGCTGGCAACCAGTTCAGGGTGTACCCCGCCTCCTGCCCGTTGACAGCTGGGATAGGCTCCAGCACTCCCCGCGACCCCCGTGAGGATAAGCGGCAAAAGAAAATTCATGGCTGGATGGAACTTGGTACACCTCTGTACTAAACTGGAAAAAAATCGGAATACTTTTTTTTTTTTTTTTTTCCTCCACTAGTGTCCCAAAACCCACTCTAAATGGGATTTGGACCCTGACCCACTAGTTTAAATGCTGTCACAAGTTCTGTATATAACAACTACAAATAAGGCCATTCAAAAAAGACAATAATTGAATAGAAATGTAACAAGTACATACAGTAGCACCTGACACTAGTATCAAAGATAAATGCCATTAATCTGTACAGTATATACAAACACACATTACATCTCAGTTCCTCAGTTAGCCGCAGTAGTAGTCTTCACAGTGGATAAAGAAAACACGCTTGCGAGTACTATTACATTGTCTGTCTGCATGTGCTGTTGCACATTGCTGCATAATTCTCATTTTAATAAATTGAATTTGCAAAGTAAAGCGCAATGCATGATTTTTTTTTTTTTGGGGGGGGGGGGTGTTAGCAGTCTACTTCCTGGTTAAGAGAGGCTGAGGAACAGACGGGATTGGCCGATACGATCCTGGAGTCGGACTGATCAACTGGTGTTGTGATTCACACGGTGGAGGAAAGTCATTGCCAGAAAGAATGGAATGAAATATATTTGCTTGTTTCAAAAAGTGCATGTATTTACGTGCGTAAACCTGAGGTCCGAAAGAAATGTTGCAATTTTGGTCGGCATTTTCTGCCAAACTGAAAAGTATCCTTTCGTGGGGGCGGAGAAGTAGACAAGTTGACAGGAAAGCAGTTTTGATCAAAACTCCAGAGGGTTTGCACCGAACACGCGTAAACGACAAAAACCGAGAGTCACACGTACTTCCCGGCAGCTGTAGCACCGCTGTCGGTGTCAGTCGAGGAGTGACGCTTTTCATAACGCGGCGACGTGAGGATTAAAGGAAGGATGCTCGGATGCACGTCTGCGTAGACATCGGGCCGGCGAATGACAAAACGTCAAAGTTTGGTTTGACTTTTGAGACATATTTGAATTTCGAGGCACGTCCGAGGAGTTCCGCTGTCATCTCGCGACGCCTTCCCTTCTTTTATTCATCTGAATTGTGGAAACCGTCCACGCGAGTACTCTCTTGTGGATCATTCTAATCACGCCTCGCCGATGTTTTTGTTGTTTTGGTCGACTTCCTGCGGTGTGATTGAAGAAAAGCGTATATTCTCAGCTCCCATCCATCACCAAGAAAAGACAACAACTAAACATTTGAATTCTCTCCGTGTGCACGTCAGTGGGCAGAAACAAGCGAAGTAACCTATGTTGAGTAGATCGAATCCTCTCATACACCACTTTTGCCCCCCCCCCACCCCCCCCCCGCTACCCCCCAACCCCTCACCCCCGTTATTATTATTATTATTATTGAGGTGGGGGAGGAGATGCGCCATTCGGACCGATGCAGCAGCAGCGCGTAAAAAGCTGCGGACGCTCCCCCTGCACGCGCGCGCCCAAGGGGCAATCGTAAAAGTTTCCCGAAGCACGCCTCGCCCGCGCTTCTTCTCCCCCCGCCCCAGCGACTCAGGCACCGCTCGCAAGCAGGCTGGAAGACCACCAGGCTCGCAGCCGGACTCAGCCGCTTCGCAGGGCGCACATGATCGCGACCGGCGTGTGCGGCGTGGCGCTGGTCCTGGTTCTGGTGGTGCTCATCCCGGCCATGGTCAACTCCGCCGGAACCCCCGCCCGCTACGAGATGCTCGGTGCCTGCCAAATGGTGTGCGACCCCCACGGGACCGCCGCCGCCACGGCGCCGGCGAAGGCGGCCGGTGAGCCGGTCAAAGACAACCGGCTGGTGCAGTCGCTGCCCACCTTCATCCAGGGTCCGCAAGGGGAGCCCGGACGCTCGGGGAGGACGGGTCCCAGGGGCCCCGCGGGCGAGCCCGGCCCGCCCGGACCCGTCGGCCCGCCCGGGGAGCGGGGGGCGCCCGGTCCTCCGGGTCCGCCGGGGGCCAGCGGACCCACGGGAGCCATCAGCGCGGCCACCTACAACACGGTGCCAAAGATCGCCTTCTATGCAGGACTCAAGAAGCAGCACGAGGGATACGAGGTGCTCAAGTTCGACGACGTGGTCACCAACCTGGGCAACCACTACGACCCCGCCACCGGGAAGTTCACCTGCTCCATACCGGGGATCTACTACTTCACGTACCACGTGCTGATGCGAGGCGGCGACGGCACCAGCATGTGGGCCGACCTGTGCAAGAACAACCAGGTGGGCCCGATCTTTCAAATGACACCGCCGTGCTTTTGCGGGTTGGGGTGGGGGTGGGGGTGGGGGTGGGGGGGCTCCGTTTGGACACTTTGACGCAGGCGTTCGCCTAAAACCATTTGCATAATTAAAGAGATGAAATACACCAGAGACGCGCTTACTACAAGCCCGCAAACTCCACCGAACCGTTCACGCTCTCGTGTTTCAATATTTGGGACGTGTACTGCGACCAATTAGAGCGTTTCCATGACACTATTGGCAAACTTGACACTCCACTCAAAGGCTTTATTAAGTACACTTGCGCAATCTCACGAGCTCCAATATCAGAGAATATTGTTGTAATTGTCATAAGTCACAATAACTTGGGTGCAATATAGAACTTGATGTCTAAATACGTACAATATCTTCAGTGAATACTGTATATTTATTCAGTGCTTTCCTGTGGGCAGTTGATGCCATGCTCGGCACTGCCAGGAGCAATACGGGGGTTCAGTGTCTTGCCCAAGGGCACGTCGACAGCCGGAGCCGGTCACCGGACGACCGGTCGTGGTTAAATTTACACCTGTCATACACAAAATAAACATGCACATTGTCCCAAAAATGAACAGTATCTCTAAAATAAATGAAAGATCTTGAAATATAATCACTATTATACTTAAGAATTCTGTAAGCATTTTTTTTTCATGTAAAATGTTATAAATGCCAAAAAAAAAGACATTCAGTTGGACGGCCACAATATTAAATATGTGTATTATAAGTAGCTACCATAAGTGAAGCTTGGAGCTCAAGATAGGAGTTGTACCTAATATTCTCCTCCTCCAAAATATTTGAAAAAGTTGATCCAATGCACTTCTACACCAGTGCAATAATCAATATTAATTATTTGATCAAATTTTAAGTATTTAAGATTAACTTTAGTTATGTGACCATTTATTTTAGTTCTCTTTTTTTTCCTTTTGCCCTGTCACCGGACAGCGCAGGTGTACCTAACAAACTGCCCTTGCCCCCCCCCCCCCAACCAGGTTCGAGCCAGCGCCATCGCGCAGGACGCCGACCAGAATTACGACTACGCAAGCAACAGCGTGGTGTTGCACCTGGAGCCCGGCGACGAGATCTACATCAAGCTGGACGGCGGCAAGGCGCACGGCGGCAACAACAACAAGTACAGCACCTTCTCGGGCTTCATGCTGTACGCCGACTGAAAAACAAACAACGCCCCCCCCCCCTCCCCCCCGCCCGCAACTCCCAAACAAAACCACACCGGGCATCTCGTGTTCCCTCCTTGCTCGCTTCCTCCCTCGCACGCTCCCATCACCCGTTGGATTAGTAGAGACGGTGTTTCGCGTTCGCCAAACGAGCCCGCCGAGGTCGTCGTGAAAGCGTCTTCGCAGGCGCGCGTAAAGCGAGAAGACGAGGATGTAACGTATTTGTTGACGTGTGGTCCGAATGGTGTCTAACTGGATGGACTGCCGAGCGACGCCACGTTGTAATATAGCTGCTGCCGTATAATATGACACGCCATACACAGTACATGTGCGTTAAACCTCATTCGTCACAATTTTCGCACTCTCGGGAACGTATTTGCAGGTGCACCGCACCCGCACCACCCGTGGATCCGTCTTAATCCCACTTGAGTTTATTTGGGCCTGTGTGAACAAGGCGGCCCGAATAAATCAAAGGGCGCAGTTCCGTCCTGTTGAGAAAGTTTTCTCGCGACAAAGCATTACATTTACGATCGGGAAAGCTCACGCGAAAACAAACAAACCAAAATTGAAAGAAATTATAATATGATCTTTCATTTTACTCACTGATATACTTAATCTGTTCAATTGGGCCTGTTTGGTTGAACGCTAAACTATGAAGTTGTTAAAAACGGCATACGCGTCAGTAAAATTACTTGAAAAGTTTATTTTCAAATCATTTCCATTATTTGTGAATCAAAAGAAAAAAAAACTCAACTATTTGCTGTTCTGTTCTCAAGCCAAGATGTCTACTATGAAAAGATTGCTGAGGCGCCATCTTGTGGTATCTTGTTTGAATGGCTAAAGAGATGAGATATCGGTTTCCACGCGTAATTAAGTAACGCAGGCACAGGCTTAATAGCAGCGTGCAATTCCGATGAAGTCGTTTACATCTTTCATGTACGGGCGACGCAGCTAACTGAATTTGAATCCCGAGTTCAATTTTGGCCTCTCGCAATGACAAAATCATTATGAGTGAAGACAAAGGAATAACGTGCGGCATGTGAAGTTAGCTTCCTGCTCCCCGTTCGAGAGTAGCGCAGCGAAAAGAACAAACAAAAAAAAATGCATAACTAAAAATTTATTAGTGACCGCAGAATATAAATTTCATCAGCGTCGAGCGCGGACAATGAGACAATCGTCGAAAGTGACAAAAACGCGTTATCGTCCCTAAAATCCATAAAATTGCAGCGACCGTTCTAATATCGTCGGTAGTTGATGTGGGCATAAGGAGAGGTGTCATTTCATTATCCAAGCCGCTTATCCTCACAGGAGCCGCGGGAAAGCTGGAGCCCGTCCCAGCTAGCTTCGGCCGAAAGGCGGACTACACGCTGAACTGGTCGCCAGTCAGTCACAGGGCAGATATCGACCACCATCACTGAGCGGGAATCGATCCCACGCTGTCCGCACCAAAGGGTGGCGTGTGTACCACGACCCCATCAGTGACTCTCGTAAGTAGAGATGTCCGCAAAATTTCAGGCGATGATCGATTGTCGCTTTGTGACGTTAAGCTACATTAAGCTTTTTTTGTCCCTTGCGAGCGTAAAGAGAAGTCTCCAGTGTTCGGTTGTGTTAGCGCAAACGCTATTTTGAAATCCAAACACTAGTACGTGTGCGGGCACCACAGAGTTCGGCCGAGCGCGACTGCGACGTGAAACAGAACCAAAGTCAATCAGTATTTGCTGTTGCTCAACACAAACAGATGAACAAGTGGTTGTGTTGAGGGTTTTTGGAACCGTCACCCCAAGTACACAAAAAAACTCCAAGAGTAGAAGCGCAAAGTCTTGCCGTTTCTTTCCTTGTCCTGTGCGCGCTCTCGCACTTTACGCATCAGTTGAGCTGGTAAAAATCGGTAGGATTTTGGTGGTATAATCCTTTAAGCAACAGATATTTGATTTGAGGCGGCATCGTGAGTCAGCTGGGAAAGCGTTGGCCTCACAGTTCTGACGACCCAGGTTTGATCCTGTCCCCGCCTGTGTGGAGTTTGCATGTTCTCCCGGTGCCTGCTTGCGTTTTCTCCGGGCACTCCGGTTTCCTCCCACATCCCAAAAACATTGTGAGTGCGGCTTTTTGTCTCGATGTGCCCTGCGATTGGCTGGCAACCAGTTCAGGGTGTACCCCGCCTCCTGCCCGTTGACAGCTGGGATAGGCTCCAGCACTCCCCGCGACCCCCGTGAGGATAAGCGGCAAAAGAAAAGGGATGGATGGATAGTAACTGACACCCACCCTCAAAAAGCTTGACATATCTCGACAGATGCCTCAAGATGGTGCCAAAGCACTACTTTTCTGTTAGACAACGTTCAGGCCTATGTATTAAAGCTCCTCCGCCAACTTCAACACAGTTCTTGCCACCAAAATGCCACAACAATGGCCGCCAAAACAGCTAATAGGTGAGTTTTTAGTGAGCGAAGGATCGTTTGAAAACTAAACAAAAAATCACAAAAACTGAAAAACAAAGATCGCCTTGAAGGGATTTTCCCGCTTTTTCATGCACATGCCAAAGCTTTGCGTTTACATTCTTGCGACCAATAAGAGAAGAGAGTGATGTCATGTGTGAAATCTTTTGGATGACTTAACGAAAAAAAAAAAACAATTAGAGCTTGAAGACAAAGCAAATCAAAGCAAACGTGCATCGTCAGTCTCAATCTGGTTTTGTCGGGAACCAAGATTGGATTTTTTAAGCAATCTGAAGTGACGCACGACCCCATGAAGCTGCCATCTTGAAATCAAAATGTGATTTTCCTCGTCCAAAATGACAGTTGGTCAAGCGCTTGGTGGGCACACGGCAGCAACATGTCCTTGACCCAGCGGTGACACACCATCGATCCACCCGCTGTCAACACCCCCCACCCCCTTCCTCCCTGATAGGGATATCATATATAATTTACCGTTTTAATCCTCCTGCAAGATTCATCAAAAGTTTGGCCCCGACCGCGGCGGCCATTGATCACGGCGTGAAGTCACCCTGCGAAGCCACCTGCCACCTCTCGTTCCCAGACGAGAGAGAGGAGAGCGCGTCCTTCATACCGGGCACTCGCGTCAGACGCGCCGCCGAGGGGCCGACTCGTCCGAAACCGCGGCGGCGGCTGGCCGGCCGGCTGGCGGGCGGGCGCGGCATACTGATGAGCGGCCCGGGTGCTTTCGCGACACGGGTCGGAAGGTGTTGGCGCGGCGCTCGCGCACGGCTCGATTCCGCTAAATGTATGTAACCGCGATATGAAATAAAGTCACGTCTCTGTGGACCACAGCTGTGCGATGAAATGATTCGGAAACGGAACATTTATGGAGATCAAATGCATTTTTTTATTTAATGGGAATTGAGCTGCAAAGAAGAGGTTTGCGAGTACCGGAGAAGTACAATCACACTTCATCGTCAAATGTGACTACAGATGGCCAAAAATAAGAGGCAAAAATCAGAGTTGAAGTTGACTGGAAAACTCACAGATAAAGCAAACAAAGGCGTGTTAGCAAAATGTAAAATGCCATAGATGTGCGAATGACCCAAGTGTTGGTACAAATTTATATGTAGAATAACAGATGACAAATGACTACTTTGTTCAACAGCTTAACTGCAGTGCCATTTTTAGGTTTAATCAAGACTGAATACATAATTATATTTCATATCCTTTATTGCCAATATGATTTAGAATCAATGAAACTACTATGAAGCTGAATTTCTATTTTTTTTTTTTTTTGCCATGCTGCTGCATTAACTGGTGTTTTTGTATCAATATCCCAAAAGTGGGTTTTTTTTGGGGGGGTGGGGTTCCAGGGGGGGGGGCATCACCTCCCTCTCTTGTTATTTCCAGCCAATCAATACAAAAAATAGCCCTTTGAATCCTAATGTTTCCATCTTATAAATCACCGTGGACTACTTAATTGTGTATTAATATTATGATGACACATTTCATCATGATTACGAGACAAAATTGCACCGCGTGATTGATTGAAGGCCGGAATGAATTCATTAAGCCGTCGACTCATCAATCCTGAGATGTTTAAAAAAAAAGAAAAGAAAACATAATTACGGCTTTCTTAATGCAAAAACAAAAAAAAAAAAACAGCATTACGGCTTTATTAAAGGAAAAAAATAAAACTTCATTTGAAGGTGAGCCAGCGTTTGGGGTTTTCCACCAGGATTTTGTCCACCTGCGCCCGCGAGATGCCCCGCCTGAGCATCTTGGGCACGATGTTGCGAAGGATGTGCGAGTAGCCGTGGCCGCCGTACTTGCTCAGGCGGTCCTTGGTGTGGATGTCGTGGGCGATCACGATCTTGTCCTCGTAGCCTTCGCGGACCAGCAAGGCCAACCTGAACGTAGAAGAGGAGGAGGAGGAGGAGGAAGGAGGAAGGAGGAAGGAGGAAGGACGCGGCAACACAAAAACAAAACAAAACAAAACGACGGAGCGCTTTAGTCCTTCGCGAGCGTCTCGGATCGGATATCATCCAAAATCGATAGCGCTTGGCCATTATTTCCACGGAAGGAGCTCTCAAAGGGATTATAATGCACAGTCTTTGTCATATATTTGCAAAAAATAAAAATAAAAAATAGGCCATCTTAGGGAATACAGCTTTGTACTTCAAAAGGGAAAGAAATCATACATTTCTCTAAAATAGAACGGAATGTTCTTCCCAGGAAAAAAAGATGTACAAGTTTGCGAAATCACAATCTTACAGACATTAATTTGTATCACAGGAGTTATCGTATATTTTTTTTGTTTGTCAACACTGTGATCTTCCAGCCTGTATACATTAAAACCAATATTTAAGTTTTGGGGGGAATAAAGTGAGACGTTTTTGTGGAAAAAAAATCCCACTCTTGCCAGGATATAGTTTTGTTTTTAAGTCATTTATTAGAGAAGTGGGGAAAAAAAGTAAATTATTAAAGTTAAGTTAGTAAAAAGTTACAATAAAATAAACTGTATAGAATGGGAAAAAAAAACAGATTCAAATGTTGCATAATTCCAAGATTAAAAATTTAAAAAGAATTTAAAATATTTCCACAAAAACGTCTCAAGAATCGAGTTGTATATCTTCAGGCGAAAGTCACACATATATATATCTCAATAATCATAAAGGAGTTTTCAAACGACCACTAATAATCCATCCATCCATTTTCTTCGCCGCTTATCCTCACGAGGGTGGCAGGGAGTGCTGGAGTCTATCCCAGCTGTCAACGGGCATGAGGCGGGGTACGCCCTGAACTGGTCGCCAGCCAATTGCAAGGCACATGCAGACAAACAGCCGCATTAACGATCACACCTACGGTCAATTTAGAGTGTCCAATTATTGTCGCATGTTTTGGGGATGTGGGAGGAAATCGGAGTACCCGGAGAAAACCCACGCAGGCATGGGGAGAACATGCAAACTCCACACAGGCGGGACTGGGATCAAACCCGGGTCCTCAGAACTGTGAGACCAACGCTTTCCAGCTGCTCCACCGTGCTGCCCCGCAATTTCCCGCCGAGAAGCCGTAACTTTTTTCACACGCGTTCAACCCTGCGGTTTATGCGGTGATGCGGTTAATTTGTGCATTTTTCAGACAGCCACAAGGGGGCACTAGAGCGTAAAAGGTAAGAATGAGACCGGCGGAATATATGTGAAGAGGAAGTGACTTTTACTGGCCCGGTTAGAGCTGCGCTAACGTTAGCGCTGTGCTAGTGTGTTGGTGCTGTGTTACTGGCGTGTCTCAATGCTATTTAACGGTAAGTTTTATTTTAACCGGCCCTGTTAGCGTTAGCGCCACGCTATCGTTAAACTTTTTCTGTGGCTTTTACACAGCTGCGGCATATGTGTGTACCAAATGGTATTTCCTTTACAAATGTACTCGGTGAGCCTTGTAACCAGGTGCGCTCTGTAGGCCTGGAATTACGCTAACGTATATTTAGCATGAAGTCCTGCGGTGTGCCGGACTCACGCGGCGACTCTCTGGCTGTCGCTGGGCATGTCGACGTCCAGCCTGAAGACGTAGTTGAGGATCTCCACCCCGAAGAGGTCGTACTCCATGTAAGTCCCCAGTTCGGCGAAGTCCAGCAGTTCGCCGTGCGTGAAGATGGTCCTGCGGTGCCACAACAAGACACCATATTGAAAAAAATAATAATCATTTTTTAAAAACGGTGGCAGGAGCCACTAACAAAAGAAAAATAAAATGTACCGTAATTTCCAGCCTACAACCTGCGACTTTTTTCACACGATTTCAACCCTGCGGTTTATGCGGTGATGCGGCTAATTTGTGCATTTTTTTCTAATGGCCACAAGGGGGCACTCGAGCGGAAAAGGTAAAAGTGAGACCGATGGAATATACTTGCCGAGGAAGTGACTTTTACCGGTCCGGCCCTGTTAGCGCTGCATTAGCGTGTTACCGCCGTGTCTCAGTGATGTTTTTACCCGGCTTTGTTAGCACGGCACTAGCATTAGCGCAGCACTACCTAAGCTCCAGCTCCTCACCTGTCCAGGTGCGACATCACCGTCTTGCCGATGTCGGCCCCCGCCTCCTGGAGGACGCGGACCACCTCGGCCGGCGCGGCGGCGTCGCGGCCGGGATGGATGATGACGGGGCAGCCCAGCTGGGCCTGAGCGTACGCCGTCGCCCGCAACACTTTACGCTCGCTGTCCGTGATGGGCCAGCTGGTGCCGATCTCGCCGATCACGCCGCAGCGGATACCCGTGCCGTCGGCGCCGTGCAGGACCTCGCCAACTATCACGTCCGTGAGCTGGTAAGGAAAGCGGGATTGATTCACGGCAGACACTAAACTATCGGGCAAAGCGCACGCGGCGTCCACTGACGATCCGGACAAAAATCGATCACCGGCGCTGGAACACAAACGAGGTGTGGCGAAGTCGGCGTGACAAACTTTGAGTTTTGTGGAACAAAGAAGGCCAAAACAATCCGGACCTTTCACGACAATTGCACCGGCCAAAATTAAGACTCATTCTGGAAACTAGAAGAAAATAACAATGATTTTTTTTTTTTAAAGTGCATAAAAATGAAAACAACATGAAAAACTTATTCTCCAATTAGGAATGCGATGGGAAAATGTCTTTATGGTGTTTCAGAACTCCTGCTTTCAAGCCAGTGCCACAATTTCTTTCTGAAGTAATGAGTGGGCCTTCCACGCAGAGGCATCCAGTCAGATGAAAAGGGCGGTCTTAGCCAAATATGGGCAAGGAAGGTACGAAACTAGGTCAACTAGAAGTAACTGTCAGAGGAGCATTTTCTGGTTAATTTTTTGTTTCTTAAATCAAATTGAAGTCCATGTAAGAGAATCATTCTACAGAGGCGTTAAGAGACAAAATTGGTGTATTTTCATGAACAGCAGTGCCTTCTCAAATTTGTATTTTTTGGGGGTATAGTTTGGCTAGTTTCAAGTTTCAAAATATTTTTGTGTCTGTTTCTATTTTGTTTTGTGCATCAGTTGGTAAAGCGTTGGCCTCACAGTTCTGAGGACCCTGGTTCGATCCCGTTCGATCGCCTGTGTGAAGTTTGCATGTTCTCCCCGTGCCTGTGTGGGTTTCCTCCAGGCATTCTGGTTTCCTCCCACATCCCAAAAACATGCGACATTAATTGGACACTCTAAATTGCCCATAGGTGTGATTGTGAGTGCAGCCGTTTGTCTCGATGTACCCTGCGATTAGCTGGCAACCAGTTCAGGGTGTACCCTGCCTCCTGCCCGTTGACAGCTGGGATAGGCTCCAGCACTCCCGCGACCCTTGTGAGGATAAGTGGCTAAGAAAAAAGATGTGATGGATGGCTGTGTTACATTTTGTATTTTTTGTTGTGTAGAGAAAGCTATTTGTTTGTATTTTTATCCTTTATTTTCATACATATTTCTTTTCATTTTCTGTATACTTGATTTTTTCCAAATACCATTTTTTTATATTGATTTTTAATTATTTTAAAGTATTTGTGATTTTTTTTTCTAATGCATTTTCAATTTTTTTAGATATATATTTTGGTCCAAATGGGTATTTTTTCCTGGAATTTCTGGTTTTACTAAGGTTTACATATTTTCTGTTTTTATATATTTTTGTAGGGTTTTTTCCCTTCTATGTTTTTGGATATTTTTTCTCCTAAATTTTTTTACATAACATTTTTTTCCATGTTTTTTTTTTTTGTGTATCTTTTGATGTGTGATACTGTAATACTTTTATATTCTAGTGTATTCTTATACTCAATATTTATTTACCCTCATTTTGGAGGATTTTTCCCCCTCCGTTTTGTATTTTTAAACCCAATATCTAAGGTCCCTACCACCACCACCCGATTATTTGTGTACTGTATACTTTTGTGGTGTAACTCAGTCAGTCGTATTTTCTTGTAAGTGCGTTTTGCACCGGCACCTTCTCCACACTCATCTTGCGAGTGTCGTCCGAGTGCGTGGCGTCCACGTAGAACCCGGCCCCCGCGACGATGTTGACCCCGGTGTCTTTGGCCAGGGTCCTGAGGGTGGGCAGGTCCCGGTCGATGCCCGTGGTGGTGTTCTCCACCACGCTGCCCCCGCCCGCCTTCCTGTAGGCCAGCAGCTCGTCTCGCACGGCCTCCGTCTCCTGGCACAGGAACAGGTTCTGGCGGCACATGTACGGGTTCTGCCTCAGCCAGTGCGCGTGGCGCGACTGGAAGGGGTCGTCGGCCATCGGGCGGCTCTCCGGCGGCGGGGGGACGTAGCAGCATTCGAAGGTCATGGTCAGGTGCTCGTGGGTCATGGTTGGGCCCAGCTGGTCCGGGTCCAGCGGACCCAGGACGCTCTGGACCTTCCCGCTCAGCTCGGTCATGACAGCTCGTCAAGCTGAACGGAGCGCATGCAAAACAAGAGTCTGTTAATGTTTGACAGCGGGGTGAGAGATAAATGACAGTTGGGCAGACAAGCTCAACAGAGCGCAAACCTTTGGACTCCAGAATACCAAAATGACTCCAACTCGTTTCGCAATTTAATTCCGACGACTTTCTCAAGGAAAGTGCGGGAAGTTAGTTTAGGGACGTGGGAAAGCCTACGATATTATTTTGAAATGACCGGATGCCCATAAGCGGGACCTTGACGACCTCGGTGGTGCTAACTTGACTTCCCCCCAACCCCCACCGATTGGCGTTCGCTGAGCAACGCGACAAATCGATTAAGTTCGTCCAAAAGTGCTCCGAAGGGCGCTGCCGTGACCGAAGTTCAACCCAAATTCAAGCTTGAAATGTGTTCCAAGCGTGGAAGGAAGAAAATTGCTGACCTTTAGCGTGCAACTCGAGTCTTGCCTCTGCTCGGACATAAAACCAGAAGTAGGTTGAAGTGGGGGAGGGGGAGGAGTCATCGCGAGATTTTACAAGCACTTCATTTTAACCCAACATTTTAATGAGGAGTCCATTTTCTCTCCCTTTCATGAGGTACACACTCAACTGGTCGCTTTCTACTGTATTTTGTGATATGTGTGCAGTATTATTTGTTTATTTTAAAATGTTTTCTGCATTTCAAATGAGATTATTTTAGTGTATTTTTTCTTTTTATCTAAATCATTTTCCTTTTTTTTAAATATTATTCTTTTACTTATGAAGAGAGAAAAAATATTTAGTGACCATAGAGTCTTGCATGCAAGTTTATTTTCTCTACTTTTCTTGACCATTTTATCTATTTTTTTGCATTCATCATACTGACTATAATATAATATTGTGTGTTTCCAGATGATAAAAATACTTTTTTTTAGTACTGTATGAGTGTAATAGTCAAACATCTTCTGGAAACAAACATTATTATTTATTTAAAAATGTATTCTGCATTTCAAATGTTATGATTTTACTGTATATATATTTTTTACTTTTAGTTTTATTTTATTTAAAATATTTTCCTTTTTTATATAATTATTTTACTTATGAAGAGAGAAAAAATATTTAGTTACTCACCATAGATTCTTGCATGCAAGTTTATTTTCTCCACTTTTCTTCACTACTTTATCTCTTTATTTTTTTGATATTCATCATACTTACTATCATATAATATTGTGTGTTTAGTGATGAGGAAAATACTTTTTTTTTGGCACTATATGAGTGAAATAGACAAACAGCTTCCGGAAACAAGCTCTTATTATTAATTTAAAAATGTTTTCTGCATTTCAAATTTGATTATTACACTGTATATATATTTTTTACTTTTAGTTTTATTTAAAATATTTTGCCTGCTTTATTTTATATCATGCTTTTAGTTATGAAGAGAGAAAAAATATTTAGTTACTCACCATAGATTCTTGCATGGAAGTTTATTTTCTCCACTTTTCTTCACTACTTTATCTCTTTATTTTTTTGATATTCATCATACTTACTATCATATAATATTGTGTGTTTAGGGATGAGAAAAAGGCTTTTTTTTTTTTTTTGTAGTACTGTACAAGTGTAACAGACAAACAGCTTCCGGAAACAAGCCGTTTGTTCTTCTGGCTGGGTGTCTGACATCGGATGCTCTGGAGCCTCCTGCCTGATGTTGATGATGACAATGACGATGGCAGGTATTCATCACTGTATCGGCGCGATACCCGCTGCCGTGATGATGATGAGCCGAATAGAAAAAGACCATCTTGTGAGGAATTAGTCACGCCCCCCCCCCACTAATGCGGTCGGTCATCTGCTCGGCTAATTAGCCGAGCGCAATGGCGACCGATCACGGGGTCGACCCCGTGACCCAATGCTCACGTCTCAATCTCGTCACCGCGCTCACTGAGTTTGGACATTTTTTTTTTTTTTTTAAATAATACTGCAAATAGCAAAGCGACATATAGAACAGGCAGAGAGGCCCGCTGTCAGACGGGCGTCGTGTTACTCATGCGCTACGGCGCCGGTCGGGGGCTGCAGGGATCCTCGTTAGTGACAAAAAGCAGAATGACACTCATTTGTCTGCACGGCCGCCGTGTTTCAGACACGCATCACTGACGGGGGCAGTCTCGGGGAGAGGGATGTATAACCCCCCCACCCCCACCCAACCCACACACACTAACAACAAACCACTGATTTCAGTATTATAATAAGAATTCTGCAGTTTCATTTTTTTATATGAGCACTGTATCCATGCTGTATTGTATACATATTTCATCGCATATTGATTGCATGTTGGCTGTCTGGCCCAATTGAACCAATAATTAAGGTGAGTGAAGATCAAATAAATAATATTCTTCTTTCAATCAGTTTTTTTTTTTACAACAACGAATACATGCATTTGTTATTGTATCCATTTTCTTTTTGGCTGTATTGATAAATCTTGTGAAGCCAGAAGACTTATCTTTTTAGTTGTAGTCTGGCGCCCCCTGTAGACTCAAAGGAGCAACATATTGTGTACTGTATTTATGTATTTTTCTTCATTGACTGAAAAAATATTTTCTTTTACATCAGAAATTGTCAATTTTGATTAACTTCATACATTTTGTTTACCCATTTATGTTTATTTTTTTCCTTAGCTTATCCATTTATCATTAGTAGTATATTAGATTTTTTTGGTAAAAAAATATTTACTTAATGTTTATTTTTCTATATAATAGTTTGTAATAATTAAAGTATTATTTTATTTCCTTAAGATAAAGACATTACATTCCTTTTTATATGTTCGACTTTATTTTTAACTTTTAAATTAATTACTTGAACACATACAAGTAGTTCCCTTTTTCCTGTCTTTAGATTTTATTTTGTTGTTGTTTCATGATATTTTATCCACTTTGAATATTTTTCCGTATTGTTTGAATTCACAAATATTGACACTTAATTTCTTGTCATTGGATACTTTTTATTTAAAGTAATGTGTATTTTATTTTTTGTTTTCTTTCAGTTTATTTTAATTGATTTACTTAGTTTTATTTATTTATTCATCTTTTATCTTATTTTCTTTTAAATTATTTTTGGTCGAAATATTTTATATTGGGTGAATGCATTTGCTCTAATTTTATTTGACTTGAAATTGATTTGATTTACAGTATTTTCTTTCCCACGCAAATTTTTCTTTTACTGAAAATATATTTTTACTAACAAAGATGAATCAGATTGAATTTAAACTTGAAAAATATTTTACATACTCACATACAAATGTTTTATTCCTTCATCTTTTATCTTTTTCTTTGATCCTACTTAAAATATTTTTCTTCTCATGAAAATATTTGACTTGGAATACTAAACTTTTTAGTCTTCAAACGATTTTGTTGCATTCATTTTTCTTCAACTATCGCTCACCTACCTAAAATATTGCATTCATTTTATTTTATTTGCTTTTCTTTTGGTGGATTTGTTTACTCGCTTAACATTACATATATATATTTTTTAATATATTTAAACTATTGTTTCGCTATCATTGTTTTATTTATCGAAAAAAAAAAATCTTCAAAACATTTTCCTTTCCCGATTATATTTGCTTTACTTTCAAAACTCCATCCACCCCTCTTCTGAGCCGCTCATCCTCACAAGGGTCGCGGGAGCCTCTCCACGGTTAACTTCGGTGACACAATGCAGTTTTTGTAAAACAAACTCAGCGCGTTAGATCGATGTGTTACGTGTTCGCGCGTGTTTTGTCAAATTGTCAAATATTTTGAAAATCAAGCACGCAGCATGAAGTGTCATGCGGTTCACTTTTGCACGCCGTCACATGATTACCCCCACCCCCCCCACTCTTACTCCCCCCCGCTCGTCTGGACACACGTACTTTAAAAAGCGCTCTCCGCCGCGGGCGTTCCCACACAATACCCCGCCGCCACCGCACTCCGAGGACGACCGCCATTTTGTTCTGCCGCCATGTCCGCCAAAGCCAAGTTCGCCGCTCTGGTCCTGGTTTCGGGTCTGTGCGTTTTTGCGAGCGGCGCCTCCGCCGACACCACGCGCGCCTTCTGCAAGGTGGTCTGGTAAGACCGTTTGACCTTTGGCCTCTGTCACGGAGTCTCATTTCAGAATCCGCCGAATACTTGAACGCAGATTTTTCTCTCCAGGTTGCTGGGTTTGCCGTGCAGTCAGGCCAAACTCGCCATCGTGACCCAAATCAAAGCCATGGGCTCGTACAAGGTGACAAACGCGCCATTATTGCTTCACGCGGGTGTGTTTGAAAGTCTGAAGTATTTGCCGCGCCGTGTCGTTGACCCAGCTGGGCCCGGTGACGCCGGCGCTGATCCAGGCCAACCACACCTCAGCCCTGGGTCAGGTGGAGAGCGTTAACTTCACCGTGTCGTCCACCGCCGTCAGCTTGGGGTGCCGCGTGGATGTAAGGCAGATAGATGACTTTGAAAAAATGCATTCGTTGCATTCATAATAATATCGAAAGGAAAATTTGGAAAATTTTGCCACCGAAGCCATTTATACATTTACAATCAGTAGAACCACACACACACACACGCACTCACACAGTCTTGTGGTAAACACACAATAAGTCGGCCATTTTGGTACTGGAAAAGTACTGCAACCCCGACTAGAAACTTTTTGCTATGTGTACAACCTTTTTTTCCAAATCCGGTACTTTACGGTATTCTCTAATCCATATACCGGACCGTTTTCTTTTTTTAAATTGAAAAAAAAAATGTTTTTGATGAACACCTGAGCTAATTAGTGTATTTTAATACTAGTAATTTTGGTATGTTGGCATAAAAAGTTTGCATTGGACACATGGACAAAGCGCAATTAGCGTATACTTTGCATACATTACATACATGCAATTATTTTACTTAAAATATTATTTTATGAACCCAAATCATCATCACATATGTATATAATATTCTTATTTATCAATAATTAAATGTAAGTATTACAGTATTCCGTAATCAATAGAGAGTCCATTTTTCTTTTTTTGAATTGAAAAATTTCATTTTTGATTAATACCTGAGCTAATCAGTGTATTTTAATACCTGTAATTTTGGTCGTAAGTATTGGGTTGGTGTAAAGATTTTGCAAAACACTGCGTTAGACACATGGACAAAGCGCAATTGTGAAACAATACCGTAAACTTTGCATACTTCACATTTATTTTACTGAAAATATTCATTTATGAACCAAAATCATCATCACATTTATATAATATTGTTATCCATAATTACAGCATTCCCTCATCCACGTACAGTTAATTTTTCTGTTTTGAATTTGAAAAATTTCATTTTTGATCAACATCCTGGCTAATTACTATATTTTAATTCCAGTAATTTTGGTCATAAGTAATAGCGCAATTGTGAAACATTACATTCACGTTTATTTTACTTAAAATATTCTATCATGAACCCTAATCATCATCACATATATACAACACTCTTATTTATTAATAATTAAATGTGTTTATTAAACAGTTGAAAAATATATACATACAAACGAAACTGTACTTAATTATACTACATAATTTAAAACAGTATAAGCCGCATACATATTCGACATAATACAAACTTATTTATCGTTTGGACATTCACTGTAATTTAATGATTGCGGTGGGCCACTAGACGGATGCCAGGTACCACTCGTGGTCCTCGGCCCACACGTTGCGACTCCCTGGTCCAACAGAGTTTTCCTTTCAGGGTGCGTCGGCGTCCTCCTTCTGGTCCAGCCTCTTCGACAACGGCACCAACTACTGCAATCTCCGCAACGTCATACAAGGTACATTTCCCTCGCCTCCATTTTTTATTTCCCTTTCCCCTCCTCTAAATTTCCTCACCATTTCCTGTCGGCGCAGGAAGTGGCCTCGCCAAGGCGCCGGGCTTCGCCGAGTACACCAACGAGTGGCTCTGCCTGGGATACGGACTCAACGCCTGCATGAGCAAATGAGTTGAAATATGTCGTTATTTGTTTTGCATTTGCTAATTGTAATAATCATGACAATATAAGATGCAAGCAATGTGCCAATGACGTATATTGACGGGCAAAACTATTCCACGCGCTTCCACTAGATGGCAGTAAGTACAATTAATCCGTGTATCCAGCGCTTACTTTTCACACAACTAAAAGGTCAATAGGTCATTTCTTCCCGTGTGCCGAGATTTCACACGGAATAACACCATTCGTCAGTTAATTAAGGCGGTGTCATAACTATTTTGTTACATATATGCTTCTTGTGATATTTTTGTTTGCGCTACTGTGGTATTTTTCTCATTTTAAACGCGTCTCAGTTAAATAAAGACTGAAAAGTGGCAAAGACCTTGTAAAATATGGAGTTTACGCAAGGAAAAGTTGAATTGCTTCCATTTTCTAAATCAAAGCATTGGACACGTGGCTCATTTTGTGAACGTTGCGATCATTAAAATCATCCTTTCATCATCTCTCCTTTGTCGTGTGATGATTTATGAACCGATGAAGAATATTGTTCGTTTTTATTTGCTTCAAAGCGTCGCCTGCATCTGTGATGTTGATAAAACCTGATGAATAAAAGTAATATCGGTCAAAGTTAGAGGATTATTCGCGTCACAACATCTTTGCGTCACATGATGAGCCACATGAGCAAAATCGACCAATCAAGCAATGGATCTTTCCGATGGCGATCTTAAACTCCGCCCCCTGAGCCATGTCCCGCAAGCTTCCAAAATGGCGACTAAACAGCACGTTTGAAGTCGTTTCTCTATCGCGTTTTTCAGATAATATTGGAGTATATTTTTTTCCAAATGCGTCAGACTTGTCCAAGAGAGTTCTACAGAGAGGTCTCAAATATTTCCCGCAAGGATATGTACACGGAATTAAGATTTTTGGACAGAGCGGGACGCAATGTCAGAGTCACAGCGAAATGTCGGCGATCGATGTGAAAAAGTTCGATGCCTCACAAAGTTCATATTGAAATCCAACTGGATAAAAGGGTGGAATCGTACTGCGCATGGGAAGTAGGGTGAGTGGTTTTTTACTTGGAAAGATCAGAAGTATTATTGTAGTCTTTAGAAGTCAGTGAATGTATTCATTTGACTTGGCCCGTAATCGAACCCAGTGCTCTGTGAAAGTTGTTCTCCTGCAATGTGATAATAATTCAATCAAATTCAGAGAAGATACTTCCCCCTCACTTACTTTTGAATATAAAGATATATGTGTTTATTGATATTGTTCACATTTAGTTGTACGTGCGCTCTTCCGTAAGCCATAATCCATTGTAGGCACTTCCTCAACTGTGTTTTAGGCTTTGGAAAATGAATCAAGCGGGCCCCTTGTAACCTAGCAGGATATCTTTCATCCGAATTGCACGATGAGGACCATTTTCTTCGTAACATTAACTTTTCCAAGCGCACGCTACTGGCAACCGACATTGCTTGTAGGACAACATGGCGAGAGGGGCGTGTCAAGCCAGGGGTTAAGACAATGCGGCTATCTGATTGGCTATTATCGTACAAGCTATTGACAGGTCGGAACGGTCCATATTTCTCCCGTCACAACTGTGGTGCGCAACCTACAACCCGGGGGCCACCTGCAGCCTGCAAAGGCCTTTTATCCGGACCGCCACGTGACTCTACAAACAACCAAAACCAAAAGGAAACATTTCATGCACATCATATGTCATAACACATATTTTTGCATGATATTTACACTGCTGGCGCCACGGTGGATCAGCTGGTTAAGCGTTGGCCCCGCCTGTGTGGAGTTTGCATGTTCTCCCCGTGCCTGTGTGGGTTTTCTCCGGGGACTCCGGTTTCCTCCAACATCCCAAAAACATGCAACATTAATTGGACAATCTAAATTGGCCATAGGTGTGGCTCTTTCCTGTCTCCGTGTGGCGTGTGATTGGCTGGCAAGCAGTTCCGGGTGTGCCCTGCCTCCTGGCCCGTTGACAGCTAGGATAGGCTCCAGCACTCCCTGCGACCCTCGTGAGGATAAGCGGTGAAGAAAATGGATGGATGGATTCACACTGCCTCGGTGGTGCCTTGATATGAAATTAATTTGTTCTGTGGCTGCACTCCGAACCCCAAACGCTTGTATCGGATGTTATCTTTCCCCATTTAAATCAATTCAAATTCATCAATTCCAGCACCCCCCCCAAAAAAAAAAAATAACAAAAGCAACAAATGACAAGAAAAAAAAATAACTTTCAATAAGGGAAATGATACTAAATAATGTTGCATGGGGTAATAACACAATTATACAAAAACATAACGAATTAAACAGTTTGTACATCACCATTAACTGGTTTGCTTTTTATGGCCACCAGGGAGTAGTATAATACAGTCATCCAAAGTGTGGCTCAAGAAGCTGAAGTAATATGTGCAGTTTTCCTAGAGGATGAGAAATACATCCATCCATTTTCTTAACCGCTTATCCTCACGAGGGTGGCGAGCGTGCTGGAGCCTATCCCAGCTGTCAACGGGCAGGAGGCGGGGTACACCCTGAACTGGTTGCCAGCCAATCACAGGGCACAAAGAGACAACAAACCAACTCCACACAGGCGGGTCCGGGATTGACCCCCGGGACCTCAGAACTGTGAGGCCAACACTTTCCAGCTGATCCACCGTTCCACTATGAGAAATACATACCTGCGAATATTGTACATTGTTTGTTTACAGGTCCTGCTGCATGGTTTGTGCTCAAACCAGATATCTGTTGCTTGTAGGATTATACCGCCAAATGCTATTTGTTAGCCCGTCTATGGCATTTTGTTTTAAATATAGAAAGTTTCTACATAGCCCCCAAAACACATGTGTCATTCATCTGTCATTTAATGTGTGCGTGTGTATCGTTTCAATTCCAAACACAGTGGGATATAAAATAGGCGATCATGCGAGTGGCCTTTCGCGGGTGTTGCAAATTTTCCGCCCCAAATACCGGTTAAGAAAAATAAGGCATCATCCAAACGAGATCACGCCAGTCACATGTTGCGGCCAATTTGGTGTAACCTCTGCTGTTCTCGTTCGCTCGTCATGTGCTCATTGTGTATAGTAGTGACCTTCATTAAGCCCATCGCCCCCCCCCCCACCCCTCCCCACCGCCCCCACCCCCACCAGGTCGCCCCGGTCCATCTTTTTCCGGAACGATTGGACACGCCGGGAGTCTGTCAGGTCGCCCGAGTCGGGGGGGGGGGGACGAAGGCCACATTCGACCTACTTTAGGGGCCCCCGTGTAGAGAACAGATGCAAAATGGGGAAAATCATGTTTGCCAAGATTGGGGGGGGGGGGGTCCTGAAGCTATCAATAAATTCATACAATAACAATAAGAATGTTATCAATCAAATGAAATAATATTCTCTTGCAAAATGATCCCACTAAACAAATTTCGCAGAAGGAAAAAAAAAATCTCGACAAAAAAAATGGTACTAAAATAGGTTGAGTCGAAAATTATGAATTAATACATACAACACATAATTATCTAAATATAGAATGCACCCTCAACAGAAATAATTAATATTTTCTCACAAAATTATTCTAAAGAAGCACAATGAGTTGAACCCCCCACTAAAACAAGCTTATAATGCTCATAAAATAAGCAGTAAATTAAATGTAAATTAGTACACATTATATGATTAATTATTGGACCGAAAACAGATGCATAGAGCTGTTTATTAATACAATAAATATATATTTTGTCACTTTATGTTGGTATAGAAACAGAAAAGAAAAGTTAAATAAAATCATACTTAAAACAAAAATAAAATCAACAGTAAATTATGATGATGAAATAAATACAACGTATAAAATATATGAATATGACAGAAATGCACAACAAAAAAATAATGAAATACATTTTCTCACAAAATGATTCCACAAACTTGCATCTTGTGAGGAAGAGGTCATAAAAATCACAATTAAATGTTTGTCAAATAAAAAGTAAACTCTGTACAAGCAAATAAATGTAAGAAAACTAACTATATCAAATAATATATTAATACTTATTCCACAAAATGATTCTACACATTTTTCTAAAAAAGCGTTAAATAATTGGTCTGATCAAATTTTGCTCAAAAAAATTTAAATCTGTGATCAGTAAAAGTAAAAGTGATCAGAAACTGCAAATGGTCTATGTTTTAATAAATACAATAAAAATAATCAGTAAGCACATCCTGTAACATATCATTCATGCAATGATTTCATATTTTCTTTGCAAAATAGAAAATAAAAATAAAATAAATCACCGCTCCGGACAGTTGAATGGAAGAGAGAAAAACAAACGAAAATTAAAAAAAAAAGAAATAAAATAAACATAATCAATTCGCTGAGCACTATTACGAAAAGTATGAAACTATGTGTGAAAGCCCCCATCATGTGTTCACAATTAATATGCTCATTAATGCAGCTCCACAGTCATGGCCACAAATCGTTGGCAAATTAGTAACAACAAATTAATAAATAAAATGTCTCCCAGAAACCGACCAAAACGACAACGTAAACAAACTTGCCTGTGCGCCATGTTTGTTTTTTTATTTCTTTTATTTGGTCTTTAGTGTCTTGCTCTTTGGGTACAAAATATGTCTTCAAATTAATAACAAAAAAATATATAATAGAAAATAAATAAATTTAAATGCAATAAATGAAAATAATGCAATAAATAATTATTTAAAATAATAAAATAAATATACTCTTCTAGAAATTATTGTTGATTGAAATAAAAGTCAATTGTATTATTTAAATATTATTTTCATTAATTAAGTTATTTACCGTATTTGTTGCAGTTGTTGTATATTATTTTATTCAAGGCAAATGAATAAATAAAAATTTTAAAAATAGGACTTTATCCCGAAAGACAAGAACATTGATAATATCATCAAGTCAGAGACGCACAAATGTAAGATGCAGGCATGTGGAAGCTTTATTATTTAAAAAGCCAGAATACAGTGGGGGGGGGGGGTCATTCTTCGTGATTAATATTTTGAAGCAGGTAATGAATGATATTGTTGCTTCATTTTTCTTCACGGATTTGTTCAGATGTTGCAAGTGGCGAGTCCGAATCCCAGGCAAGCCCACTCGTTGGTCATCTCCAAGAAGCCCGGACCGCTGTTCAGTCCGCTTGCTGGGTGGGAATGACACACACACATAAAAAAAAAAATATATATATATATATCAAATCAAAATATTTGCATCACATTTTCCGTCGCGCGGTGAGCTGACCTGAGAGCACATCGTAGAGGTTGCAGTAGTTGAGGCCGTTGTCCAGAAGGCTGGTGAAACCCAAAGACGTGGACTGGCCCTGGAAGTCACCCCCGACACCCCCCCCCCCCCCAAAAAAAAAAAAAAAATCAACTTTTTCCTCTTCATTTTACTTAGTCGAATGGGATTTTTACAGCATACAAAATCATTCAAAAAGATCAATTTTACAAGATATTTTTTGGGGGGGAAAATTTCCCACAGCTTTTATGACATGTAAAATTGTAATAAATCTTGATTGTGCAGAGGAGGAATTATTGTGATATTTTTTAATTTAAGAAATAAAATGACATGTAAAACTGCAATAAATCTTGATTGTACATGGGAGAAATTAATGTGATTTTTTTTAAATTTAAGAAATAAAAATCAAATAAAAAGTTGAACGTCATATTTTTTAAAAAAATGAATTTCATCAGATTTATACTAATAATTTTTGCTTTGTCGTACTCTTTTTTTTTTTTTTTTTTTTTTTTCTTCAAATACATGCCACCATTAAATTTCATAATCGTCATTTTCAAAAATATCTTAGAAAATGAGGGAAAAAAATTAAACAAAATAGAAGATTCGCGTTTCCTCGATTCAGCATCTTCCGGGTTATTGCAACCATGCCTGAAAATAATTTCAATTATGCTTTTCATCCATTGACCATGTTCTGCCCTCCTTACTGTGCGTGAGAGCCTTTTTTAAATCTGTTCCCTAAACACATTTCCATATTTGTGCGTACGTGGTAGAAAAAGATTTGATCAGCGGCGCCGTGGCGAGATTCGGCTGACTTACGGACACGCGGCAGCCGACGGTCATCACGGTGGAGCTGAAGGTCAAGGTGATGTTCTCCGCCGTCAGGCCGTCCGCCGACGTGTGGTTGGCGCTGATGCCCAGGGGAGTGCCGGCCACCAACTGGGGGAGGAAAGTGGGGGGGGGGGGGGGGGGGGCATTTGTCCGTCAGAAAACGTACCTCGATTTGAATTATTTATCCGACTGACAAAGGCCACGTTACCATGTAACGACACTTTGCGCAGCCGAACATGGGGTTGAAGGCTTGGATCTGCTGGACCAGTTTGGCGCTGACCTCGGCACAGGGCGAAGGGAAAAGCCTCGCGGAGCAAAGTTGTCAGTTGGACAAAGTCCGAAACGAGCTCTGGCATACTCGGCCTCACCTGGGCCCCCCCCCCCGGGTCTAAAAATGTCACTCACCAGAGAGTTCTGCAGAAGGCGTGATAGGTGGGCCCGGGAAAGGGCGCAGCCGACACCAACAGGATCATTCCGGCCAGGGCGACGAGAGTCTTCATGACGGCGGCCGCTGGGGATCGTCTCTGGGCCGGCTCTCGGCCGCTCGGCCTCTTATGCGGGCCGGGTCGGGTCACGCGATCGGGCGCGGAAATCGATTGACGACCCCCTGATGATACGTGAGTTCCTCGGAATGATGACGGACCGACAAAATGAAGCCACGAGTTTCCTCGGCCACGCAATTAAAAGGCTCATAGCGATATGTTGCGGGAAACGTATTAAAACAAAGAGTTGTGGGAAAATTGGATCATCAAACGTGTCTAATCGTTATAAGAGATTTGAAAAAAAGATGGAAATTTGAATTAAACAATCATTTATTATTGTTTTATTATGTATTTTTTTTCATTATTATCTATAATTTATTATTATTATTATGGTTTGATAATTCATTATGTATTATTATTTATTGTTTATTATTATGGTTTAATAACTCATTATTTATTAGTATTATTATTTATAAGTTATTGTTTATTATTATTATTATGGTTTATAAACACATGAAGATCTTATTTTCTAAATTGGGCAAAATGTGCTTTTTTATTGTGTAAATCAGGAGTAAAATATGAACGTGTATACTTAATAAGATTAAAAAATATTCATTTAAACGCATTCCACATAGACATCACAGGAAAGGAGTGGTACCATGTGATCCCCACCCGTGACCTATAACCTTTACAACTCGATTTGGGGGGGGGGGATATTTGAAAGATAAGAGAAAAAATAGACAACCAAGATCACGTGGTTGCATAAGTGTGCACACCCTCTTATAACGAGGGGATGTGGCTCCGTTGGACATTAATGTGACCTATAACCTTTGTAACTCGATTTTTGGGGGGGAGGGAATATTTGAAGGATGGCGAAAAATCAACAATCAAGATCGTTGTGGTTGCACAAGTGTGCACACCCTCTTATAACTAGGGGTGCGGCTCCATTGGACATCAACCAGTGACATTCAAACTCGTTAAATGGAAGTCAACACACACCTGAAACAATTAAAGTGCCTCTGATCGGCCCAAATAAATCCCAACATTTAGATATTCTTTTTAAAAATGAAAACTACATCAAATGAGAATTATTATTCGTTATGACATCAGGCAGTATTCATTCATTTCTTATTATTTTTTCCTCCATAGGTTTGGGTGGGCTTTAATGACACCGGTCGACAAACACCGGACAAAACTGCGTCTTCGTTAGTCCGAATGTTGATTATTTAATCAAGAATTCATCATTTCCATCCATTTGTACACATTCCGGCTGGAACCACTTCTGAAACAAGAAGGCGCCAAAGTGTTGGACGCGTCGCCAAATTTCACAACATAGGATGCAAAGGAAGGATTATTTTAATGCTTGAAAGTCAGAGTTAAAAGAAAAGTTGATCGTTTCTTTGTTTTTCTTGATTTCTTTCAGGCTTTGCAGCTGGCAAGGCCGTAGCCCAGGCAAGCCCACTCGTTAGTCATCTCCATGAAGCTGGATCCTTTTGCCAGTCCGCTTGCTGGAACGACAACAAAACACTAGTACTGTACTTCGTTGCTTAAAACGCGGGTCCTTTTGCGTGTGTGGAGCGGACCTGAGAGCAGATCGTAGAGGTTGCAGTAGTTGAGGCCGTTGTCCAGAACTTCGGTGAAACCCAAAGACATGGACACTCCCTGGGTACAATTACAGTACACCCGTTCGTATTATTTCAGCCTACACTAATTCCGCTCCATTCGCGCGGGAAATTCACGGCAAATGCTTTAGTCCGGGCGGCACGGTTTGCCTCAGCTGGTAATGCGTTGGCCTCACAGTTCTGAGGACCCTGGTTCGATCCCGTTCGATCACCTGTGTGAAGTTTGCATGTTCTCCCCGTGCCTGTGTGGGTTTCCTCCGGGCATTCTGGTTTCCTCCCACATCCCAAAAACATGCGACATTAATTGGACACTCGAAATTGCCCCGAGGTGTGATTGTGAGTGTGGCTGTTTGTCTCGATGTGCCCTGCGATTGGCCGGCGACCGGTTCCCATTGACAGCTGGCATAGGGTCCAGCACTCCCCGTGACCTTCGTGAGGATAAGCGGCAAAGAAAATTAATGGATGGATAAATACTTTAGTCCTAAAAGTGTGAAAAGCTGGGAACAAACAAGGTTACACGCAAACGAATAAACAAAAGGATTTTGACACAAGTGCGCTTGAGAGCTCCGACGCTAGATGGCGGCAGTGAACTCCACATCCATCGATTCATATTGCAGCGGAAGCCGCGATTGGATGCATGCCGGAGGTCACATGACCAACGCGGAAAAAGGGGACCGCTAACTTCCTGTTTAGCTGTTAAGTGCAAAATTTGCCGAGATTCGTTTTAGATTTGTAAACATGAACAAAGTGTAAAGATGGAATATTGTCATCTTTGGTACCTCTGTGGTGATAAAGTATTGTAAAAGTTCCTCCCGGTGCCTTCAATTTTACCTTAGTAAGTTGCGCATGTAGCGAATTGGTGGAAGTAATATACAATGATGCTAGTTTGCTAACTGCTAATAAACCCCCGACAGAAGAACAACATTTGCCAGTTTTTGGTAACTATCCTGGTATGCACTGAGAAAACTCACAAATTTATTCTTGTTTTGAGCTCAGTATAGTTTTGGCACCATTTTTTGGCATCTCGATACCAAATAAAAGTGAAGTGAGCTGTGTAATTTTATGACGCCATCTTGTGGCACCTAAAGGTTATAACAAACCCTTTTGGAGCGGTTTGAGTTCATTCTTTTTTTTTTTTTTTTTTTTTTTAAATCGCACACGATTTCCCGCAATCTTTTAAATTTGCCGGACTTACGGACACGCGGCATCCCGGGGGCATCAGGGTGGGGCTGAAGTCGAAGGTGATGTTCTCGGCTGCCAGGCCGTCGGCGGACATGTGGGTGGCGCTGATGTTCAGAGGAGTTCTGGCCACCAGCTGGAGGAACAGAAAATCACTTTCGGGTTGAGTGGATTTTGTTTGGCGTCTGATTTTCTAATGCTAAAGCTGTGGCGGACCCAAATGAGCAGTGGTATCTTGGAACGTTCAAAATGTTTTGTTTTTCAGTCAAAAAATGAAAAATTTAAAAGAACAAAACAGACAATTTGAACATTCAATATTAAATGTGTTTAAAAAAGAAGTGATAACTGCTTTTTTTAAAATTTAAAATGTTAAAAAAAAATCCCTTTTACATTTTCAAATAATATAAATAAAATAGAACGTCTTGTAGCATTCACAAGTCATCTTTTTTAATTGCTGATATCTACTAACATTTAACTTTTCAGAATTTTATTTACGTTTCCTAAAAATAGTCTTGCAACACAACTTTAAAATATTGTAAGTTAAAAAGCAGTCTTGTGACAATCCTCTCATTCATTAATCTCTTCAATTAGAAAAATGTTTTGAATGTTCTAACAATTTTTTTAAAAAGTGGAAGATCTTGGAATGTTATTTTTTTTATAGTTTGGGGGGGGGGAGTAGCCAATATTATGTAACATTAAACTCCAAAACAATATCCCAGAAACAAAACTTTTATTTTCCAATTTTAAGTCATGCTAAAAATGTCAATAATAAAATTCAATAATTTTTGACCAATCAACATTTAAACATATACCCCCCCCCCAAAAAAAAAAGTATCTTGTTTATTATAAGAATACGTAGGGGTGCAAGGAAAAACGCACGGTGGGCCGCCAATTGTACCCGGGCCACACGTTGGCCACCCATTGTGCTAATTACCATGTAGTGACACATCTCGCAACCAAACATGGGGTTGTAGGCTTGGATCTGCTGGGCCAGTTTGGCGTTCACCTCCGCGCAGGGTGAAGTAAAGAGCCTAAAGAAAAACAAACAAAAAATCGGATTCAGATAGATAGATAGATAGATAGAGAGATAAGGTCCTACCACAGAGTTCTGCAGAAGGCGTGGTAGGGTATCGGAATTGGAAAGGTGACCCCGACGGCAAGAAGTGCGGCGAGGAGAACAAGAGTCTTCATTGCGGCGGCTGGAGGTTCTGGCGGACCTTCGTCTTTGGTTTGAGCTCGGAGAATGACTGGACTTGGTCGTGGCAGCGCCTTATAAAACCCGTCGAAGCCGATCATGCGCTGGGCTGAACAGCGGCCTGACAATTGATTGAGCGGGCAGCCATTGATGGCGTTCTCATTAATAAATTACATGACACGGATGTTTTTGGCCCGCGTGACGTCTGTTCTGGGGCCTTCAATGGCACTGGACAAATGTTAACAATTAGCACTTGTGTGCGCTAAAACAGCGGTCCTTAACCACCGATCCGCAGACCGGTACCGGACTGTGAGGCATTTGTTACCGGGCCACAGATATAGAATGACCAATTTATATAATTTGTGTTGTATTTGACTGCGATTGGCTAGCAACCAGTTCATGGTGTACCCCGCCTCCTGCCCGTCGACAGATGGGATAGGCACTCCCATGACTCTTGTGAGGATAAGCGGCTAAGAAAATGAATGGATTTTGTACTCCAACTCGCGTGTCAATGTCTTTTATTTTGAAAATTGACCAGATCTTCTCTACTGCAACCACTGATCGAAAAAAAAAAAAAAAAAAAAAGACTGGCTGGCTCATTGGCCACCAAAACTGAAATCGCCATCCGCCATTTTGATACTCCCAAAACAACCATGTCCACCTGTGCAGCGACAGCAATTAACTGCGCTAATTGCCAGTTTCGTGGCTGTGAGAAAACATTCCACAGGTAAATTAGAAAGATCTACTTTGACACTGTTAAAGTTTGTTTTTAAAGGGTTTTTTTTTCTATCTACTGATGAGCTTAATTCACTTGAACAAAGTTTTGTTGACAGTTGTTGTTGTTCACCGTTCACTCTCTGGTTCACCTTTATAGGTTGACGGTTTTCACAAAAAAGCAATGTCAATATTTTCCCCAAGTTCCTCAGTGGATAAGCAAGAAAACACATTTTCTGTGAAATTTTTGATGAATTTCATAATACAGAACTCTGCAAATTAGCATGTATTTTCCCATTGCCAGTCCTTATTTCCAAAAATATATCTAACTGATTGACTTTAAATTTTACGTTTTTATGACAAAAAAAAATACTTGTTTTTTTTGCTATGTTATGATGATAGTGCTTCACAGCATATTTTGGGAAAGTTAACATATCACGGAAATTGGGCTCCAGGTAATATGCAAGGTTTCTTGGCAGTCACGGTGTTTATTTGACTTTCCTTTGCATTTAGCCTTTTTTTGGCTTACCAAGTCGAATTAAAAATCCTTCATGTTACCAGAACTGAAAAATGTCAAGGTCACACGACCAGTTTTAATTCCGCATGCCAAATTATGAGGAAAAACCCCGCCATAATCCAACCTGTAAACCATGTCCTCCGCATGTTTTGGGAGCACCAAGATGGCGGCCAACTGGCTTTAACCAATCGACATACCGCTCGATGTGTATGCGCTTTCCAATCTATTTTATTATTTTTTTTTTAGATCAGTGATCTGAATTGACACGTCATGACCGCACAGAACGCTTCCGTTTCCGGTCCCGGCCGACACGAAAGGTTCAGATTTCGTTCCCAGCGGGCTGGCTCATGGCGTCAGAGCTCAACGAACGAATCATCATCACTTCCAGCCGCAGGTGACCCGAAGGAAATCCACATCCATTTGTTTCACCCGTGCAAGGGGGACGTCCAGGTAATTTCTGTTTTGTTCTATGTTCTCTCCTCTGGCATGACTGTATCTGAAATGGATTTTATCTAATTTTATTTTGTAACTTTTGCTATTCCCCGCCCCAAAAAGTTCCCGAAATGGTTAAGTAAAGAATATCTTAATTTTAAGAACATGTTTTATAATATCTTGTAAAGGTTAAAAAAAGATTTACTACCGTTGCAAACTGTCCTCATTATTATTTTCTTGTTGTTTTTGCGAGCTTGATACAGCTCGTGGGTATTTTATCATATTCGCTGCTGTAGAAAATGCGACTTTATATGTTTATGAGACACAATGATGACATCTTCAATGAATGTATTGTACAGCTCAAGTGCCATCTCGTCCCCATAAATTTATGATACGCCTTCAATGCTTGTTAAATTTATGCTTTGCTGGATGTTGTTTGTTCATTCGAGATTAGGCACAAACCACCATAACAATGCGTGAATAAACCGATGATGGCGGGATGAAAAGCAAGCGAACATCAAAATTTGGTGGCTGTCCAGATGTTTCATTTCTGATTTTGTTTGGGATGTTGTTGATTTTTGTCTTGACCTTATTGTTTTTTTTTTATCTATCACGTAACTTGAAAGAGATGTGAATGTATTTAAATGGCATTAAATCACTGCGCAAAAATAATAAATTAGGTGAGAAAGCTAGCATTTACAATGGAGTCATACAGTAATCCCTCTTTACTACGTAATTCACTTTTGGCAAATTCAGTGTGTGTGTGTGTGTGGGGGGGGGGGTCCGACTTTGCGGGTTTTCACATTTTGTGGGGGGTTCTGGTCCCCCTTAACTGCAAAAAATGACGAATTACTGTATTGTAAAGGAGACATTTTTGCTAATTTGGAATGTAGTTATGTATTAAAGGTCTACTGACACGAAAAGCATGATTTTTAGTATGTTTTTACTTAAAAAAAAAAAAAACACCCGGAATGGACCCATCAGTATTTTCACCACACCACATGATTTTGACGTATATGGCTTTTTGTAGGCCCCGCCATGAAAATCCTCTCGAGGGATTTCTTTTGGAGAAGAAACAGGAAGTGACATTTTTAGCAGACGCCCATACAGACAGGTGCTTGTTTTTGTACCAGTTTTACCTGCGGGACGGGAGCTGTTTGTTCCTTCGTGTTAGCAAAAAATGCCGGCCCGTTGTATTGCTGGATATTGCTCAAACACTCGGGAGGATGGATTCACGTATCATACTTTTCCAAAACCCCGGTTCGTCGTGAAAAATGGATTGCAATAGTGCAAAGGACGAGAACTTTGTGGGTTCCAAATGACAGGTAGGTGTGTATGCAGCTACTAAAAAAAAAAAAAAAATAGTTTGGGGGGGGCATAATACTCTCAAAACGTAACAAAAGATCCGCGTACGTAAGTCATGGGTGGTAAATGTGTCTGTGGGTGTCTGCGCCGTGGCCGCGCCGATCACGGCTTCAGCGGTGTGGCTCATTACGGTGCCGAGCCGGGCCGCGTTACGGCGTTGTCGTCGCTAGCGGCTCAGTACGCGACATACTGCCATACTGTCTGGGAGTCTGTTGTTCGTTAGAAGTGATTTGCAAATCATCTAAATATGGCTGGAAAGGATATGGTAATATCGCCCCGGTCACTTAACTCGATTGTGAAATGTTCTCTTCTTTGAAAAGAGCTTCCGTGTCCCTTAGTAGGTGGCACAGCGTGTTTTCAATGGCGAACGTCGCAGTGTGACATAATGAACAGACGATGCAGGCAACATGGCTGCCACTTGGATGTCGAGACTTCCACAACTTTGCGCATGGATGACGCGCTTCCCGTTCATATTTATTTTTTCGTATGGCCATTGAAGTGAATAGTTATATGTATTTTTCATTGGCTATTGAAGTGAATAGTTATATGTATTTTTCATTGCAGTATCTATTTTAGAATGTTTATAGGCATGACACCTGCCCTTTAATGTCATGTACGTATGTACAATGGCACCAGAAAGTATTCATACCCCTTCACATTTTCTATATTTTGCTATGTTAGACTTGTTCTAAACTTGATTTTGTATTCATACTTTTAATGAATGCATTTGTTTTTTATTTTTTAATGTCATTATTTTGAAAATACATATTTTTATCCTTTATTTAACTCACGGTGAGCTTATTAAAGCGATAAATGAATGTATAAATAAATAATACACGACACCACAAGCGGTTAAATATACTTTTGTTTTGGCTCGGCCAATAAAGATCATAATCGGTCAAATTAGGGAATCTCACGCCGGCACAAAGACACACGAGGAGTCGTCGTGACAAAAGTTAGCGCGGTCATAAGTTAGCACGTGTGGGTCACGGTCAGCATGCGGACGGCGACTGGGGAAATTCTCTTTTTAAGTCTGGCCGTCTCGCCTCTTTGATCCATTTCCTCCCAACTTGTTTTTCGGCGGCCCAAACTTGCATCGCTCGCTCGAAAAGTTCCTTGACCCGAAACTCTGATAAAATATTAATATTGACTTTTACATGACCCCCCCCCCCCGCCTTCCCCCCACTCTTGGTTCCTCGGAAATGACCATCGAATGGGCTTGCATGGGCAAAGGTTGAAACATGTTTAAATGTTGCTTTCAAAGATTTTCATAAAAAATAAAAGTAATAAAAAAAATAATAAATATATAAAAACATAAACCTAATAAATAATGAAAACTAAATAAGTAGATACAAAATAATAAATAAATTATAGATAAATGAAAAGTAAATAAATGGATAATTTTGTTATAAAATAAATAATGAAAAATAGCTAAATTAATTAAAGATAAACAAATAGATAAAAATGTAAATAAATAGGTAAGCTGATAGATGAATAAATGAAAAGTAAATAAATGGCTAAAAAATATCTAAATAATGAAAAATAAATAAATAAATCAATAAAGAGATAAATAATAAAAATGCAATTCATGAAAGTGCCTGCTGTGGTGGATTACTTGTAATTATAGTAGTTCTCCTTCCAAAAAAATATAAATTCAAATTAGTGCTGGCAATTCCTTGCACCCTAACATGAATTGTGACACAATGAGGGGGCTCGCTCACTCGTTCATTTTGCACTTATCGTTGTTATTTTTTTTATTTATAACACACAGCATATCTTTAACCATGGAGTAGTAGATGGATTTAAAAAAAAAAATCTTTCAAGCAGACAGCATCCTCCACTTTATGTACATTATATATGCAATAGTAGAAGTTTAGTTCTATTACACGAGGCCTCAGATGTGTCGGGAGTAAAAAAAGAACATTTTTTTTTTAAACTTCCTTAGTTGCATCAGCTACTTCCTGTCTTAGCCCTAATGCTTAGCAGCACAAAGTTGAATGAAAGGCAGATCCCCCCTCCCCCCAAAAAATTAAAAAGCAAAGGTGGCGTTTAGTCCACTCGGAAAAGTCCCAGAATAGTTTGAAAAGCGGGTAACTTGGCTCTCTATTAAAAAAAAAAAAAGAAAGAAAGATGAATGCAACTGGAAGTCCAAGAGATAAAATACCAGCTTCAAATGCACTTCTCCGCCTGTCTCTAAGGATAAATTGGGTACTCGGTACGGTGCCGCCTGGCCTTATCGTAGCCACAAATCCACCGTTCATCACGCACACGTTCACTTCAGACGACTTTTAAATGTGGCAACTGACAAAAGCGAGAACCTGACCGCCGTCACGGAAGCTTGTCGTTTCCGCTTTCTTAAATAAAACGGAAAAAAAATATACAAAAACACCCTGTACAGCAATTAGGACCTTTTGACCGAAGCTGCCTCCGACTTCTTTTCCCCCAAAAATGATGATGCCAAAGCGCCGCCAAATCCAGATGAAAGATCGGAACGCTTCGGTTGAATTTCGAGTCGAACAAGCGCACACGGAAAAGCGCCGTCAAAGTTCCGCAAAGCTGCAAAATCTGCATTGATGAGAAACGTTAGTCAGAAGCTGCTCAAATGCGCTTAGATATCATTTCGTTGTTTTTTGGTTAGAGTCTAGCGCGTAAATATTTGCCTGTAGATATGGATTGGCACCGGATATATGTAATATTTGTTTGAGGCGCTTTATTTCTAGAAATATACTCATTAATTCAAGCAGCGGTAGTAGTTACATAACATTTGTTTCTTACTATTGTTAGCAATGTTTTTTTTTTTTTTTCTAAATTCATCTCAGCAGTTTTGTTTTCAATAAAACTACGTCCTAATTTGCATTTCTCGACACGCTCGCTAGACACCCTCGTCGCATCTTGAGGCGCCCGTGATATAATTTTTCACAAAAACATCCTTCTTGCGCTGGCTTTTTGTCCTCTTTTGACCCCCCCCCTCCCCACCCCCACCCCAGTTCCCGTGTAACGCATCAAAACCGAAAAAAGGACGAGCAAAGCCGCAGTAAAAAAAACAGCAATAAACGGAACCGAATTGATGGACCCAACAGAACAAAAGTCCTAAAATCATTTCAACAAATATTTATAAATGGTTAAGATTAGGCTTGGGGTCTTTTCCTCCCAAACAAACTTTGACAAAGACAGCTGCGTTTGTGTTTTGCCAAAAAGATTTTGTGATTATGATTGCAGCTGCACTGATCAACGCTGAGTCTTTTTGTTTTTTGTAATGCTAACGGTGGTTTTAAGTTGAAGAAGATGAGAGAGAAATGAAAGCTGGAGACAATTGGCGGTGATTGAATCTATAGCAGAGGTCGGACAGAGCAATCAACTAGTTATGGAAGTAAATATGTGCCACCAGGATTTGAATTTGATCACATTTTCAAGAGTTGTGTTTCAGTGTAACTTTTCTATGTTAACAATTCAACCTGCCACAATTCGCTGTCTAAAATTCAACCGTCTGTGCCACCTGGCAGGGTTACTTCAGGTCAGAACCGAAGACCCGGCAAATTGTAGTTAGGCTTTCTTAGTCACGTGACGTCCCATACTAACAAAACGTAACTGGATTGGCTGGCTGTTCGGTTCTGACCTGAAGTAACCCTGCCTGGTGGCACATACTGTGAATTTCAGGCAACGAATTGTAGCAACTATTGAAAATGTGATCACTTTACATTTCAAATTTAAATCCTGGTGTCACGTATTTACCTCCATACGAGTCGACTCCTCCGTGTCGACATTTACCACTTGACGTCGACTTTGTCCAGTGTGACGATCTGAGCGCTCCCGGTGCTGAAAAGTCTCCTTGTGATTAATGCGCATGTGTTTATATTTTGTAAACTTCCGGCCATTCTGAAACATCCCCATCCATGCTTCAACGTGTGCCATTCGACAACTTGTCGCCGAGTGGCCGTGTTCACTATGGACGTCTCAGAACGATGAACACAGCGAACGTACATATATGAGTATATCTTTTTTTTTTTTTTAAATCAACTTTTGATTTAAGGTTAGGGTTGGGATATAACATATGTTAGCTCCCTCTATGTAGAAGAAGGGGAACTACGAGACCGGGATATTTACCAGTAAGCGTCTGCTACGTGCCTGGAGTTCCCCTGTTAGTAACGCATGCGCATTCATCACAAGGAGACTTTTCAGCACGGGGGAGCGCTCAGACCGTCACACCGGTCGCCTCCTTAAAGTGAAAGAAACGCATGGCTTTTATTGGTTCCCGTGGCACTCCATTAGAATATATTTTGAAAACCCCAAAATGCTGCGCTAGACAAAAAAAAAATTTGCAATGACGTCATCGACCAGTCGACTTGGACTCGACTTTCATCGGGTTAGCGTCAACCGCTAAAAATCCCTTGTCGCGCAAGCGCAAATCTATGCCACGACGTTTGTTTGTGTCCTTGTGGAGTTATTTGACAGTTTTATGGGGAACAATTAAAAAATAAAAACCCTAAAAGAACCACACTTTTTTTTTTTTAAAACCAATTTTGCAGTCCAACAGCACGTTTAAAATTTGGTAGCAATTGGATAAAACCTCAAGAACACGAACAGCCACTTCAAAACCAAAATGGCGGACTTTTTGTGTGTTTTGGGGCACTTTTGTGTGTGTCCATTCAGGAAAAAACATGTCTACACAATACCACGTTACTTAGTGAACCGGGTTTTTGGGGGCGGAAATTTTCCAAGGACTCCACTTTGCAGCTATGAGATGATTTCTTTGAGTCTTTGCTTATGAAAAAAAAATAAGCAAAAATGTCTCAAGCTGGCTGAGTTCATGGTTGTTTTTTTTGTTTTTGTTTTTTTCGCATAAGCTTTCTTTATACACTGCCTGCTATCTTCACAAATTATGAGACAAAAAAATAAAAAAACATTGAACGTGTGACCAAAAAAAGTGAGGAAAGAAAATGAGCCGACATCCTCTTTGGAAGAAAAGGTCCACACCATTTTTGTGTGTGTGTGTGTGTGTGTGTGTGTGTGTGTTGTGTGTGTGTGTGTACCATATTGTCTGTCACACAATTTCATGTTTTTGTTTTTGTTTTTTTCGCATAAGCTTTCTTTATACACTGCCTGCTATCTTCACAAATTATGAGACAAAAAAATAAAAAAACATTGAACGTGTGACCAAAAAAAGTGAGGAAAGAAAATGAGCCGACATCCTCTTTGGAAGAAAAGGTCCACACCATTTTTGTGTGTGTGTGTGTGTGTGTACCATATTGTCTGTCACACAATTTCATGTTTTTTGTTTTTGTTTGTTTTTTGTTTTTTAAAAAAGAAAGCACAGCTCAGGGTGATTTCATTGAGAACAAAAGCTTAAATCTAATTGGTCGGTGCTCGGGGGGGGGAGGGGGGTTTCTTCAAGCAAGTGTGCAGACGAGAGGAAGGCCAAAAAAAAAAAAAAACCTCAAAAAAAACAAAACAAACAAAAAGGTCCACTTACATACAGGAGCTCGAGTCGCACTCGCTCCATTTGAGTTTGTTAGAGAAAAGAGTCCAAGTGGATAAATACACAGGACTTATGCGATATGGCCTCCGGACCGCCTCCAGTCTCCCTCTTTGAGCGCAGTTCTCGATGTCCTTCCTCACACCCACTCCTGCATGGAGCGCTTGCAGTACAGTATGTGGCGCTGCGTGCTCTTCCTGCGAAACTGGAACACGGTGTACAGCAGGACCATCATGCACAGCGCCAGCACGCAGGGGATGGCGATGGCCACCGCCTTCTCCGTGCCGCCCGCGCTGTCCAGTTTGATGACCACGTCTGCGTCGCCGCCGCCGCCCCCGCCGTCGTAGTGGCGCTCCTCGGCCGCCGGCGGGCTCCAGTCCCAATCCGGGTCCGGGGGGAGGCCGTCGCAGCCCATGAAGTCGCGCAGGATGGAGCGCGGGTAGCCCGGCTCCACGCGGAGCAGCTGGTTGTTGAACTTCCAGTACTCTTTACCCTTGTAAAAGTATGTGAAGCCTGCACGGACAGAGGGAGGGATCATTTCAAAACCATTTATCAAATTTCAGGCAGAATTTGACAGCAGCACGCAATTTCCTCGCGTTTGCTAACTGCTAACACGTGTAAAGTTGGGCCTTCTCTTGATTTTTGTGTTTTCCTCATATACAATGTTTTATTTTTTTTTTTCATTTATTATTCTAAAATGGTGAGCGCTGGTGGATCAGCTGGTAAAGCGTTGGCCTCACAGTTCTGAGGTCCCGGGTTCAATCCCGGACCCGCATGTGTGGAGTTTGCATGTTCTCCCCGTGCCTGCGTGGGTTTCTTCCCACAGCAATGTTTTTTTTAAAAAATGTAATTCCCTCTAAATTGTCCCTAGGTGTGATTGTGAGTCCGGCTGTTTGTCTCCCTGTGCCCTGTGATTGGCTGGCAACCGGTTCAGGGTGTACCCCGCCTCCTGCCCGTTGACAGCCGGGATAGGCTCCAGCACTCCCCGTGACCCTCGTGAGGATAAGCGGCAAAGATTATGGATGGATGGATGGATTATTGTAAATTGCATTCGATGCACAAGATCTGACATAAAACAGTTTTTTTTTTCACAGTTTTTTTACTAACGTCTTACTGTCAAGTCATAATGGCTACTTTAAGAAATTTGGAAAAAATAATGCAGTCTGGGTAGAAATGAAAAGATAAAAAAAATTCAAAGTAAATTGAATTCGAAATCCAATCCACTTATTAAAAATGGGACATCATATATGTTGATTTTGGCTGATTGGTTCCAGAGGATCACATTGCTGCCTCACGGTGAGACGTTCAGGGTCCATTTCAAAATGTACGTTTCCAGTACAGTTACGCCGTCGCAACTAGTTGCCGTTGACGGCACACGTCAGGTCAAAGCTCACACGACGCTCAATCACCGCGCGCCGAAACCGCGGCTTCTATGGCGGGCGGTTGCCGTCACGCTCTCAAAGCGGATTTGAAACCACGGCGGCGACCGTGCGCCACGCCGATCCCTCCCTAATGGGGTTTAGTCGAGCCGGCCACGGTACCGTTGGCTTTGTCCACGAAGGCCCCCTGGGGAGAGTCGGGGATGCCCTTCCAGATGGTGATGGGCTTGGGATAACCCGGATCCATGGTTCTCATGTCTTCATTGTACCGCCAGTACCTGGGAGACGACACACAAACGCAACGCTCAACGCGAGCAAAAAGTTTTATCTCCTGACACTCTAGGCCATATTTATCGAGATCCTGTGAATTCGGTAAATTTTAGAGGCTTTACTCGCCCAAGCGACGTGGCCTAAAACAATGGCACTGTCACGGGGGTTCGGTTAAACAGTTTTGCCACGATTTACAAAACTGGAATTTCCGGTACACGCCGTCACAACATCGCAGACGTAACAGCCGATCAAAAATGCAAACGAGCTTTCATTCAACGATATTGAACAAAACAAAGAGCAACAAAACACATTTCTGGGTTCGGAACAGAAGTGAGACCTTAGCAGTCGGTGGCCGTGGCGACAACCCTCACCCAACCACTAGAGTAGGTGAACATTTGCGTGGAAATCTACAAGAATCTTTCCTGTTTCCCATTCTTTGCAGCTATCGTCGTCTTACATTGACAAGCGTGCCATGTTTTTGCGGTTTAAAAAAAAATGCAGTATAGCAGAGGTTTGAGTCACATATCAGGAGTCGATTTTTGGCAAGCTTGGTTTTAGACTTGGTTTGGTCGAAACTCGTCAAATCAAAAAATTACATGTGATTGGAAGTAGCACCAAACACCAAGGAAAATATGATGCGATCAGATAAAGAACATTTCCACGCAACGCACCCGTTGCAACAGTAATGGTGACAAAGCAAGTCGTCGGCGCCGCTCTCCCCTCTTGTTGACCCCCGCCGGAGATGATTAACGGTGACAGCTGCACAAATATGTCACAGCGCCGCGCTGGCAAGTTGTGAGGTTTACATTTTGGGAGGCAACTGGTGCCCGTTCATGTTCGGCTGCGGGGAAGACGCGAGCTCAGAGAGAACCCCACGCACACGAGTACCGAAAATCAGCCCAAATTTGAGCATTTTCCGTCCTTTGTGATCCCATTCAGAAAAGGGCCGACTGTCCTGTTCCTGTCCTGTTCCTGTTCCTGTCCTGTCCTGTTCTGTTCTGTTGGAACGATTTTTTTATTTCTTCCTGATCGTTTGGAAAATGGTTGACAATCGTAAATGTTAAACATGTTAAGTGATTACAATGACAAGTTTTTATGTGTGTGGACGGTCAGTATCGATTTGGGCTCAGCCGTCCTGTGAAATGAATTTATGGCAATTAAGCAGGGTATATACACACGCACACACAACGATAATTGGGCCAAAACAGTTTTCCTTTCTTCCAAAGACCGCCAAGGCCTGATTAACGGATTACCAATTAACCTTTGGTGTTGGATGTGTGAAGTTTTTTTTTTTTTTTTTTTTTTTTTTTTTTTTTAACTTAATCTGCTTTGAAAATGAACAACATACTATCGTAAAAGTTAAACCCATCCAATATTCATATTGACAAATTCTTCAGCCGAGCCAGGGACTGAAGGTGACGTGAAAGGCAACAATTAAGCAGGGTGCACACGTACCGATAATCGGGCCTAATTTGATCATTTTTCATCACTCGGCTCTGGTCTTATCAGTTGTTTATCTACAGGGATTTCTGAAAAAAATATTTTCCCTCATTGATGACTTTCACAAAAAAAAAAAAAAATATCCAACAGCGCCCAACAGTCCTCACATCTGCCTTTGGAAATGTGTGAAAAATTTGATTGGATGTGTTTTGCAGACATGTGGTTTTCACGGAAAATATAGACGATAATAAATTATGCGTGACTAATTCCCGACAGTTGTGAGGGTTACGCAAGCTTAGCTTTGAATTCATTACATGCGTGGCAATCATGGGATGACATGACAAAGATGGATGAATATATATATATATTTTTTTTTTCAAGATTACACTTTTAAGTCAAATTTAAAAACTTAACTGTTATTTGTCATTTTCTTACTTCATTGCTTTTTGGAGTAAATCATACTAAAACTGTATTTTAATGTATACATATAATTTGTATATGGGCCATACGAAAAAAAATAAAATAAAAAAAATCTCCCAAATCAATTACAGTGCATTACGTTTATATATATATATATATATATTATAATTTCCGGCCTACAAGACGTGATTTTTTTTTTCCACACGCTTTCAACCCTGCGGTTTATGCGGTGATGCGGATAATTTGTGCATTTTTTTTTTCTAACGGCACTCGAGCGGTAAGGGTAAGAGTGAGACCGGTGGAATATATGTGCCGAGGAAGTGACTTTTGCCAGCCATGTTAGTGCTGCACTAGCGTTAGCACTGTGCTAGCGTCTTGCTGCTGTGTTACTGCCGTGTCTTAGTAATTTTTTTTTCTGGTACATTTTTTTTGTTTTTTTGAACCGGCACTGTCAGCATCGCGCTGGCGTTAGCGTTAGCGCCATGCTGGTGTTAGCGCCGCGCTAGCGTTAAACTCTTTCTGTGTACCGTCTTTCTTTGTAGAGAGCTCGTATGTATGTACCAAATGGTATTTCCTTTAGAAATGTACCTGGTGGGGCTTATAACCAGGTGGGCTCTGTAGGCCGGGAATTACGGTATATATATTTGTATATTTTTTTCATCGTGTCATAAATACGTGGATTGTATTTTATTTCAGAAGGAGCCAAAGCATCACTCTTGTTGTTTATTGTTTTGTCCCAAATTTAGTGGGACACGGCGTACAACAGTCGATCATGGCTTTTCGTTGGATTTTTTTTTTTTTTCCTACTTGATTTAAAGTCACTGCGTGCTTAAGCTGCAAAAATGTTATTGTTTGATACCGTTCATGAACTTTAGTGGCTCTTTTAACATAAAAATTGGACAGATAGCAAATGTTCATTCCCGCCTCCAAAAGCCAGGGGGGGGGGGGGGTTCCTGAGAATTTCCTATAAAATTGAAGAAAGGCTCAACTTTGAATTTGCAAAATGAGTCATGTCCGGCAAATGGGAGAAATGCCCCCCACCCCCTCACCTGTCTCCTTTGAAGAAGTAAGTCTTGGCCACGTCCTCCCACCACACGGCCGTCTCGATGTTCTGCGTGGGCATGCCGCTGCCGAACAGCGAGATGTCTTGAGGGTAGGACGGCTGCAGGGTGGTGTCCTTGAACACCCAGAAGCGGTTACCTGAGGGCGAGCACGGCGAGCGTGAGGCGACCCTCCCCCGTCGTCGTTGAACTCGTTCCGGCGGAGGCGAAGACGACGGAATAAAAACGCAGGCCGGCCCGAGTGGGCGACAGCTGTCATGTTAATCCGCCCGACGGATGTGCGACTGCGCGAGACGTGCAAGTCTTATGTTCGGTAAATCTTATCCATTTTTTTTTTTTTTTTTTAGCACATCTATGGAACATTAGTACGCGTTCTCAGCAATTACACATAGGTGTAAGAGTAGTGTAAAATGTCTCAAATCTGCCTCAAACTCCACCAGATGGTGCTGAGATACCAGCGAGCCGATTTGCGAGTTTCTCCAGCCGTGAGTCTTCACTGGGCCGATTACTATTATTAATATTTTTTGCTGGTACTGGTGAGCGAAAATTGAAGAATGCTGCGTGCTGGCCGTTAACTTCAATTCCACTCCCAGCGGATGTTTACTGTCAAACTATACATAAAACAAAGAGAATTGCGCAGTGTGCAGTTTAGCAAAATACTTCCCGGACAGGGTTTGCAAATTTGCAGGTTTAATATCATCCAAAATTTTTCAGTCCAGTGTATCATTTTCTGAAAGTAGCAGATTTTTCTCTCTGCAAAATTTTATTTGGTCCAGAGAGGGTTAATGCTATCCCCAAAATGCCATAGACGGACTACTTGCTCAAGACACCGCCGTAGCTAATATTTAGTTGTAGTCTTTATTGTTTTTTTTTTTATAGGTTTTGCGACTACTATTTGTCAACCGTTGCTTAAAATCAACCAGTAGTCTTTTGTTACCTTTGAAGAATACAAATTTTCCTTCGCTGTTTTCGTAGACGGCGTCGATTTTGGCAGGCAGGCCTTTCCAGAAGTAATTGATCTGCATGGGGTATCCAGGGACCACAGAGTTGTCCCGCACCCTCCAAAACCATTGGTCCTAGGGATAACACATTCGGATAATCAACATCGTCGCCATTCTGATCGCTCGTCGCTGTGCCGCTTTTACCTTGAAGACAAAAAGTTCCTGGCGCAGGATGGCCAGCGTGTTGAAGCCGCCGTCGCAGATGTTGGGCTTGGAGTTGGGGTTGGACGGCTTGGCCCCCTGCGGCGGGCGATGCGGCCTGGCGTGGCGGTCGTGCTTGCGGGGGTCCGAGGGGAGGTGGAAGCGAGGAGGCGGGGCCGTGGGCGGCGGCCTGGTCGGCTGCGGGGCTCTGTCGGGTGGACCTAAAGAAAAAAAAAACGGTCAAAAGGAATGGTTTTGCGCTCCTCTATTGGCTCTAAATACGATTGAGAAAATGAAACCTATTAAAATGTTTTGAATATTTAAAAATAATGAATACAGTCATACCTCTACTTATGAACATCTCTTGTCATGTAAAATTCACGTTATGAAACACCTCGCTGGAAAAACATTGTGTCTTGTTACAAAGGAAAATTCAGGATATGAAACGGAACCGATTGGGCTGCTTCTGCTTACGAAAAATTCACATTACAAAACAACATTAATTTTGTAAGTAGAGGTACCACTGTATAAGTGTACAAATGTAAACTTAATTTTTAACATTTCATTATAACGTTTTACAATTAGATATTTAAATATATTTTTTTATCGACTTAGTTATTGCTTCACAGATTCATCTAAGAAATTTTGTCGTACTGCTTTGTCGATAAAAATAATCATTTATAGTGTCAGAAATAAAGAAAACAACTCTAGATTAAAAACAGAAACAATTGGAAAATTAAACATTTAGATAATAATAGTTGAGAATTCAAAAAAACAAAAGGATTGAAAAACAAATCAAAATATAATAGTCTAAATTTCTTTAAAATAAATTATCTTAAATTAAATACCATTATCAATGTAAAATTACATTAATGAGAAACCATGTGGAAAAAAAGTCTTGTCATTTATTAATATGTGAAATAAAATTGAAAATAATATTTGCCACACATGAATTTATTTTCTCCCGATATGCGGACGACATCCTGCTATACATATTTTTCCCGTCCTGCAACGTTTTCACCCGAACAAAGTAGTTACCGTAGATCTTCTGGATGCCCTGCAGGTCGTCGTGAGGTAGTTTGAAGTTCTCGGTGTCCATGTACTGGTAGAACGGCGCCATGATGGCGGTGGGGTCGTTGGAGTGTTCCAGGCCCAGGGCGTGGCCCAGCTCGTGCACGGCGACCAAGAACAGGTCATTCCCTAACAAAAAACGGACCAATGATGATTAAGAAGGACGGAAAGGTTCTATTGGACGATTCGGGTCTTCCTGATTGGCCGTGCAAGCTTGCAGCGACCCGAATTGTCCTCAGGAAGCCTCAGTTGCGGTTTTCTTTGTCCCATTTAAACAATTTCATTATTATTTTTTTTCTTTTAATGACTTCCTCAGCTGTATGCTATCAAAGCCGCCCTCTATTTTATGCATTATGGAAAGGCCTCCAGCCGGCTCGCGTCCGCCCGGATAAACGCAGACGTGTTCACGGCTCGGGTCGAGCTGATTTTTTTTTTTTTTTTTTTTCCCCACAACACAGGGAGAAAAAAAAAAAGTGTGGTGGGAAGGCGCGAAAATGACGAGAGACGGAGCGACTGTGCACGCGTAATGACCCGAATTGGGTCAGTGTGTTCCTCCTGTCGCTGAGAATGACGATTTGTGATCATATTTCACACGCACACAAACGCGTGTGAATGCGCTGGAAAAACTGCACTTTGCACATAAACGCGCGGCGATTTGACGGCTCGTTCGCAGGATGACGCGAGAACGCTTGCGCTGCACCGAGCTTTTATTTTTAAGGCTAATGTTGTAAAATGGGTGAGAAATGATACAGAAAGTGTCTTTGGGGTCGTAATTTGTGCTATTTTTATGTTTTAAACTTAATATTGGGGGGGGGGGGTCAATTAGTTGCGGATGGGCCCTGTCCCTTTTTTGTGTTTTCACTCGTGGACGCAGCATCAAGTCGTCAAAATCTTGGAAAATGGCGGATCTTCACCCAGCCTATAAAGCTCGTGGAAATTTCGTCACCGTTTTCACGGCACCATTTTGCCGGTCAAAAAAGAAACTCGAAAGTGTGAGGGACATCGAACCGGAGCATTGGACTCGTTTGAGAACAACGCATATTTAAAAAAAACAAAAAATCTGTCACGGAGATGTTTAACATGTGGCCGCAACACGCTTCCGTGTACGTTGGAGACGACGCCGTCTTACTTCATTTTTTTTCCCAATCATAGGTAATGAATGCGAGTTTGTGTCATTTATTTGAATATTGGTATTTGTATTGAATACGAGCCGAAAAGATCGTTGGATTTCGGCAAACGTTAACGTGTTGCCGAGCACGCTTCCGCATTCACAAGCCGTCTCCCCGTTGAGAACAGATCCAGCAAGGAAGTATTCGTATGCGTTCAGACTTTTCTACGCTGTCAAACTCTTTCGTGTAAGTCTCGCCGACTTACTCACCAGAGCCATGTGTAGATCCAGTTGTCCAAGACAAGCGCAAGCGGTTTAACAGTCCAATTTCTTATCGGTGAAAACATCGATTTTCGGCATTAACGATGGGTCCCCTATGCCAAGTGTCTCTCATTTTTCCACGTATCTACCTTTATTATCACCTTCCAAATGTTTAACGGTATCGGACAAAATTCTGGGCGTCGTGCTGTAAGACATATTTTCGTGTCGAGCTCAATTTTCCAGGTCATGTGTGGAGAAACTCCACACATCCAACAAAATTTAGAACCATCATTTATGTTTCACTGACACGTTATTGAAAATGTAGTCCGCAAAACATTTTCAATTTTATTTTTGATGCAGGAAGTCCCAAAAATGTGATTAGAAATGTCAATTTTGCATAACATGCGCACTTGAACAACAACAAAAAAAAAATTGCTGCGTGCACGATGTGAATGGGCGGCACGGTGGTTAAGGTGTAAAGCGTTGGCCTCACAGTTCTGAGGTCCCGGGTTCAATTCCGAACCCGCCTGTGTGGCGTTTGCACGTTCTCCCCGTGCCTGCGTGAGTTTTCTCCGGTGGTTTCCTCCCACATCCCAAAAACATGCAACGTTAATTGGACACTCTAAATTGCCCGTAGGTGTGATTGTGAGTTTGATTGGCTGTCTGTCTCTATGTGCCCTGTGATTGGCTGGCGACAAGTTCAGGTTGTACCCCGCCTCCTGCCCGTTGACAGCCGGGATAGGCTCCAGCGCTCCCCGCCACCCTTGTGAGGATAAGCAGCTAAGAAAATGGATGGGTGATGTGAACGTCATGTGGAATGCAGAATGAGGGATTCCCAGCTGCTGTGTCGGGCAACAATGTGTAAGAAAAGTTATTGCAAAACATAAAGCATCTGAAATTGAAGATGATGTGAGATTTTTAAAAATTCGGTGTGTTTGATGTCGACCCGCAAGCTTGCAGCGCCAAACCCAATTTCGACAGACACGCGACATCGACATATCGCGTCTGACTGGACGCTTCCTTGGGAGATCGTTGCCCTTTTCGAACGTGTCTTCCCAGACTCGGGGGGGGGGGGGGGGGGGGGGGGGGCGTCAGCTAAAAGGTTACACCCCACCCCATTATTCATGCATGTGGTACAACTACCGGGCCCCTGCGCCACAATCCCACCAGAACTCCCGAACCAGGGGGGGTCTCCCATTAGCACTCATGTCAACATGCATTTACAATTGTGCTGCTGTTTAAAGGCCATGAAAAAGCTACGTTGGGTCCGAGGCACGTCAGCGGGAAGCGTTTCCCAAATGCGAAGCGATGGGGAGGACCCGAAATACGCCCCCACCCATGATGACGACAAACATTTCTGCATACATTTTGTTTTTATGCTCTTTTTATCCTGCTGGAACATCTCACGCTGTCATACTGTCTTTGTCTTCCCGACAAGCTCACTTTTGTTCCCTTTTTTTTTCCTTCTCGCCGCTTGTCAACGTAAAATTCTGCATCCCACACTCGGCGTTTTTTTTGCTTTTATTCAATAATGAAATCCGTTCTCTTGGTTCCGGTTGACAAAAAAAAAAGGCAGAACAGCAATTACCCTGAATGGCGGACCCGATACCGGGAAAACTGCAAGTGATGGCTGCCATCGTTTGCGTTATTTCCCATCAAATGTCAATGTTACAAAAAAAAAAGCATCTTTTGTGATTCTGCGAAAAAGAAAAGAAAACTGGACTGGTCGCCCACGCCACAGCGACATTCGAAACCCGAACCTCAGAATTGTGAGTCACAACTAACCACCTGTTCACCATGCTGTTCAGTTAAAAAATTAAAATTAAAAAACAGAAATATAAAACAAACGTTAGCTGGATGGCTACTTGCTGAACACTAAAATCACAGCACAAATGTTTCATATTTCCTCTTTCAATCGTGCAAACTGTAAATACACCACAAATAAGGACCCCAAAACACTTAAATATTATTTCAAAATCATCTTATATTATGACCCTTAAAAATAATGTTATGGCCCTTAAAAAAATACATAAACATATGATCTCCACCAATTACCCGGGCTAAACTTAACTCCTCCAAGACACACAACCACGAGAACGTACTTCCTTGACACCAATGATGACTACCAGGGCTTTAGTGCTGTCTTGTGAACACACACACACACAAAATATTGAATACATTAATTGGTGGCGGCACGGTGCCTCAGCTGGTAAAGGGTTGGTCTCACAGTTCTGAGGACCTGGGTTCGATCCCAGCCCCTGTGTGGCGTTTGCGTGTTCTCCCCGTGCCTGTGTGGGTTTTCTCCGGGCACTCTGGTTTCCTCCCACATCCCAAAAACATTAATTGGACACTCTAAATCGCCCGTAGGTGTGATTCCGAGTGCGACTGTTGTGTGTCTCTATGTGCCCTGCGATTGGCTGGCAACCAGTTCAGGGCGTACGCCGCCTCCTCCCTGTTGACAGCCGGGATAGGCTCCAGCACTCCCCGCGACCCTCGTGAGGATAAGCGGCAAAGAAAATGGATGGATTGAGGTGGGTTGTATTTTAAAGTCGCCAAGCAGCTCGTGGGCTCACCGTCATGGTTGGGGTTCCCCAGGGTCCAAGGCTCGTCCGAGTCAAAGTGGGTGTCGCCACCTATGCCGGGCCCCGGGAAGTAGGCGTGGGCGAGGAAGCCGCCCTCCCCGTCGAAGGGCGAGCTGTCGCCGTGGAAACCCGAGGCGAAGATGATGGTGATGTCCACGTCGCGCCGGCCCGTCTCCAGGGCGCTGTAGGGCACGGCCTCGAAGCGCAGCGGCGTCACGCCCTGCCACACGTCGAACGCCCGGCGGATGGCGTCGTGGGTCTCGCGGGCGCCCACCTTCGGCGTGACATTTTTGATGCTGTGGGGAGGGGGGAAAACACAGATGTCCATGGATAGCCACAAACCAAATGCAAATATTTGTATGGTGACTACTACAAATATGACTACTCATACTACAATACATTTTACACGCAACTATTTGGGGCAGAGGCACTGATCTTGTAATGTTGTCATTTATGAAGTAATCTATTTGCTATGAATCATATTAGCACAAGTAATATATTTCACATGGGAAAAATAGTGCAATAGTTTCAGTACAGTGATGATATATATATATACCAATTTTCGTGTTTTGATACCTCAAGCGTGACACTGTAGACCAGCAGCGAGCAGCTACTCCAATTCCTAACAGCAAGGATTGTTCAAACAGCGCTATTAGCAGGAAATGCCATAAATATAATCGTCAAATCTAACTACTATGACAAATTGTTTCAATATTGTCTTCGTCTGGCACGCATATGCGGCTGCTATCTCCGGTCGTGGGTTTTGACTGACGGTTGTTTTCACATGCTCAGCCAACAAAAACCCGCAGCCGCTTGAGAGCGGAGACAACGGCTTGATTTTTCACGATTAGCCTCATTTTATATACTTGTGGATTTCTTTTTTTAATCATTCAAATTTGTTATTGTGGTTAACGACACTACTGTTCTCTATGTATTCACTTAAGATTTATGTGTTTTTTTTTTTTTTTTTTTTTTTTTTAAACTAACTCGTCCCAGGCCCGGTGGATCAGCTGGTAAAGCGTTGGCCTCACAGTTCTGAGGTCCCGGGTTCGATCCCGGCCCCGCCTGTGTGGAGTTTGAATTTTCTCCCTGAGACTGCGTGGGTTTCTTCTGGGTGGGCACTCCGGTTTCCTCCCACATCCCAAAAACATGCAACGTTCATTGGATACTCTAAATTGCCCGTAGGTGTGATTGTGAGTGCGAGTGTTGTTTGTCTCCGTGTGCCCTATGATTGGCTGGCAACCATTTCAGAGTGTACCCCGCCTCCTGCCTGTTGACAGCTGGGATAGGCTCAGGCGCTCCCCGCGACCCTTGTGAGGATAAGCGGCTAAGAAAATGGATGGATAACTCGTCCCAATCACGGCATCTGTGGCTTGACCAAATGCGCAAGAATTTGCCATCGTAAATCTCGAATCGGTGTTTATGATCGTCGGCCGCCGAGCAGATCGGGGAAGACAAATTGTCGTTTTAACGCCCCTTCTGCAACGCATGATAACGACGCAAGATAATATTCTAGAACACGGGTGTCAAACTCGAGCCCCGGGGTCCCGATCCGGCCCGCTACATGATTTTATCTGGCCCGTGGAGGCGAATCACGTGTCTCAACTCCCATGATTCTTGTTAAAATCTGTCCAAAAATTTCAAAGTGTCACATCATAAATGATAACATGGAGGTATTGCTAGCATTTTTGGCTTAGTACTCGTTCATAAATTTCACGTGTAAATATGATGAGATGATAAAAGGTTTTTATGGTTTCGGTCATAACGGCCCTCGGAGGGAAATCGTAACTACAATGTGGCCCACGACAAGAATCATCAAGCATGGGGGGGTCGGGCACTTGCTGATGTCGCTGGAAAGGGACGGCGTAGCCGCTGCATTGCTACGACGTCACGTTGCCACGATGAACCGAGCTGAAGTGAAGCCCGCGTGTCGATGGAAACCGAACGCACCGACGAATCCCATCGCACCCGCCGCAGGTCAGCGCGCGGAGACATTTTGACTTCGCCAGCGAGAAAAGAAGTCGACGCAAGTATTTCAAGGCTGGCAGCGCTGGCTGAACTTTTACACGCCGCTCTTTTATCAGCGCCTGGCAGGCAGCGAGGAATTGGGAATCTTCTCTCTCGCCTCCCGTCGTGGTGAATAACACGCAGTCACCGGCTCAGCGCTGATTGACATTCTATTTGAAGAGTGCGCTCATCAGTTCAAATTAGGGGAGGGAAGGATTTGAATAAATTGGCGGCGTTATCGGCGACGACGGCGCAAACCTGTCAATTTTCGCCGCCGCCGTCCCGTTTATCGCCCCCTTCTCAGAAGCCATTTTAAAAAAAAAAAAAAAAAGAGGAGGCCGGAGCGTCATCGGGAGACGAGATAAGATGAGAGTGGGAATATTTTCTGCTGAAATGAGGGATTGTGCAGTCAGGAACCGGAGTGGAAATTGTTTGTTGCCGGGTATGAAAAGGAGGAAGAAAAAAAAGAAAAAAGAAAAGGGGGGGGGGGGGGGGGGGGGGGAGAGAGCCGCTAGCTATTTTCTACGCTCCAAATAGAACAGAACGGCTGCACACTCACACATAAAGGTTCCGAAAGTACGCACACTCTTTAAGTCGAAGTACAGCGCATACTGTATCTACAGTACATGATAGTTATGATATAAAAAAATACTAAAAGTGGAGGGAGCGATTACTTTATTCACAGTAGGAGGAGAAAGCGATTGTGAATCCTCTGGAATTTCCTCAATTTCATCAGAAATTGGCCACAAAATGGAGTCTGATCTCCATCTTCATCGCAAGTCTGAACAAACGTACGCTAGTATCACGTGACTAATTTCCTGTTTTTCGTGTTTTTAAAGAGCATAGTACTGTATATCAGCATTCACAGGAGAGGAAGGAGAAAGTAAGTGAACCCTTGGATTTAACAACTGCTTGAGCCTCCCGTTGCCGCAATAATCTCGACCAAACATTTCCTGCAGTTGCAGATCAGATGTGCGCAAAGACCTGAGAGAATTTTTGGACTTACTGTACACCTCCTCCGTACACATTTGTTGCCCTTCTGTAACATTACTATGTCTCATATAAATGGCGTTCTTTATGTCATGCCACTGCGCCTCAATCGTGTTGAGCTCAGGACTCGGACTGGGCCAATCCAGAACACATATTTTTGGGTCTTCGGAACCCATTCAGTTGTTGGTTTGCCTCTCTGTTTTGGGGAATTGTCCTGTAGAACTGTTGAACAGATGGCCTCGAGTCCTTTTGCAAAATCCGCATTCATTTTTCCATTGATGTTCGCAAGCTGTCCAGGCCCTGAGGTTGCAAAGCATGCCCATCCCATGATGCTCGGTGCTTCACAGGTGGGAGAAGGTTTTTATGGTGGTGTGTTCCAAACAATTTAACTTTGGTTTCATTTGCCCGCAGAACATTTTGTGAACTTCAAACATTTTCTTTTTATGAGACAGCAACAGCTTCCTCCTTGATGTACTCCCACAAACCCCATTCTTGTTTGATGTTTGACATAGGGTGGATTTATCACGAGAGCTGTTGGCCTGTGCCAGTGATTTACGTCAGACTCAAGCTGACACGCTAGGTTTTTTTTTTTTTTTTTTGTTTGTTTTTTTTTTTACCTGATTGAGCCTTATGCGCTCTGCTCTTGCGCTTATCTTTACAGGACAGTCGCTCCTTGGAAGAAAAGCGACAGTGGTGAACTTCCTTCAGTTACACACAATTCCTCTAATTGTGGACTGATGAATGAATAGGCAGCACGGTGGGTCAGCTGGTAAAGCGTTGGCCTCACGGGTTCGATCCCAGACCCACCTGTGTGGAGTTTGCGCGTTCCCCCCGTGCCTGCGTGGGCCCCTAGGTGTGATCATGAGTGCGGCTGTTTGTCTCGATGTGCCCTGCGATTGACTGGCGACCAGTTTAGGGTGTCCCCCGCCTCCTGCCCCGTTGACAGCTGGGATAGGCTCCACCACTCCCCGCGACCCTCGTGGGGATAAGCGGCAAAGAAAATGTACATTTCGGCGATGAATCTGAATGTCGTCATCCGGATGGATTTGAAAAATGTAACAAACCTATTTTGACAATGTAAGGAGTGGAGAACGCCAGCAGGTTTTCAAGCAGGTCGTTCAGCAAAACGTCGCGAGAATAATAAGTCGTACACGCGCACACAAACATCTTTGTTAACTGCTTTGTCAGTGCGAGTGTGACGCTGACTATATTTGTGACATTTTGAAGTCGTCGCCATGGCAACACAGAGCATGTGATCACCATTGGTGCTGATGATAAAAAAAAGCCATCACTGGCACACATGACTCCTCCTCCTCCTCCTTGTAGACAGTGCGGCGAAACCTGAATGGTCACCACGGCAACTGTCCCCCCTTCCTCCGCCCCGCCGCCGCCAACTCATCCCGCCTCTCCTCACCTGTAGGTGATGTGCGTACGCTGCCACTTCTGTCCCGTCAGCGCGTATCTCCGCCTCCGTGACCTGGAAGCACTTTTGAGCGTGTCGGGGACGCCGCAGCGGGGCTTCTGCATCCAACTGGAAACAGACGAGAGAAAGGAGACGGGAAGATGATGCTCGAGCCTTTCGTGCCACAGATCTCCGCCTTTTGTGCGAGGCGGACGCGACAGTCGCTCCGTCGCCGATGAATGTCCAATCGATTTCACCTCCCGGTGTTATCGCGGCAGTGTAATCACGATAGTTTCGCGGTGCGGTGATGCTGCGAAGAGTTTAAAAAAAAAAAAAATGTTAGAAAACAAAAGAGGCTGCACGGTGACGCAGCTGTAGCGTGTTGGCCTCGCAGTTATGAGGACAAGGGTTCAAATCCCAGCTTCGCCTGTGTGCAGTTTGCATGTTCTCCCCGTACCTGCGTGGGTTTTCTCCGGGCACTCCGGTTTCCTCCCACATCCCAAAAACATGCAACATTAATTGGGCACTCCAAATTGCCCATAGGTGTGACCGTGAGGGCAACTGGTTGTTTGTGTCTATGTCCCCTACGATTGGCTGGCAACCAGTTCAAGGTGTACCCCGCCTCCTGCCCGATGACACCTGGGATTAGCTCCAGCGCTCCCACGACCCACGTGAGGATAAGCGACTCAGAAAATGGATGGCTGGATGGCATCGACATGAATCAATGTAAGACACAACAACCAATAGCGTAACTCCCAGTATGATATTGTCAGGATAACAATACTTTTCCGCATGTGCATATTTAGTGACTATCAATACTATATTGTCAAAATATCATAATTGTTCAACTATACAATAACTGCGCCATGACTAAAGAATTCAAAAAGAAAAACTTGTAGTATAAGTGCATATGGCATTAAAATTCATTCGGTTTGCCTGGGAATGTAATATATTTATGAATTTTTGATGGGTGTATCAATATTGTACCCGCAAGAGATTATTCATTAGGAGTAAAAATGTGATACCGATGCAATATTATCACGATATCATAACAATAGTATTCCGATACAATGACAGTGCCATGATCAAAACAATTGCCAAAACAAAATTGGGTACATGTTGACATGTATCAAAGCCTCCATCCATCCATTATCTTAGCCGTTTATCCTCACAAGGGTCGCGGGGATTGCTGGAGCCTATCCCGACTGTCAACGGGCAGGAGGCGGGGTACGCCCTGAACTGGTTGCCAGACAATCGCAGATCATTTATTTAAAAAAATGGAGAGAAAAAAAAAGTAGCACGTTAAATTGACAACAACACTCATTTAGTGTAGCGCGAGTAGTGTGATTGTAAGTTTTCAATAGTGATTGTGACGTGACAAAAACATCGCAGGGGGGGGAGGGCTAGACCTGGATATGGCAATAAAACTCACACGGTGCTCTCACATATTTAATATAAATTGCGATCTATCAACAGTATCACGGAATAATGACGCCGCACGTCGCCAACCGCCCGGCGACGGCGGCTTTTGTGCAAACTCCGCTGCCACCCGTGATTGACAAACACAAGACGGAGGCAATAAAATTAGCGTCGAGTCTCACCTCAGCGTGATAACGGTGCATCGTCATGCAAAATGAGAAGAAGGAGCGTCACCTGCACGGTGAGGGGGCGGGTGAGGACAACATGTCGTCCATTTTTCTCACTCACACACACACACACACAAACAGACATTTGCACGTAGGGTACACAACTGGTGGGTCTACTCACTCCTTGGTCCTCTCATCCAGCGTCCCGGTGACATTGAGGCCGTAGGCTTGCTGCATGGCGGCGATGGCCGAGTGCATGGTTTGGGCCGAGCGCTGGACCGACATTTTGGGTTCTGTGCGTGGGAGGTAGCCGTACCTTTGCAGCCATCCCTGACAAGAGGCAAATAACGTACGGATTTGTGCGGTATAGGAGAGGCGCGATTGCGCTCGGGTCAGCTGCTAACAACGGCTTTGTTGTTTTCAGATGAAGCGGGCGGCTGACGCCGGATACGCAAAAACAATCATTCTGTTTCACGGCGATAAATTCTTAAATACCCAATTGATTAGGAGTCGATTCGATTTAGCATTTAGCTATCTAGCTCACTAGATGGATAGATAGATAGATAGATATAGATAGATAGATAGATGGATAGATGGATAGATGGATGGATAGATGGATAGATAGATAGATAGATAGATAGATAGATAGATAGATAGATAGATAGATAGATAGATAGATAGATAGATAGATAGATAGATAGATAGAGATAGATAGATAGATAGATAGATAGATAGATAGATAGATAGATAGATAGATAGATAGATAGATAGATAGATATAGATAGATAGATAGATATAGATAGATAGATAGATAGATAGATAGATGATAGATAGATAGATGAGTTGGGGACAAATTCAAAAAGTAAATCAAATAGATGGATCGATATATAGATGGGACAAATTCAAAAGTACATCAAAATGGACCCCCAGGACCTTGGAGCAAGCGGAATACGGAGAAGGACGCGTCTTCATTTTGGATGCGAGCTCGATACCGTATATGTATCTTATTGATGTATGCTCCATCCATCCATCCCTCCCTCCATCCATCCATCCATCCTTCCACCCATCCTCGCATCCATTCACACGGCAACCGGCTGCCTCCCTGCTCGGGGCGGCCAATCAGAATAATGACCACCCCCCCCCCCAAATTCCACGTACAATCTGTCCGTCCCCTTGCCTTGTTTATGATCCCCTTTCACTGCCAGTGTGCGCGCGTGCGCGTGTGCTGTCCCCCACCACAACCCCCACCCCGTGTCTATTCCGAGGCACACGTCTCCCACATGTATAGCAGTGAGGCGTAAAATTGATTTGAGGAGGGGCGGGGGGGGGGGGGGGGGTGGGGATAGATGCTGGAATCCGGGAAGAGGGAAGGATTACGGATCCGGCCTGAAATGATATTTATGATGAAAAACAAATAATAATGGGGCGGAATAAACAAATCCCATTATGCAACTGGCATGTGTGAAGGGGCTAATCCGCTCCATCAGCTCCGACGCTGAGGCCCGTCACCTTTTCATCATCAAGGAATTCGTTGCAGGCCCCGGCAAAGATTGCAACCATATCTGGGTTACGTGCACGCGCGCAAATAAGCCTTGAGTGGCCATGTTTTGCAATCGGTGCTCCAGATCGGGTTGTTTCATTTTCACCATTTTTGTGATTCTTATTTTTATTATTCCCGCCGGAGGAGATTGGAGGATGACGGAAGGGTCGCGTATGAATGAGCTGTTATATTTATGTGCACCCTACCTCGACGCTGAAGTGCTGGTGCTCCTCTCCGGACACTGCACACGCAATCCATAGCAAGAGATGCAAGCACAACGCCGCCGCCTGAACGCAATCCGATGGTTTCCTTGCGCTGGAGGCGACTAAGGTCATAATGACCCGCTTTAATCCCGAGTCTCTATTTTGTTGCTGTTGTTGTTGTCGTCGTCTTGCTTTTCAGGGACAAGCCTCTTCTCTCGCGTCTTTTAGCATCAAGTCAAAGGCATGGAGGCGTGAAGGCGTTCCGTCCGCGAGACGCGTCGACGTCGAGAAGAAACGATCCGATGTCAAGCGCGCACGAGGCGGCGTGTTCCGTCCGCTGCCCTCGCCATCCTTGTATTTACATCACGGGCTCCATTTAGGGGGCGGCGGCGGCGGCAGCAGCAGCAGCAGCAGCGGCGGCGGCAGCATCACTGGGGCTGCAGGCAGGCAGTCTGCGCAAGATTGGCTGCCCCCCACCCCACCCCCACCGCCACCCCCCAAATCCCCCACCGCCACCCCCAAGCCCCTTGGCTCCTCGCCCGCCTGCGCTTTGATTTCTTGCATGGCAGAATGTGCATGGCGTCTGGAAATACATCACAAAAAAAAAATAATTTTCACTGCATGTTTGGTCTTCCTCATAGATAAAAAAATAATAATAATAATCAAATTCCAATCCGCATGTAAACAATGAAACACCCATGTTGTTATGAACCACTTGCAATTTCATCAGCCACTAAAATAAGTACAAAGTGTAGCTTTTCTGTGTTTTTAAATTAGTTTCATTTTTAGTAATTTATTCATTTTTGCTTATTGAAAACGCGGCCCCGACGTACAGTAACCAGATCAACACAAACCCTCGCGTGACGTCACAAGTCTACCCCGCCTCTCGTTGCCAAGCAGAATTGGTGAAGTAGTACACACACAGGTAACTTTAAGCCTTTGAATGAAAACAACTACTGGAGCGTGCGTAGCTGCGTTACATATGGCAAAAAAAAAAAAAAAAAAAGCGTTGTATTCGTTTTCCGATTACTCTGTATTAAATATGAAGATGCATAGTGGAGAAAAGCTCTATGATTGTACAATTATTATTTTTTAATTCTGGTAAGTGAAACCTCCAACACCGGAAAAATGTGTGAGCTGTGAAATTATGTGGGGAAACATCTTTAAACAAAAAACAACTATCGTATAAATTTTGGAAAATTCTCTTGACGAAACAATTCTGAAAATTCCATACATCGAATTATTTCAACCAAAATTTTCAGGACATGCCTCAAAGTCAAACAGTTTTATCAGAAGTCAAACAATTGCATTTGGATTTTTTTGGGGGGGGATATGTCTCAAAAGTACAATAAATTGAATTCTATTCGTTTTAACCAGAATGTTCTTTAAAAATATGAAATCCCAAACAATTTAAAGCCAAATATGTAGCTTTAAAAAGACAAATAATTCAGTTACATACCATTTTTTTCAAGGAACAATATATAACTAAAACATTATTCAACTTTATAATACATTAACTTTTTTTTAAATTTTGATTATGTTGAGAATTTGCATGACTTAACGGAACAGTGTTTAATTGTTGATTTTTTGTCAGGCACGCAATTGAGTTAACTTTGATTTATTCTTATCTATAATAATTTAGCATTAAAAATGTAAAAACACGATTCAAGGACGATAATGCTGGGGGCGGAAAAGATCACAGCATATCACAGCAATCCTTACAAACCGCGCAACTGTGCCCCCTAGCGTCTGCGGCGAACATGGCCATAATCATTGCTGGCCACCTCGAGGGCATATTTGCATGATATTCACAGATTGCTCAAATACTTTGCGGTGAGAGATGCAGTACACGATTCGCATTGGAGCAATCTGATTGGCCGCTCGGGGAGCTTTACGTTCTTCGGGCAATGCCCGGCCATCTTGTTTGTGGATAACAGCCTGCAACCATCAAAGTGGCCACGCGATGGCGGTGTTTCCCGAAGCATTTCGCCTGCAAGCCATTGCCTGTTTGTGAGCCCCCAAAGGGCCCCCGGGCACACTGGAACCTGATCTCAAAGCCTATTGGGTGGAACACACACACACACACGCACGTATACAGACCCACACACGCACGCACGCACACACGTGCACACACACACACACACACACACAGTAGAAAGAAGTTGGATTGTTTCGCACCATAAAGATGTCAGGATGTGTTCACGGTCCACTTGACAGTCCGACGTTTGAATGTCATTTCATGCGGTTGTGGGAGACAGGGAGAGGACAGGCCGCTTACTGGAAGAGGCTGGCACGAATCTTGGGAACTCGGAAGCTACAAGCGCCAGACTGCTGCGCGTTCGTGGTTGGATTTTGGGCAGCTTGAATTTTATTCATTTATTTGATTATTATTTGTTTTTGCTTTTAATTTTCCTTTCCTCTTACATAACATTCCCACAAATCCGTCAGCGAAATGAAACATATTTTGATCCAAACGCCCCTAAAAAAATGAAACAATCTCAATCAAAATTTAAACTTGTCCGTCAATGACGTCACGAATGTGACCTCAACTGAGTTAAAAAATTGCAACCAAAAATGTCAAACAATTTCAACCCCAAAAAAGAAATTATGAATAAAAAGTCAAATAATTACAACAGCATGTATTTATTTTTTATATTTGTGGGGGGTTCAAGACTGAACTAATTTCAATCCAAAACTTTTGGTGGGGGGGAAATAAATCAAATAATTTCATTGAAAAAATGTGGAAAAAAAGATTTAATTTGCCTCAAAAGTTAAATAATTTCAATAAATATTAAGGAGAAATATTTCCCACATTCCAAAAATATAACCTCAAAGATGTAAAAAAAAACAAAAACAAAAAAAAACCATTGAAAGTTATATACAGTATTTACAGCCAAAAGATGTTGGGAAAATATTCCACAAAAATGACTACAATCTCTTTTTTTTTTAGAGGTCAGATACTTAAAATGAAAACAATTTCAACTCCAAACTCCAGCGACAAATTCCTTTCCTGGGCCACGAACGATGACGCAAAAATATGACGTGGTAAACGAATTACTCAGCGGTTGCAGTCAACAATTTGCCAACAGGACGGGACAGGAATGAGAACCTCGACGTGAAATTCCCACAGCGTGAACGCAGCGCGTCCCATTCAGCAACTTGGAAGTGTTAGTAGTGTGGCGGCCCGGTCGCCATGGCAACCGGCTCAGGCGAGAAATGCGTATAATGTAACACAATAAGTATCATTAAGAGATTGGAGAGTTCACAAAGAGTGTGTGCGTGTGTGTGTGTGTGTGTACTCTGAATTAATACCCATCCAAATATTTGCCAAGAGCAGGATATGGCGGTGGGGGTGGGGGGTCAGATAGAGACGTACAAAGTGGTGTTCTCTAATTAAAACTCACTAATCGCAACTTTGACAGCAATAGTAATGATGATGATGATGATGATGATGATGTCGGCAGCACGGTGGGAAAGTGTTGGCACAGTTCTGAGGACCTGGGTTGAATCCCGGACCCCAACGTGTGGAGTTTTGCATCTTCTCCCCATCCCTGCGTGGGTTTCCTCCCACATTCCAAAACGTGCAACATTAATTGGACACTCTAAATTGCTCCTAGGTGTGACTGTGAGTGGGGCTGCTTGGCGACCAGTTCAGGGTGTACCCCGTTACCCTTGTGAGGATAAGTGGCTAAGAAAATGGATGAATTTAATTTTACAAAAACAAAATTGGACACTTTAAATCGCCCCAAGGTGTGACTGTGAGTGCTGCTGTTTATCCCGATGTGCCCTGCGATTGGCTGGCGACCAGTTCAGGGTGTACCCCGCCTCCTGCCTGTCGACAGTTGGGATAGACTCCAAGCACTCCCCGTGACCCTTGTGAGGATAAGTGGCTAAGAAAATTGATGAATGGTGGATCAGCTGGTTAAAGCGTTGGCCTCAGGGTTCTGAAGTCATCGGGTTCAATCCCGGACCCGCCTGTGTGGAGTTTGCATGTTCTCCCCGTGCCTGGGTGGTTTTTCTCCAGGCACTCCAATTTCCTCCCACATTCCAAAAACATGCAACATTAATTGAACACTCTAAATTGCCCCTAGGTGTGATTGTGAGTGCGGCTGTTTGCGATTGGCTGGCGACCGGTTCAGGGTGCACCCCGCCTCCTGCCTGTCGAATCCTCGTGACCCTTGTGAGGATAAGCAGCGGAGAAAATGGATGGATGATGATGATGATGTCAACCTTGTGTGAATGTTTGTAAAAACACAAAAAGTTTGCTGGGACAGCTTAGCGATCTTTTCATATTTTTGTCTTTGATTGACAAACTGGTCAAGGTGTGTACCTAATGAAGTGTCCCGATTTGGGGGGGGGGGGCGGCGCATATGCGCGTGAACACCTGCGGCTCGCGCGTCCCTGCCTCTTGTGACGTCATCGCGAGTCGTCCTCCTTTCTGCTTAGAGGAGGAGCTGTCAAAAAAAAAAAAAAAGTTGTCCGAGAGGTTCACTCACTTCCCACCCGAGAGAAGCGAAAGAAGTCGGGAAGGACTGAGCGGAGTTACTGGCGTCGTGTCCGGAGCATGGAATGGCAGCTTCCCGCTAGCGAAAGGACGATGGCTCGCCGCCTGCTTCGGTGGCTCACCGTCACCTCGCTGCTGTGCTGCTCGCTCGCGGCCGCCGAAAAGAAAGGTACGTCTGTACTGGGGGGGGGAGGGAATTTGGGCCGGGAAGTCTCAGCCTGAGAAAGTCCATGTTCGTGGCGGTGCCGGGAAAGTTTCTCACAGTCTCGTTGTTGCTGCTGAGTCTGGACAAGCTCGGTTCCGGGAAAGCATGTTTGGGGAAAATGCTCGTTCTTGGCGTCGGACGGCGGTCCAACATCTGGCTCAAGTCGTTTTTTTAAAAAAAAAAAAACACACGCTCATACAAAAAAACCCTCAATAGCAACAAATCCTAAAAACAAATTCTAGCTGCAATGAAGCATTGTGCAATTGTGTATTGTTTTGCTTTGAGTGCCTTTTTAAATCAGTTTTCATGCTTGCCCAGATTGCAAACACAACTGGGATGAACATTTTTTTTTTTTGTAATGCAACATTCTCACGCTGTCACGTACAATTATGTCAACTTTTACCGTACTTTTACGATACATAAATGAATATTTATGCTGACTGACTACTGCATTGGAGTTACACCTGTACAGTCTAATGAGGTCATGCAATAAGTAGCAGTATTTTAATTTTCCCCTTCACAAGCAATTTCACATTTCCTATAAATTGTACAAAAACTGCTCCATTCAAAGCCGTACGGTTGTTTTCATGGCGGCGACTCGAAATGATTTGAACTTTGACACCAAGCTTCGCACGCGCAGAACGGCGTAAGCTAAGATGACTTCGCGAGCTTGCGTCGGCCATCTTTCTGCGATTCCTTCTTCATCTCGTTTTGCTCATTTTGGACCAAATTTTCTTGTAGACGTTTGTTGAAGTACAAACGCCGGAGTTGACCCAAAATGGCATCTTTAACCCAAAATGGCTGACTTCCTTTTTGAATTTCAGGCATGGGTCCCTGGGAGTTTCTTGTTCATTCAGTTGTCTTATTTATTTTTTTTTGTAATTGCCGCTTTAAAGAAATATTGGCACGAAGGCATTTCATATTCCTTGTCCAGTACCTGATACGGTAATGTCCCATCCATCCAGACTTCCCTTTCCCCAACCACTTCTTCCAGCTCTTCCGGAGGGATCCCGAGGCGTTCCCAAGCCAGCCGAGAGACATAGTCTCTCCGGCGTGTCCTGGGTCGTCCTCGGGGTCTCTTTTCGGTGGGACGTGCCCAGAACACCTCACCAGAGAGGCGTCCCGGAGGCATCCGGATCGGATGCCCCAACCACCTCATCTGGCTCCTCTCAATGCGGAGGAGCAACGGCTCGACATTGAGCCCCTCCCTGATGACCGAGCTTCTCGCCCGTTCTCTAAGGGAGAGCCCGGACACCCTGCGGAGGAAACTCATTTTGGGGGCTTGTATCCAGGATTTTGTTCTTTTGGTTGCGACCCACAACTCTTGCCCATAGGTGAGGGTAGGAACGTAGATCCACTGGAAAATTGAGAGCTTCGCCTTCCGACTTAGCTCCCTCTTCACCACAACGGACCGATACAAAGTCCACATCACTCTGCGCCGATCCGTCTGTCGATCTCTCGCTCCGTTCTTCCCTCACTCGTGAACAAGACCCCGAAATACTTGAACTCCTCCACTTGGAGCAGGATCTCTTCCCCGACCCGGAGAGGGCACGCCACCCTTTTCTGACTGAGGACCATGGTCTCATAAAGTCCCCCCCCTCCAGATTATTATTATTTTTTTTTGTGTGTGTTACCTTGCGGGGCAAACACATCTTTGCTGAGCCGATCCATCCATCTGTTTTCTTAGCCGCTTATCCTCACGAGTGCCGGAGCCTATCTCAGCTGTACACCCTGAACTGGTTGCCTGGCAATCTCAAAATCGATTTCAATGCTAATCGTGTCTTCGCTAATCCGCACATTTCCCAACGTGGCTGTGTTTGAACTTGAACGCTTAAGTTTTTCCGTTATGATTCCTGGTCGGATTAAACAAATGAATGCCCCCCCCCCCTCCCCACTTTTTAAGGGGGGTGTGGGGGGAAGTAGAGAATAATCTTCAGTGGGTGACTCAGATGCCAGATGTCTTTAGAGAAAGTGACCAGAACTGTTACGGTACTTCCTAATGACAAGTTCCGATTAGCCTGAATCATGCGGCGCGTGTCGTTCTGCGTGCACGCGCGCATGAACCCGACGGTCGGCGCTCCTAAATATATCTGCGCTTCTAAACAGAACGGCTGGCCAGAACCGGCGTTTGGCGTGCGCGGAGGCACAATCGGGCCTAATTTCCATTTGCAAAGAAACGCTCTTTTTTTTTTTTTTTTTTTGCTTGCGGTGAATTTTTAGCACCGAGCAGATGTTTTAATGTGCTTTGTCAAGGTTCCCCCCCACCCCCCCACCCCGAAGACGTTATTGCAACAAGATGTCAGACTGAACCATATTTGGCATCCAAATTTCACTTACAGCCGAACTAGAAAAATGATTTTGTGGGAAAAGACTTTATTCTTTCCAGTTCGGTGTGGGAAAAACACGAAAGCGATGCCCTTGTAACCCATCGGGCTCTTTTCGCCAACACGTGCCCGTTTATTTCCACGAACCGCCATTGTTTGAGGTAAGCCTGTAAGTGACCCGTCGCTTTGCCACACGTTAGAACTCCATCCGTCCATTTTATTAGCCGCTTATCCTCACAGGGGTCTCGGGGAGCGCTGGAGCTCATCCCAGCTCTCAACGGGCGGGGCACACCCTGAACTGGTTGCCAACCGATCGCAGAGCACATGGAGACAAACAGTTGCACTCAAAATCACACCTCGGGGCAATTTAGAGTGTCCAATTAATGTTGCATGTTGTTGGGAGGCGGCACGGTGGCTCAGCTAAAGCGTTGGCCTCACAGTTATGAGGTCCCGGGTTCAATCCTGCATGTTCTCCCCATGCCTGCGTGTGTTTTCTCTGCGCACTCCGGTTTCTTCTCACATCCCCAAAACACGCAACATCAGATTAACACTCTAAATTGCCCAAAGGTGTAATTGAGAGTGCAGCTGTTTGTCTCAATGTGCCCTGCGATTGGCCGGCGACCAGTTCAGCGTGTACCCCGCCTCCTGCCCATTCACAGCTGGGATAGGCTCCAGCACTCCCCGCGACCCTTGTGAGGATAAGCAGCAAAGAAGTTGGACGGATGTTGGGATGTGGGAGGAAACCGGAGTGCCCGGAGGAAACCCAGGCAGGTACGCAGAGAACATGCAAACTCCACAAAGGCGGGTCCGGGATTGAACCCGGGACCTCAGAACTGTGAGGCCAACGCTTCCCAGCTGATCCACCGTGCCGCCCAGGTCAGAACTCCAGCAGTTATTTCGCCAGACGACTCGAACAATTATTTATTGCGTCAACTGGATAATCTGAAAAAGATGAAACTAATCTGAGGGTCACGTCGTTGGCTAAATCCTTAATCTCTCCAAGCGAGGATCCCCTGATCAGTTGAGTGCAGGATAATCGGTGGGTTTAATTTCACGATATCAGGTGATACTGGAGTTCAAAAGAATATCATAAAAATGAGGCAGATTGCGTGGAAGGAAGAAATTGCAAAGGTCGCGGCCGCCCAGCGTCGTAGACGAGCTTTTCCTCTCATTGAGGATTTCCGGGCTAAATTAAGGTCACATAAAAATCAAATCAAATCTCATTTCATCCTCTGAACTTGAATTCAACTGATCGACAGATGCACACAGTAATAATTCATAACCGACAAAAAGCAGAACAGCAGACTGCTGTGAGTGCCAATTAGCAAAGGAACTGTGTTGGAATGAGTTGAGGAACTCGGACAGAAGCAGTGGCCTTTTAATGACAGTATTCTAAGTTGAAGGGAGTTGAGGAGCTTCATTTAGTCCACAGGTGTCAAACCCAAGGCCCGTGGGCCAGCTCCGGCCCGCCGCAGGATTTTATGTGGCCCGCGAAGCTAAATCTTCTGTGATTTTTGTTCAGATCTTTACCAAAATTACAAATTGTCATATCATAAATGATAACACTGTGGTATTGTAAGCATTTTTGGTTTCCCAAACTACAATAGTTTGAAAAACACATCCCATTGATGTATGATTCCAAAAGTAGTTTACAAATTCCATGTGGAAAGATGATCAAAGATTTTTACGGTTTCACAGTCATCACGCCCCGATGAGGGGAAACTGGAACTCCACCGTGGCCCGCGACAAAAACCAGTTTGACGCCCCCGATTTAGACAAAAGTAGTGTTTTGCCGCCACCCGGCGGGATTGATAGGATGTGTGTCGGTTACTCGCCCCGGGGCTCGGCCTTTCGTTGGGCTCCCCCGTGCGAATTCCAAATTTCACACATTTTGAAGTCTGGGAGATGAAAATGCAACGTCCCTTCGGAATTTCACTGCAAACCTTTCATGACGAAAGTTCACCCCGCAGTCAGTTGACTTCAACGACTCCCTCACTTACCCGCAACCCCCCCCCCCCCCCCCCAAAAAAAGAAAAAAACGATTCCTCCTCACTCTTAAATCCCTCCGTGATGAAAAACCGCGCCTTCGCTTATCGTGAAAGCAGCCTCTCCCGGGAGAAAAGATGGATGTCCGTCGCGAAACGAAGGCCGCCACCCCGCGTAACCGGAGAAGCTGCCGACGGCGTTGCGCCGCGGTCGCTCCTCCTGATGGACTCGCCAGACGGCCTCATGCCGCAGACGTAGAAAACGCGGCATTGTGCTCGGGGGGGGGGGGGGGGGTGATCATTTTTCGCCTCCCCCGAGCTTCAAAAACACTGCAGGTTCGGAATCGTTACCGAGTCTCAGGTTTAGATGATGGACTCCGCTGTCACCCAGCGACGATGGCGGCCCCGTACCGGGTTCAGGTACTTTTTAAAATTTTTTTTATTTTTGTAGCGTGGCCGCCCGATAGCCGACGCGCTCGTGTGTGGTCCGAATGGAAGTGAAGCTTTTCATCTTTATTTGGACGGCGCTATTTTTAGAATCATTTGGAACAAGTGCTCAGTAAAAGTGACTTAAAAAGAAAAAGAGAAAGACTTGTGGGAAGAAATTCATCATGTTGATGGGAGTCGGCACACACCTGCCGCCATTTAAAGTCCTTCTGACTAACCCAAATAAAGTGAAGATGTTGTCGAAGGCTTTTCTTATTCATATTATTTTTTTTTTAACTCCCCCTCCATCTTGAATGAGGCTTCAGTTCCAGCCGAAGGGGAACAAAAGCAAAAACTATAACTCGACGCTGCTGTTATTTTTGCACCAAGCAAATCTTTCGGGACTCAGTCTTGGTTTCGTCAGAACGGAACGCATTTTCCTCGCTTTTTTGTCGTCATTTCTTCAAAATATTACATAACCCAGAGATGTGAAGTCGACGGGGATTGCTGTCTCGCGTGCTAAACCCGGACACTACTTGCCAGAAATTCCTGCAGTTCCTTCAATGTTGCAGTCAACCTTTTGCCATCCTCCCTGACCATTTTTTTAAAAATCCAATTTCGAATGTGCAATTCTTAATAAAGTCACTGTTGTGCCACGATTTCTCCGCTCGATAATGAAAGTCTTCACCGCGTTTATGGTATATTTGTTGTACCGTAATTTCCGTCCGACGGAGCGCACCTGATTATAAGCCTCACCCGTAGTGTTGTGAAGGAAATACCATTTGGTACATGCATAAACCGCACCTGTGTAAAAGTCGCAAGTGCCCACATTGAAGAGAGAGAGTTTAATGCTAGCGCCGCGCTAATGCTAACGCCAGTGCCATGCTAAGAGGGCCGGTTAAAAAAAACATACCGGTAAAAATCACTGAGACACGGCAGTAACAGTGTTTAAAAGCCACAAGTGCCCCCATTGAAACACGACATATTCACAAAGAAAGGCGGTTCGCAGAGTTTTCAAAGTTTTAATACCGTAGCTTAGCTTAGCTGAACATAGCAACAACACAGTAGCACAAAAAGTGCTGATTAAAAAAAAAAAAAAAACATACCAGTATAAAAAAAAATCTGCTGCGGCAGCTACACACTAGCAACACGGTAGCAAAGCACTAACATGGCCAGTAGAAAAAAAAAAAAAAACGACGACGTGGCAGCAACATGCTAATGCTAGCGCGGCACTACTACCAGATCCGGTTAAAAAAAACATACCGGTAAAAATCACTGTGACCTGGCAGTAACAGTGTTTAAAAGCCGCAAGTGCCCACATCGAAACCCACATTGGAACATGACATATTTACAAAGAAAGACGGTACACAGAGTTTTCAAAGTTTTAATAACTTAGCTTAGCTTAACATAGCAACAACACGGTAGCACAAAAAGGGCTGATTTGAAAACAAAAACAAACAAAAAAAAAAAACAGCCGCGGCAGCTACACAGTAGTCACATGGTAGCACAGCACTAATAGGGCCGGTTTAAAAACAAAAAACAAAAAAAACATACCTAACTCACTGAGACGCGGCAGCAACATGCTAACGCTAGCGCAGTGCTAACTGGGCCGGTTAAAAAAAAAACCATACCGGTAAAAATGACTGAGACATGGCAGTAACACAGCAGCAACACGCTAACACAGCGCTAACGCTTGGAAAAAAATACTGGTAAAAGTCACTTCCTCTGCACATATATTCCACCGTTCTCACTTTTAACTTTTCTGCTCGACTGCCCCCTGGCGACCATCAGAAAAAATGCACGAAATGCACAAAAAAGTCGCGGCTTATGGGCCGGAACTGACGGTACTGGGAATCCTTTTGTACCCTTCTCCTGACTCATACCTTTTTTGATGCGTCGACTCACTTTGATTTTATTTTTCTTGTCCTGATGGGGAAATGTGAGCCTCCTGTTTGAGGGACATCAATTGGGACACTTGCAGCTATTTTCGAGCCAGCCGCTATTTGCGGAAAAACGACCGCGGGAGATAGCGAAGTGTCATTTGCATAGATAAAGCACTTCCAGTGTGTTACGCTCGAGCGTATCTGCAAACGCCGACCCTCTCCGGTTTGTGTTTACATCGAGTAAGTCGTGGTTACTCATTGATTGAACGGACTGGTTTGTTTTGTGTACATGCGGTCGTAACGAAGCCCATTTTTATGGCCTTTCCGCCATCCCCAGCTTTGGTCTGGGTGGAAAGACTATTGGCCAAAAGTGCCAGCAATCATCTTATCTCATCAGGTGTAGTGCGGCACAACGAAAATCAGAACAAAGGCCTTCATTGTTTGCCTCGAAGTGTGGTTGGAATGGAGTTACATTAATTTTCATTTCATTAATTTCTTCTCTGCATAGGCTTTTTCACCTTTTAAGATACTCGACCGCTCGGATATGATCTGCACGGATCGTCAATCTCTGTCGAATTTAACCGCCGCGCTGGAAGTTAATCTCGGCTGTGTCGGAATGAGGAACCAAAAGGTGTACAAGTTGGTTCCACAATGGCTATTTGTGGTCCTCCCGTCTGTGCGACTACTTCCCTTTCGGGTCTGGGACGGTATCTCTTCCCGACTGCCGGTTCTGAAGAGGAATCTCCTGCAGCTAGGGGAACAATAGCTCAGCAAAACATCTCAGGAGCTTTTTCAAGGTAGAGCAGCTGATCTCCGAAACTTCGCACCTCTTCCTCTGTGGTCCACGGACTTGCAAACGAAACAGTCTTTTTCACATCTCGTATTGTTTTTTATTTTTAACCAATCTAAAGTTTGAGTAGGAACTCCCACCTGTGCGAGTTCCGTCTTGAAGCTCCGTCCTGACACCTTGACTAGAGCTTTAAAATCACAGTTTTTACGGTCTCGTCTTGTAAATCTAGACTGATCCAGCCTGACCCCGGCTTGACTTCGCAACAAGTGAGTGTTTAATCACGGCGAGGGCGTAAAAACCAATCTAAAGTTTCGACGTGAACTCCCACCTGTGCGAGTTCCATCTTGAAGCTCCGTCCTACACCTTGACTCTGCTCTAGAGCTTTAAAATCACAGTTTTTACGGTCTCGTCTTGTAAATCTAGACTGAGCCAGCCTGACCCCGGCTTGACTTCGCAACAAGTGAGTGTTTAATCACGGCGAGGGCGTAAAGCGTTGCCTTAAATACTTAATCACGCCTTGCCTGATCAGACCTGTCTCGGCTTCAATCGCGAGACTGGCTTTGAAAGAGTGTTGTGATGGTGGGATATCAGTCAAGATTTGCTTGGTTGCCGTTCTGAGACGGAAGATAAGTCCTCAAAAACCCTTTGGGTGCACATTTCTTACTTAGAGAGACTTGTTAAAGAGGACTAACTTTTGAATTGTATCCTGGTCCTTGGGCGTCTGGAGCGCCTGCCCACCCATCTAGTGGAGGCTGTTCAAGGTAGCTAGAAATCTGCTTCATTTCTTGATCCTTGGGTTATTTTTCACAAAATAATGAAATGTGCAGACATTCAGAATTGCATTCCTGTTCTTTTGAGAAGACACTGACAATGTAAACAAAGCGTTAATTCTTGGACTTTTTTTTTGGGTGGGGGGAGGTTGGCCTTCAAATTGTGATGAAGAGACGTTGTGAATAGGTAAAAAAATGTCCTGAAATTCCTTCAATATGGGAGACAAAACGTGGCCCTGCCGAGCTCCCCCCCCCCCCCCGGCCCCAATTCAACACGGACAAAAGGTTTATTCAAGACTTTGTTGCGTTTTTTTTTAAACAAAGACTTTATCTGTCTTCTGGGTGACCTTAACTTGCCGTGTAGACATGACTTTACAACCCCGGTGTCAACAGTGAGGAGAAAGGCATCCCGGTCGACTCGACAGCCTTCATGCCGCCGAAGAGCGTTTTGCACCCTTTTTGGAGCTTCACCCAAAAACCGCCAGCGCATGAAAAGCTGCGAACAGTCGCTATTGTGATATTGCCAACGGTGACGATGAGTCATCCAACGCTATGTACTCCAGTTCCTTTCAAAATTCCAAAATGTGGAATTTGACGATAATATCGGAAGAAAATTGCTCAGTGTACCTCGCTGGATCTCAATTAAAAAAACGTTTTTTAATTTCACCTCCTTTGCCTCACCCTCTCGAAAAATGTTAACTTCTTTCCTTCTCGGTTGTTATGGCAGTTCAGATTGAAATCACGATCTCTTGTGTAGTTAATAATAATGCTTAAGAATGTTGACGGGTTGACCACGAAACCGATCATTTCCATTGGCTCCGACGGGAACGCAACCAAATCGGTGGTTCACCAGAATCCCGCGGTCGAGCACGCCGGCATCCATCTGCAGGTGCTGCGGACTGGAAAGAGATCAGCTCGGCCCGCTCATAAAATAATCCACAGTTCTGGCGTGTATCGAAAGACCCGGCCAGCTGGCGAAAGCCTTGTTAATGTCCTTACCGCTGCGGCCAGTGACTTCACGGCTCTTATTGGACCGCATCTCAAAACGCGGTCTTGGGACTCGCGGCTGGATGTCTGGGGATGCCATCAACAGTATCCCACGCTAGCCTTGCGCGAGTGGAGCTGCGGAATCCTTCCCGCGGATCCCGCCGGGAGACCCTGCTGAGCTCGTTGTCACCTTGATAAGCCCTGCGGTACGTGAGCCGTAAACTTTATGATAAAGTGCTGTTGGATGTGGTCAGCAATCATAATTTGTCTTATCTGCGGCGGTTAGATTATGGTTCGTTGATGAACGCAGAGTTCGCAACGGGAGCAAGACAATAACCCCCTGTGCTCCTGCGAGGGCTTTGGAAAAGACTTAATTGGGTAGTTCTGTGTACGCCTAAAGCTTTGTCTCGGTCTGCCGCGGTACGAAAATACACCAACAAATTATCTTGTCAGGCGCTTGTAAAGTATAATTTCTGGAGTTCTGAATTACAGTGATGGGGGGCTGGTGGCGGTATAATTTGTCGCGGGGGAAGAAAACAAGATGTCATCTCGTCTCTCGGCACGTTAAGAGCGCCGCATCACCTCCTGGGTCTTTCATCGGCATTGTGATTCCCCCCGCCCCCCCCCCCCTTTTTTTTTTTTTCTTCCTTCCCTGCTATTCTAAGACAAACTGATGGAAAATGTCACTTAGTATTTGTTGAGATTCATAAATTCCCACAGCGCTAAAATCTATTGTTCTCTAAAGACATAATTTTTTTTTTTTTTAATCCCCCCCATGGGCTGAAACACCGACGGTTCATTGCACTCCAAATTAATTTCCTGGCGATGCAACATCTCCATTACGACATGCTTTCATGATTAAATCCAACGACCTGGGGAGGCGGAGCGAGGGGGCGATTGGGGGGGGGTGCAGTGTTTCGCTCCATAAAAAAAATCTTGGGCCAACTCTCGCATAATATGCACGCGGCCTCCATTTATCTTGCAGCCGCGTGACTCTCGAAGCAAACTCCGACGTATGAGCGATGTCGCTACTCTGCGTCCTTTCACGACTGCGACAAACCGCTTCATGTTAATCGCTTAGTGGGGAGATAAAAAAAAAAAAAAAATGTCCCCCCCGTCCCCGCGCAAAATACCCTGGAGTGCATAAATGGAGCGGTGCCAATCAGGAAGGATTAGGCCTCTTGACCTGGAGTACATTCACTACATCAACTGAGCTCATTAAGTTATTATTATTATTTGTTTTAAATGTGTCAATCCCCCTTTGAAGTACCGATCTGAATATTATTGGTAACTGGCACCCAGACAGTCGAATTGCCCGATTGGATCAATAGCCCGCTATATTAATTTATTCTTTGATATTTGCAGACTGTGCGTTGACTTTTCATCTGCATGATCTCATCTAGAATTGAATCTTCTTCTTTTCCTTTCGGCTTGTCCCGATTTAGGGGTCACCACAGCGTGTCATCTTTTTCCATCGAAGCCTATCTCGTGCATGTTTCTCGCTAAACCCGTCTTCATGTCCTGGCAGCTCCATCCTCAGCACACTTCTACCAATATGTGTCTACTCTCTCGCCTCTGGACATGTCCAAACCATTGAAGTCTGCTCTCTCTAACTTAGTCTTGTCTTGCCTGGTAAAAAAAAAAAGGTGGGAATTGTCATGTGGACAATATACTAATATTATAATAATGGCCATGACAAAAAATGCAGAATACGTTTAGAAGGGTCAACACTATTGGTTTTGATACTTAGCCAGATCCCTGACGTTCAGTTATGTCGCAGATAAGGCAAAAAATCAAACGTCTCATCTGGCATGTCTGATACCTGCGAAGACTGATATGCCTTCGCAGAGCAAAAAGACCCTCTGTGTGTTCCCGTAAAGGGGGGGGGGGGCGGCCTTGAAACAACCTCCCTCCTCAGTCATCTTAAACAAGCTTCGTTGTTGCTTTGGTGGGCTACGTCAACCGTGATGTGCTTTTGTTTTGGCGGGTCACGGGCAGGCTAACACCCCCCCCCCCCCCGCCGCTCAGTTTTAGTCAAACGAGCCGGGGCATGCGTCGAAGCAATAATGGCGATACTGTAATTGCTTGACTTTGCTAACTCCTCCCAACTCGGATTGTCCGTCCGCCATTGATGTTCTTCACACGGCCGTGACGGAAAATGCTTATTGAGCAGAGAGTGCCCCCACCTCCCACCCCAACGACCCCCCCCACCCCCCACCCCTGGGCCCCCGAGCCTTGGCAGTGGCACGCTGCTGCATTTCAAACATATCAATTCGATGTGTCATGACGAGGACGCTTGTGAGAGAGTCTCTCCTTTGCTTGTTCTTGCGAATGAAATCAGTCACACCTTTGGTGAGGACAACAAAAGTGTTTTTTTTTTTGGGGGGGGGGGTAAAGAATCCCCCCCCCCCCCCCCGGGCGCGTAGAGACACTGTCCCGAAAGCGACGAATCATCAGCGGATTTAACTTGCCCGCTGATGCGTAAAGCAGAGGTTGCGACGGTGAGTAAGGACTGAGTAAATGTCGCTCCCGTCAACCTTCCCGGGGGCTTTTTTTGCGGAATATTCCTTTTATGGTGGGGGGGGGGGTCCTCTCACGATGAGGATGAGTCGCCGAAGCACCGCTCAGAAATGAGCCCATCAGCGCTCGCTCTAAAAATAAGAAACCTCTTCAGTCCGAAAGGCCGATTATCTCTTTTTGTTAAGTCTGAGTGAGGACTTCGTTGTGTGTGTGTCGTTGTCGTCGTCTGTCCCCCCCCCCATGCCCCCCTCCCCCATTGTGTTGATGTGCACCAACCTGGGCCTCCGACCAGGAATGCTTGAAGCAAACCAAGCGGGGATTCCCAAAATCGCAGCTGCCGGAATTATGTGCGTGAAATAAAGCCGTTCTGTTTTTTGTTTTTTTTTATTTTATTTTTTTTTTTTTTTGCCTGTGGTTGTTGTTTTTGCGTTCCCCGCTCATGGTTGCTGTGACAGTTTAAGGCAAGTCTTTTTTGGGGGGGGGGTTTAGGGGGGGGGGCAGTGTTGAGGAGTGAGTTAGCAGAAGCGTGCTGGCCGCCCACTCCCTCTCCCGGCCTTCCTCTCTTGCTTCCTGTGGGAATGAAGAGGAGTATGACTTTAACAGGGAAAGGTGGATTGGGGAGGGGGCGCGCGGGGGGGGGGGATTCTTGGCCGGGAGAATGTGTGGATGTTGGGGAGGAAGCTGGCTGTTTTTTTTTTTTGTTTTGTTTTAAAGAATGGCGGTGGGCGCATTATTGGAATTTTAAAATGGCAGGGGGTGGGGTGGAGTGGGGGGGTCTTAGTTTTGAATAACACAGGGGTGGGATCACTTATGGGGGGGGGGGTGGCCTCCGTGCCCGACTAATGGACTTGTGGGAAATTTATCTGACTGATATACTACACTGATGAGTTGAGCCGAGCCCGAGCCCAGCTGTGTGTACATAATCCCAATAAATGAATTTGGGGGCCCGGTCCACTCACAATGAGGGGGTGTTTGTCCCCCCATTCCCCCCCCCCCACTTTCTACCATTGAAGCAGCGAATCCATAGTTACATATTGTGTTGATAAGTCACCTCAGCAGCTCAAATGGTAACCACCAAAAGAGCATCCGGTGAGTCAATAACTGTGGAATTAATCATCTAAACCCCCCCCCCCCTCGCCCCCCCACGCACGTGCTCACTTGCCTTGCAGTGTTTTGTTTTTTTTCCCCCCAACACTGTTGCTAGAACTCCTGTCAAACATATCTGGCCGTAAAACTCCTAAATGATCTCGCAGTCGATATTTTTTCGTATATCTGCTCTTGCGTTTTCCAGTTCTTGTTGTTTTGATTAACGGAGCAGATGTTTCGTTGGAGAAAAAACTTGACAATGTTACAATAATTATCTCATCGAGCTGCTGAGGAAAAATAATTCATTATAAATCCAGTTCAAGGTCCGTGGAACTCCGAGGCTGAAGAATAATGTCAACTTGATAGATTTCCTAAAAGCCGGCCAATGTGTTCCAACTTACAAAATCCAGGATGTTATAATGATATAATATTATTCAATTTATTAGTAATGCTTTATGACTCCATGCTTTTGTAACCTTTAGACTGGATGGTTGTCTCTTAGGAGGCTGCTTCAGCAGGTCTCTCAAGACTAATCCGATGGCGATTTTAAGGTCCGCCCCCTTAGCCGTGTCCCACAAGCTTCTAAAATGGCGATTGAACAGCACATGTTTGAATTAGATTCTCTATCGCGTATTCCGGATAATATTGGAGTATATTTAGTTGTACGTGCGCTCTTCCGCAAGCCTTAATCCATCGTAGACACTTTGTCAACTGTGTTTTAGGCTTTGGGAAATGAATCAAGCGGGCCCCTTGTTAGCTAGCAGGATATCTTTCATCAGAATTGCACGATGAGGACCATTTTCTTCGTAACATTAACTTTTCCAAGCGCACACTACTGGCAACCAGCATTGCTTGTGGGACAACATGGCGGCAGGGGCGTGTCAAGCCAGGGGTTAAGACAATGCGGCTATCTGATTGGCTATTACTGTACGAGTGATTGACAGGTCGGAAAGGTCCGTAATGTCCAATTGGTCAGATTCGAAAAGGCCCACTGAGGGATCGACAATTTCACTTGACCTGATACTGAGATTTGTAACAGGTACTTAATGACCACTTCTGGTTTTGGGACCGCTGTGCTCGATTATTAGACCTCTCTATTAGCAGTTCTGCAGTCTCGAAAGACTCTCCAGTTGTCGTAAAATGCCTTTGTCCGAGGACCTCCCGGAAATGGGAGAAAATACTTATATTTTCTTTGCCTAAAAGTCCCAAACCTATTTCAAATCGGAACCGTAATACCAGATTAGTACGGTCCCTCCACCAAATCCAAGTTGCAGTTGAGGCTGCAGGGGGCAGTCATGCAAATTCCAGATAAGCTTTCATGCCGTCTTCGCAGGAAATTCACGATCATATTCCGAAATCAAAAAATATTTAATCGTGACGCTCTCCAACTCCATCTCGCAACGGTGCAGGGAGAACGCTTACTCCTTTGGCAGTCATATGATAAATCAAAGTTGCTAAAATTATTAATAAAGCACTTAGATGTTATCTTGTGCATTTGTAGCTTTTCCATTGTGCGTATACCTTTTGAAATGCAGTTCCCTCAGGCGAGAGTACGTCTCACGTCGTCTTTAGCGGTTAGCGGACTAATCTCGACAGATTCGTGTACGACCTCCAGATGCGTTGAGCCGTTGTCGGTCTCCGGGGGGGGGGGGGGGTGTTCATAGGGTTACGTGTCATTTCCACAGTTTGACCCCACAACCGACAGCTTCAGCCCACGTTTTGGCCGTCATCACGGTTAGCTTGACCACAAACCGCTCGTGACCCCCACCCGCGCCACCTCCCCCCACTTTTATTCTATTCCGTGAGGGCAACCAGGAAGAGACTTACTGGACTTGTAGTCGTAAATATGCAGAACAGAACAGAACGGAACGCACAGTACTTGAGGTGTCAACATCATTCCAAAATGGTTGGATGATTGTTGGAGTGCTTTGGACGTTAGGTAACATTGTTTCAAAATTAATTCAATGCTGGAATGAGATTTTTCGGCTTTCGTTGTCAATCCCCCCCCCCCCCCCCTCAAAGATTCACGTTATTATTCAATAATTGATTTTTTTTTTATCCTACACGTACAATAACATAAGCAATAGGCTGTCATTCTCTTTTCACGACCTTGGTGAGTGCGGCGCCACACGATAGCCAATAAACAATTGGAGGATGCCAGGCGGGAGACATGGTGGCCATCTTCGACCCCCCCCGCTTTTCTAGTTTTGAGTTCTCCCCCCAAGAAACGACTCCCTTTCCAGCACTTCCTGTCCTCAGTCGTACATTATGTTATATTCCGTCCATCCTCCTCTTCCCCCGGAGACGGGAATCAGCTACCATCTGGTCCAGCATCACAGGGTAGCTGCCTGGAGCGGATCCAGTGCAAAGAGCAACTTCCTGACGTGTCAGAGGAGGCTTGTGTTTCTTTTCTTCTTCTTTTAAATCTTCCAGTCCCCCGCCGCCACCCAGGACCCCCCCCCTCCCCACATACATACACACACCCCCCCCCCTTCCCTGAGACGTTTGCTGTCGGGGGTCCGAGGCATCTCCCGCATAAAGGAAGAATGAATTTCCCTTTTTTAAGCGGAAGAGGATATCGATACCTTTTGAAATCATGCTCATAAAAATAAAAAGCCAGTGAAATGCAGATCCCATATTTCAGGCTGTCGTCTGCATTTTTTGGGGGAGAGAGATTTGTTCAAATTTCCCACAAATAATGCTGCATACAGCTCCAATTTCCCTTTAAACCCCAGATGGAGCCGATGCGACCGATGGGAGTTTTTTTTTTTTTTTTTTTTTTCCGGAGACTCCACATGGTAAATGTGCCCTTGTTTTCATTTCTGTCATTTTATTTTGTTTTTTTTTCATTTTATAAACTTGTATTCCCCGCTGCCAAGAGGCGACAGCGAGACGTCGCCTTCCTGGGAAACGTGTCAAACCCGACGTTCGCTTCTCCCCGCCCTGCTGTGTCGAAACTTCATTGTGTAAGACGAGTACGTGTCAAACCAGGTGCCGGCGCTGAGCTCATCAAAGCACGGCGGGCCCTCTAATTATGGACGTCTCTACTCATAAAAAAAATTCAGGTTAAGAAAAATGTCTCCAGTTACAAAGAAAATTCTGGACACGAAAGGCAAAAATAGGTGCTGGATTCGCAGCACCCAAATTGCACCAAACGTAAACAACGTGTATCTTGGTTTGTGTGGCGCTATAGAGCTTCTCTCCCATTGGCTGTCGCCGTAATATCTTCCTTACATCCCATTGGCTAGGATGGACGTCAGTCTTTATCAGCGATGCTTTTGGATTTCCTCGGACATTCGATAGTGACCGAATCGCGCTGTCACGTGCTAATGCACATTGGAAAAGTACAACTTTTTCATTTATTCATCTTTCTAACCCAAGAAGCGTTAGCGGAATCAAGTTTTGTGTGCGTGCGTACGCTCATACGTATGTTTTTCGCTCGGCTGTCAAAGTTTGCCTCCTCCTTCGTCCCCCACGATGCCTTTTTCTTGTCACTCAGCCTTCTCTTCGCATAGTCGCCCAACCCCAAAGGTAAATGAACATCCATCCATCCGTCCATTTTCCTTGCCGCTTATCCTCACTAGGGTCGCGGGGGAGTGCTGGAGCCTATCTCGGCTGTCAACGGGCAGGAGGTGGGGTACACCCTGAACTGGTTGCCAGCCAATCGCTGGACACATCGAGACAAACAGCCGCACTCACAATCGCACCTAGGGGCAGTTTAGAGTGTCCTATCAATGTTGCATGTTTTGGGGATGTGGGAGGAAACCGGAGTGCCCACCCGGAGAAAACCCACACAGGCACAGGGAGAACATGCAAACTCCACACAGGCGGGGCTAGGATTGAACCCGGGTCCTCAGAACTGTGAGGCCAGCACTTTACCAGCTGTTCCACCGTGCCGCCTAAATGAACATAGTTTTTATTATTATTCTTTACATTATGTATTTTGAATGCTTATTTGTGGTGGGGCTTGGAACGGATTAGGCTATTTACATGTAACATGCGCTTCCACTTATGAACAAATGGCGGATTTTTGTTGGCAACTCCGCAATGATTTTTTTTTCTTTTTCCCTCGGACTTGAAGGCACGGGTTACATAAGCGGCTTCACCCTAATGCTGTTGACCGGGAAATCACCAAGAATGGCAGTTAGCATCTTCCTTTGATTATGTTTGTTTTCCCGTAATTGAATGAGCAGCCTCTGCACGCCGCGTAATTCAATTGCAGCGAGCGGACGAGAGGAAGCGGCTCGCTCGTCAAACACGCCTTTAAAGTGTGGATTGGATGTCCGAAAGAAACCATTAGATGGCTCCAGGGCGGGTTTATTTTATTTTATTGTTTAGCGGGTTATTTTTTTTCAACCCGAAAATATTTACATTTAATTCAGAAGAAATGATTGTGTGACACTGGTTGACAAGTTTTTTTGTTTTATGAAATTTAGCAATTAGAGCATAATTCTTTAACGTTTTGCAGGAAAATATGTTTGGGTAACATTTACATTTTTGATACTAGTACTTTATTCAGTAAATTCTCATGACGTACGGAAACCACAAAGGGACATGGGGGTGGGGGGGGGGGACTAACTTCTTTCTCATGGCTCCATAATAACGTTGTCAATCAAAAATATTTGTGGTATACTTTACATAACATAATGTTAATTTAAAAACTTTTTAGTTGCATAATTACCAAGTTTTCCTTGTAACCTGGCGTTTATCTTCATTTTCATCCATTACATAATAGTTTAACTATTTTCATACAATCATGAATTTATTATCAAAAAATAGCCACTTAGGGTTTTTTATTGTAATACTTTGAGTACAAGACAACTCTTGCTTCATAAGATTCATTTAAAAAAAAATCATTTTCCTATTGAAATTTTATTCACTTTAAAATTATTTCATCACTAAGATTTTATTTCTTACAAATTGAACTTTTTTTACATGATTTTATTCTTGACTTATCGTAGACAACATTGTCTAGAAATGTTTTTTCATGTCTTTATGTAATAAAAAAAAGTAAGTTACTTCATCCCTGTAAAACTATTCTCATATAATTATAAAATATATATTTTGTACTATTGCTGTGTTATCGTAAATTGTTTTCTTTGCCATGAGAACATTTTACCATTTGTAATGTCAACTACTGTATTTTGTTGTAGTATTATAACTTTAAAAAATATGTAAACTTTTAAGACTGTGACTTCAGCTCCTAAAATTCTGTATTTCATCAGAAAATAATTTTTTTATGTCCGTTTTGCAATATTACAGCTTCATTCCCGTAAAATTGACATTCTCTTTTTTTTTTTAAATACAGACTGTTTATATTTTTGAGTATCTTTATAAAGGCCCCATGTTTGTTACACTGGACTGAGCATATTTAAAAAAAATAAATAAATAAATCTTGTGTATATACACACAAATCTTGAAGCCTCAGAAACAAAAATCTTAACTTCCAATGTTTGTACGCGAGCAGACCTGTGACGAGGAGATTAAACCAAAGGTGAGATATGATACCGCGTGCTGATTGGGTCAGGCCGTAATGCAAGTACACACACGTACTGCACCCAGAACCGCTCCTTGCTTCAGCAGCAGGAAGTGAGGCGACGGCTAATTGGTTTTCATTCCAGTGACACTGACGTCATCGCAAGCCCCGCCCATGAGCAGTCCCATACGTGAATCAGGTGGAATGGAACCCCCCCATCCCAAAAAAAACTACTCACCTGTAATTTGGTAAACTTCCATATGAACTGTACACTGACTCACCACATTATTAGGTACATCCTGCCCTGAATGATTTTTTTATTTTTTTTTGGTCGCGCGCCAAACCACTCAAGCATTGTGAAATAAAAGGCATTTACATAAATGCATATTTTTTAATAATGAAAATATAGAGTGGGTATTTTAGTTTTGTCAAATGATTGACAATTGTAATGAATACAAAAGCCGGGCAGTTGAAAATAGATTTATTAAAATAAAAAAAATATATATTTTTGTCATGGATTAAATCCTGGTGATTTATTAAAATTAAGATATTTTACAGATTTGTTAAGAATTTGTATCCATATTTTACTGGTCTTTTGGGTTCATGTTTTTTTTATTAATCACAAACCATAATTTTGTTTGTTTTTTCTTGTAACCATTTTTAAATTGAGCCTTTATTCTCATTTTTTTTGTTGTAATTTGTTTTCTCAAGATTACACCTATTTTTTTCTTGAAGAATCTGATATTCAGTACCATACAGTAAATCTTTTTTTGTAAAATTACAATTGTAAATATGATAGATATAGATGATTTATTTAAAAAAATATTTTGGTCATGGATTAAATCCTGGTGATTTATTTAAATTAAGATATTTCACAGATTCCTGAACAATTTAAGAATTTGTATCCATATTTTACTAGTCTTTTGGATTCATGTTTTTTATTAATTACAAGCCATAATTTTGTAGGTTTTTCTTGGAACCATTTTTAAATTGAGCCTTTATTCTCATTTTAATTTTTTTTTCCCCAAGATGACACCTATTTCTTCTTGAAGAATCAGGTATTCAGTACCATACAGTACATCTTTTTTTTTGTAAAATTACAATTGTAAATATCATAGAGACTATTTATTGAAAAAAATATTTTGGTCGCGGATTAAATCCTGGTGATTTATTAAAATTAAGATATTGCACAGATTCGTGGACAATTCAAGAATTTGTATCCATATTTTACTAGTCTTTTGGGTTCATGTTTTTTATTAATCACAAACTATAATTTTATAGATTTTTCTTGTAACCATTTTTAAATTGAGCCTTGATTCTCAGTTTTTTGTTATTTTTTTTTTCTCTCAAGATTAGACACCTATTATTTCTTGAAGAATCTGATATTCAGTACCAGTATTTTTTTTTGTAAAATTACAATTGTAAATATTTTGGACACTATTATAACTCTAGTTAAATTAAATCTAGGGTATCTAGTATACGATCCACAGGTCATACATTAACCCGTTACCTATGGTCTCTGAATGAGACACAATAAAATAACTATTAAAAACATATATCGTCCTTTACAGAAGTAATAAATGGTGCCTGCCTTAATCTAATCCAAAATTCGGATGATGCAGCTGTTGGGTTCATTTGGGAAAGTTCTAACTAGCCCCCGTGAGGCAAACTCGCCGCGGCTCGTGTGTTGCGTCAGCCTGACCTTGTTTTGTGCGTGGCGGCCTAATAAGGAAGTGACTTTATGGTCCCGGGCGATCGGGCCGTCTACCACCTGCGGGCCCCGTGAGGAAATCGGGCACTTCGAGCAGAAGCTGCTCTGCGCCTTTGCTCGTTTCTTGTCGGGTTTTTTTTTGTTTACCCCCCCCCCCCCCAAAAAAAAAAAAAAAAAAACCTTTCACACGTAGCTAACCTGCCCACGGCTGCGCCGTTGACGTCAACCGGAGGAAGAAACAGCTGTGCGCATGCGTTCATATTTACCACGCATGTCTTTTGCTTATTACGCTTTAGTTACAATGGTAATTGCATCCGGTGTGGGTCCTCTAATTAATTTCAAGCTCGCCAGCGGGCCTTCGTCGTCGCGGACGGTCGGACTGGATCATGTCAGCGGGAAACCTCGCAGGGGGAAAAACTAATGAGGTGCGAGAGCGACGACGACGGCAGGCAGATGTTTGCGTCATAATCATTCCGTGCAGTGGTTTGAATTATGCATTTTACATCTTCTAAAATGCGGTAAACGCATTCCCACTATTTGAGCAGTTTCCCTACTTATTGGATTTTACTTTTTTTTTTTTAAATAAATTACAGTGAAGAAAATAATAATATTTGAACACGCTTCTAATTGCAAGTACTCCCACTTAGAAATCATGGAGGGGTGTGAAATTTGCATCGTAGGTGCATGTCCACTGTGAGAGAGAAAAATCCAGAAATCACAATCTACGATTTTTTTTTTTTTTTTGAATGATTCATTTGCGTGTTACAGCTGCAAATACGTATTTGAACACCTGAGAAAAGCAATGTTAATATTTGGTGCAGTACCCTTTGTTTGCCATTACTGAGGTCAAACGTTTCCTGTCGTTGTTCACCAGGTTTGCACACACTGCAGGAGGGATTTTGGCCCACTCCTCCACACAGATCTTCTCGAGATCAGACAGGTTTCTGGGCTGTCGCTGAGAAACACGGAGTTTCAGCTCCCTCCAAAGATTTTGGGTTTAGGTCTGGAGACACACAAGAACCTTGATATGCTTCTCACGGAGCCACTCCTTGGTTTTCCCGGCCGTGTACTTCGGGTCAAAGACCCAGCCACGACCCATCTTCAATGCTCTGACTCAGGGAAAGAGATTGTTCCCCAAAATCTCACAATACATGGCCGCGGTCGTCCTCTCCTTAATACGGTGCATGACCAAAAAGCTCCATTTTGGTCTCATCCGCCCGCAAAACTTTCTCCCATGACTCCTCTGTATCATCCAACTGGTCATTGGCAAACTTAAGACGGGCCTTGACAGGTGCTGGTTTAAGCAGGGGAACCTTCCGTTCCATTTGTGTTTTCAAACCATGACGTCTTACCTTACGTATTACCTTGGAAACGGTGGTCCCAGCTCTTCTCCGGTCATTGACCAAGTCCTGTCGTGTAGTCCTGGGCTGATTCCTCACCTTTCTAAGGATCATTGAGACCCCACGAGGTGAAAACTTAAAATGGGTCTCCACTCCGATGTTTAGCTTCTTCCATTTTCTAATGACTGCTCCAACAGTGGACCTTTTTCCACCAAGCTTCTTGGCAATTTCTCCGTAGCCCTTTCCAGCCGTGTGGAGTTGTACAATTCTGTCTCTGGTGTCTTTGGACAGCTCTTTGGTCTTGGCCATGTTACAAATTTGAATTTTACTGATTGTACGGGGTGGACAGGTGTCTTTATGCAGCTAACTACCTCACACCGGTGCATCTGATTCAGGATAATACTTCTAAAGGCCGACTAACCGGTCTTTGAGGGTCAGAATTCTAGCTGATAGACAGGTGTTCAAATACTTATTTGCAGCTGTACCACAAAAATCATTAAAAAAATCATTCATTGTGATTACTGGATTTGTCTTTTTAGTCTCACAGCGGACAAGCACCTACGATGAAAATTTCACACCCCTCCATGATTTCAAAGTGGGAGAACTTGCAATATAGCAGGGGTGTTCAAATACTTATTTTCTTCACTGTAATCTAATAGTGTACTTTGCTTTGCATAAAAATCTCTTTGGCAGTCAAGCGCTAACCTGTCGCGGAATGCAGCCGAGGGGCTTTGACAGGTTGACGGGATTTTTGGACTACACATCTGGAGGACTCTTTGCTCTTATTGCAAAGCCATAAATCCATTATGCAGTTAATAAATGTGCCCGTAACATGAGCGCATGTACGGCGGCGTGAGGGATTTACAGTACACAGCAGGGACCACTCCAGCTAGGGTGGCGGTCAGAACCCGTCGGACCTGCCCGAGCTTCAACGGAAGTCTGAAGTCCCCCGTTTATGTTTAGTCGGCGGTTATCGTGAACGCCGTCCTCATTCAAACACGTCCGTTTGCCCGGTGCTAAATTAATCGACATTTGCCGCCGCCCTCGCAGATTTAGCATTTAAAGGAGACGTCGTGCTTGTTTTTCTTTCCCTTTTTCAACATTCGAAAGAGTTTCCAGCCGTCGTGGCCGTCGCCAGCTCGCGTTATACGAACGACGTTAGAGTTTGAGTTCAATGGCGAACCGCCGCCTGCAAGGACGCGACAATATTTCCACACTAACTGTGATATTCTGCGTTCAGTAAATGAGCATTGATTGATCCACTGACCCGATGTCGGTAGATGTTGTACTCGAGTTCTGCTTCGCGGCGGTCGTCGCGAGACGATCCCAAACTTTGGACCTCGTCTTTTCCCGACTCTTCCCCACTTAATTCCGACACTGAGTGGTATGTACGTGCTTCTGCAGTAGGCTAATATTAGTCTGTGTGGAAAAACGATCCCCGCGAAGCTTCCAGCCGGGGCTTACGTTTGTACATTTTTTTGTAATTGAGTAATTTGATTAATCGTTTCTGTCTTACATGGCGCTGCGGGTATGTGACGCGCGGACACTTCGCCAAACATCCAGCTTTTACATGATGGGGTGGCAACTGATGTGTTTGTTTACAAACCGTTTAAAAATAAGTCACGATTCCAGGGGACTCAAACTCAATTTTAACTTGGGGCCGCAGCCTCAGCGCACATGGACTTATGTGGAATTCCTCCATCCATTTTCTTTGCCGCTTATCCTCACGTGGTTCACGGGGAGTGCCGGAGCCTATCCCGGTTGTCAGCGGGCAGGAGGCGGGGGACACCTCGAACTGGTTGCCAGCCAATCGCAGGGCACATACAGACAGACAATGGTCACACTCACAATCACACCTATGGTCAATTTAGAGGGTCCAATTAATGTTGAATGTTTTTGGGATGTGGGAGGAAACTGGAGTGCCCGGAGAAAACCCACGCAGGCACGGGGAGAGCATGCAAACTCCACACAGCCGGGAATGGGATCGAACCCGGGTTCTCAGAACTGTGAGGCCAACGCTTTACCAGCTGAGCCCACCGTGCCGCCCTTATGTGGATTTAAAGTTAGAAATTCAAAACGATCCTATCTTCGAAATAAGATGAAGGACGCTGGTGTTTACAACTTGTGTGTAAAACTTGTAAAGAAAATTAAAATAAATAAAAACACTCCTGGCGGCAGTTGGTAAAGCGTTGGCCTCACAGTTCTGAGGTCCCGGGTTCAATCCCGGACCCGCCTTGTGTGGAGTTTACATGTTCGTCGGGCACTCCGGTTTCCTCCCACATTCCAAAAACATGCAATATTAATTGGACACTCTAAATTGCCCCTAGGTGTGATTGTGAGTGCGTCTGTTTGTCTCAATGTGCCCTGTGATTGGCTGGCAACCAGTTCAAACCCCCCCCCAACCCTGTGATTGGTCTGCTCCGCACAACACTGTAAAAGTGCCACGCATATAAAACTCACGGAACGCACTACCATTATACTTTCATATTAAGGTGGGGGCTGCAAAATATCATCTTGTGGGCCGCAAATGGCCCGCGGGCCACATGTTTGAGACCACCCTGCACTATTCTTACGGGCCCTGAAAATCGGGACATTTCGTTCTTTTAACACGAGGAGCACAATGACACGACAGGCCCGGCGACGTTGAGGTTTTTTTTATTTTTTTTTTCGGGGGGGGGGGGTGCGGTTTGAGGCCGACTCGCGTAAGCGACGGGAAGTTTTCCGTCCGCTGCCCGCGCGAATGCGGCAGTCTCATTTTCACCCACCGGCAAGATTTTGCGCTTTGTTGTGGGGACGCGAGTCCAATTGTAGCAGCAGCCCACGTTGGCTATTTTTACATAAAAGCAGGCCCAGTTTGGACTCGACGGAGGGAAGAAATGCGCAAGCGTGTGTTGTGTAATGTGACTGATAGCACTGCAGGTCTTAATCATTTGCGACATTGCCCCGTAGTTACAGACGTTTGTTTGTGTTTTCCCGGCAGTGTGCCAAAGTATCACCAACCGCTTAAACCTGCTGGGCACCAAAGAGGACCATTACCAGAACATGGTGAACACCTACACCAACTGCACCGTGGTCCTGGAAAACCTGGAAATCACTTACATGGAGGAACATCGAGACTTGTCCTTCCTCAGGGTAAAAGCACATTACTCCCCTGCGTCAAATATCGCTTTTAACATCCCCAGCACTAAATTATGATTTCAAATCCAATCCCCCCCCCCTCCACAAATGAGCATGATTTTATTCTCATAAGACTGCAACAATTTTTTGGGGGCGAAGAGTAAAACCTTCTCTAAAAAAAAAAAAAAAACGAAAACTGTTCCCTATGCAAAGATTTTTTTTACTTTTTAAATTTCACAGTATTTTTAAATTTATAATGATTTTTTTAAACAGTATTTTTTCCCACATTTGCCCTTTTTTTCTTTTTAGTACAATTTACAACTTAATTTTAAAAAATGAATACTACTTTTTCCTCAAAGTATAAGTTTTTTTTTTTTTTTTTAATTTTATTAATTACTTTTCTGAAAATATCAGTTTACGGCTTTTTTCACAAGTTATTTTTTTAGTATCAACAAGAAAAGGTTGTCTCACTGCTTATTTTTTTGGAAGACATGGAACACATTTCTTATTTATAAAAACATTTTTGATTAAAAAAAAAAAAAAACTTCCATATGCAAAGAACTTTTTAACTTTTTAAATTTCACATTTTAATTTGTTTTTTAAACCGTTTAACTATTTTTTTCTACATTTCTGCACTTAAAATCTATTTATATATTTTTGTTTTTAGTACAATTTTTATTTTTTTAAAAACTTAATTTTCAAAAATTAAAAAAAAGGTTGTCTCAATGCTTATTTTTTTTGTAAAACTGCTGAAGTGACTTTTTTTGATTAAAAATAAAAAAAATAATAATCACTTAAATCCAACTTTAAGAGAAATATTTAGAAAATATTCTCCAGTTTCTCCAGTTAAGTACTCTTCCAAAAGCAATTCCCATAAGATTATTATTAATTTTTTTTTTTAGGTGAATTTTTAATTGAATAAAATCTCCTTTTCTGCCAACATTCCAGTACTTCAAAGAGACACCTTTACATTTTTTTTAAGCGTTGCTGTCCGCTCATCGCACATTTGCGCATTTTGCATTTTTCTAGACGATCGAAGAGGTGGGCGGCTACGTGCTCATCGCCCTCAACACGGCCCCCACCATCCCGCTGGACAACCTGCGCATCATTCGCGGTCACTCGCTGTACGAGGGCGACTTCGCCCTCACTGTGCTGGCCAATTACAACAAATCCACCGGTCGGGCCACCACCCAGATCCTTCTCACCGGCCTCACGGGTCCGTGCCGGCGTCCGGGCCCCTTCGTCTCACAGGATAGTTCATCCGGTCCGAGTCGTGACGCGTTTTTTTTTGTCCTTTTCCAGAAATCCTCAAAGGCGGCGTGAAGTTTGCCAACAACCAGCTGTGCAACGTGGACACGATCCAGTGGTACGACATCATTAACGAGGACAGCAAAGTCAAAATGGAGCTGCCGCCCCCGGCGAGCAACGCCACCCTTTGTGAGCCGAGCGCCGAGCGCTGAGCAATATTAGTCGTCGTTAATTGAACCATTAAACGCGTTTCTTCTTGCAGGTAAAAAATGTGACAAAAGCTGCTTCAACGGTTCCTGCTGGGCACCCGGACCCCAAAACTGTCAGACTTGTAAGATGACATTTGCCATTTATGACAAAATAGTTTATAACACTTGTACGTGACATCAAGAATTAAAGATTAGCTCATTTTCTAGGGCATGAATCTGTTTCTTGCCCCATATACTGCTGGGCCGATAGTGTGTCTGGCTATGTTGCCATGGCGACTGGGGGGGTGGAGCCTAAATGCTGTTATAGAAGGACTTCTAATTGGAGAAGTTTATCTTAGCATGTTTGTTGCGTTGGGAGTGAAAAGCAGCCATAAAGAAAATAAAAGCATTTTTAGTCAAGTGTGGGGGGTCAACTACATGTGCTACGCTGTGTGTATGTGGCAGATGTACACATCACCAAAGAGAAATATCCCAGGACCCCCAAAAAAATGACTTCTGACTTCTCATGACACTTTTTTTTTTTTTTTTTTTTGCCTTTTGCGCAGTAACCAAGCTGAACTGCGCACAGCAGTGCTCCAAGAGGTGCAAGGGACCCTCGCCCAGCGATTGTTGCAACGAACACTGCGCCGCGGGTTGCACGGGACCCCGGCCCACCGACTGTCTGGTGAGGAAAAGGGGCCCCCGGGGGGGTTCTTTAGGGGAGCGGGTTTCTAATTGAAATGTGAACCAAGAAACTTTTGGGGAAGCGTAAAAAAGAAGTTAACCATAAATCCGCTAAGCTAACTTTAGCTACAATGAACAGCAGTGGGGATAATTGCTTTATTTTGAATGTACACTGAAACATTTCAGCAAAATTTCACATTTTATTTTCAGGTATCTGAAATGACTTCATTCAACGTTAGCATTCTTCTTTGGGGGTTTTTCCAGGCTTTCATTTTTGTCCTGGTCCGTGGAGGTTGTTCTTGATCTCACAAAGTATTCATTTTGGCTTTCGTCCGAGCGATGATCATGTTATCTGTCATCAAGTGCTTTTGTTTGTCGAGATCTACCTGTTAGATGTCTGTTACTGAGTACACGAGTAGTTTTTCTTTTTTTTTCTTTCTCAAGACCTTCCAAACGCTTGCATCGGCTATGGCTAATGTTTGTGCAATGGCCCTGGTTGATAATTGATCCTATTTCAGGTCCCAGTTTTTACACTTTAACACAGCTCCATGTTTTTTTTTTTTTTCTGGTTGGGGACACTTTTAAGTCTTCATGGGGGTTAAAAAAAAACAACAACAACATCTGAAAGTCCACGAATATGACAACTGATTCATTTCTCGATTCATCGTTTCAGCTTTTGTGTGTATGTGGCACAAAGACATAACAATACCGTGCCCCCCCCCAAAAAAAAAAACAAACCAATTTTTCCCCTCAAAATGTTACTTGCTGGAGTTTTCTAATGGCAGCAGGTATTAAAACAAAATGACCGAATTCGTTTCGGCGAGGGACCAGATGGTTTTTATGTCCTCCGATGGGAGGCTAATTCTTTGCAAACTTTCATCTTGAAATATTGAAAGCGTTTGTTAGCTTGTGTATTTAGCAGCAGCCTCCGCAACCCAAGAGAGTGACCACGGAGGAATGCGATGTTTTCATTAAGCCTCTGCTCATGTTTGCGCCGCAGGCCTGTCGGGACTTCCAGGACGACGGGGTGTGCAAGGATTCCTGCCCGGGCCTCATGCGCTACGACCCCAACCAGCACCAGCTGGTACCAAACCCGCACGGGAAGTACAACTTCGGCGCCACTTGTGTCAAGACCTGCCCGCGTAAGTTTCATCTCCGGCGTCAACACGTTGCGGCTGTTGGACATTGTGTGCTTCCCTGCTTAATGATAAACTTTATAGACGTGCAAAGAAAATGATTTCTAGTTTCTGCGCGTGTTAATGTTACATCTGTTCTTTCTCTATTTAACTTCCTTGTCAGGGACGTATCAAAACTGTAAACAGTCAACATTGGATGATTTGAAAGTAAAAAAAAAATTTATATATATAAAAAAAAAAAATCTTTGAGAAATATATTTTCTCCCAAGAACTTTGGAAAATGTGATTTTCCTTGTCGAAACAGGATTTTTAATGATGGGATTTTTGGCTTCTTTTATCAGTTTTTATTGAAAGATTATCACTTGAACCATCTTTAAAAATTATTTTGATGAAAAAAGATTTTGTAAGAGTACAACGTTGTTTTTTTTTTTTTTTACACCTTTTTTATTATTGTTTTTAACTGTTCTTGTAGGAGCACATACTGTATGTTAAAAAATAAGTACTAATCAAATTTAAAAAAATAAAAAATATATAAATAATAACAATAATAATGGCCATTTAAAAACAAAACATACCAGTAATAATAATAAATTTGAAAAAATAATTACACAAACAAGTGACTTTTTAAACAAATGACTTATTGGTAATCCTCTAAAAAAAAAATCTTTTTTCAAGTGACTTTTCATATTTTTCTGAGTAATACAATTTTATTTTAAAAAATGGGGGGGGGGAGTATGACAAACAAAACAAAAACAAAAAAACAAATGGCTTTCCTAATAATTTGTCCATTCCCCACAGTTTTGTATAAGCGCATATTCATTGGTTTGTTTTCAGATAACTATGTGGTGACTGACCACGGCGCGTGCGTGCGTACGTGCAGCGGCAACACTTACGAGGTGGAGGAGGGCGGCGTCAGGAAGTGCGCCAAATGCGAGGGGCTGTGCCCCAAAGGTGAGGCCCCCCCGGCTGTCGCTGTGCCAGCCAGGCGTGGACGACCTGTCCTTTCATCCACAGCATTATCAATCATCGCGTCCTCCCTCGTGGGCGTCTGCTGCATTCCAGCGCGCTTCACGCGCAGCTATTCATTTAGGGTTTTTTTAATGCACATATTCCACTCTACAGAACAATTATTTTACCCATAGATGATTATTTTGCATTATTTTGTATAGATAATATATCAAACCTTCGAAAGATGTAGAGGCTCTTTAAATAAAGAAATAAAAAAAACATTTTAAAAAGCGTGAAAAACACTGAATTAAGTTTTACAGACAAACACCCTATTTGCATGATCATGAATGTAACTCGAGTGACGTAATTCCCGGCCTACAGAGCGCACCTGGTGATAAGCCTCGGTACACATAAAGATGCTAGCGTTAGCGCGAGGCTAGCGTTAGCGCAGTGCAAGCGTTACCGCACCTGGTTATAAGCCTCGGTACACAGAAAGAGTTTAATGCTAGCGGCGCGCTAACGCTAGCGTTAAACTCTGTGTACCGAGGCTTATAACCAGGTGCGCTAACGCTAGAGCCGCGGTAACACTAGCGCCACATCACCGCATAAACCAGAAGGTTGAAAGCATGTTGGGGGGGGGGGATTCGCGGCTTGTAGGCCGGAAATTACGTTATTGTTCAAGGTGGACGTTAGCATGAACACAGGTGTCAAACTCAAGGCCCGGCACATGATGTTATGTGGCCCGCAATTAAAATGATTTTGACACGCCTGAATGAGTCATTTTAAGGTGCATCTCGGTTCGGTAATCTGTAGAATTTATTATTTTATTTTTTTTACACCACTGCTTTATTTCTACTCATCCAAATTGGTGGTTATCACGTCGGATTCTTGCTAGAGAGATGCAGTCTGTTTCCGATTTGCTGTATTTTTTTTTTTTTTTTTTCCCGGACCGCTTAGTTGAGATTTGGCGCGCCGCGCGAGTTTATTTTCCTTGCTTTTAAGACTTCCTTTGTGTCGACAGCGTGTGACGGTCTGGGCACAGGCCACCTGTTGCACACGCTCTCCATCAACGCCACCAACATCGACTCGTTTAAAAACTGCACCAAAATCAACGGCAACATCCGTTTCATCCGCACATCCATTCACGGGTAAGTCCGGGGGGACCCGTCGACGGCATCCGTGCGCCCGAACGCGGGCGGCGTTAACGTGTCCGATGTTTGTTCCCAAGGGATCCATACACCAAAACGCCAAAGATGGATCCCGCCCAGCTTGAGGTGTTCAAGACCGTTAAAGAATTAACCGGTAAGAGATTTTCTGTGGTCGGATCCACTCGCTAAGTTCGGGAATTGATGATGACTGCGGCCGCTTCAGGATACTTGTGGATTCAAACGTGGCCCGAGAGCAGGAACGCCCTCAGCCCCTTCGAGAACCTGGAAATCATTCGAGGACGGACCAAGCAGTAAGGAAGACACAGTTAATCAATTCATTTCAAATGAATTTAGAAAAGGTTATTCATACAGTACACATTCCTTTGTTGCAGCCATTTATTATTTGTCATTTTTTTTGTTTTTTTTGGGCTCATGAATAGCCACACAACACCCCATATTCTTCTTTTCCTTTCGGCTTGTCCCGTTAGGGGTCGCCACAGCGTGCCATCTTTTGCCATCTTAGCCTATCTCCTGCATCTTCCTCTCGAACCCCAACTGCCCTCATGTCTTCCCTCACCACATCCATAAACCTTCTCTTTGGTCTTCCTCTCGCCCTTTTGCCTGGCAGCTCCATCCTCAGCATCCTTCTACCAATATGAGTATACTCTCTCGCCTCTGAACATGTCCAAACCATCGAAGTCTGCTCTCTCGAATCTTGTCTCCAAAACATCCAGCTTTGGCTGTCCCTCTAATGAGCTCATTTCTAATCCTATCCAACCTGCTCACTCCGAGCGAGAACCTCAACATCTTCATTTCTGCCACCTCCAGTTCAGATTCCTGTTGTTTCTTCAGTGCCATCGTCTCTAATCCGTACATCATGGCCGGCCTCACCACTGTTTTGTAAACTTTGCCCTTCATCCTAGCAGACACTCTTCTGTCACATAACACACCAGACACTTTTCGCCAGCTGTTCCAACCTGCTTGGACCCGTTTCTTCACTTCCTGACCACACTCTCCATTGCTCTGTATTGTTGACCCCAAGTATTTGAAGTCGTCCACCCTCGCTATCTCTTCTCCCTGTAGCCTCACTCTTCCCCCTCCACTTTTCTCATTCACGCACAGATATTCGGTTTTACTTCGGCTAATCTTCATTCCTCTCCTTTCCAGTGCATGTCTCCATCTTTCCAATTGTTCCTCTGCGTGCTCCCTGCTTTCACTGCATATGACAATATCATCTGCGAACATCATGGTCCAAGGGGATTCCAGTCTAACCTCATCTGTCAGCCTATCCATTACCACTGCAAACAGGAAGGGGCTCAGAGCTGATCCCTGATGCAGTCCCACCTCCACCTTAAATTCCTCCGTCACACCTAAGGCACACCTCACCATTGTTCTGCTGCCATCATACATGTCCTGTACTATTTTAACATACTTCTCTGCCACACCAGACTTACGCATGCAGTACCACAGTTCCTCTCTTGGTACTCTGTCATAGGCTTTCTCTAGATCCACAAAGACACAATGTAGCTCCTTCTGACCTTCTCTGTACTTTTCCACGAGCATCCTCAAGGCAAATAATGCATCTGTGGTACTCTTTCTAGGCATGAAACCATACTGTTGCTCGCAGATACTTACATCTGTCCTGAGTCTAGCCTCCACTACTCTTTCCCATAACTTCATTGTGTGGCTCATCAACTTTATTCCTCTATAGTTCCCACAGCTCTGAACATCCCCTTTGTTCTTAAAAATGGGAACTAGAACACTTTTCCTCCATTCTTCAGGCATCTTTTCGCCCGCTAGTATTCTGTTGAATAAGTTGGTCAAAAACTCCACAGCCATCTCTCCAAATTGCTTCCATACCTCTACCGGTATGTCATCAGGACCAACTGCCTTTCCATTTTTCATCCTTTGTAGTGCCTTTCTGACTTCCCCCTTAGTAATCATTTCCACTTCCTGGTCCTTCACTCTTGCCTCTTCAACTCTTCCTTCTCTGTCATTTTCTTCATTCATCAACTTCTCAAAGTATTCTTTCCATCTATTTAGCACACGACTGCCACCAGTCAACACATTTCCATCTCTATCCTTAATCACCCTTACCTGCTGCACATCCTTCCCATCTCTATCCCTCTGTCTGGCCAACCTGTAGAGATCCTTTTCTCCTTCTTTCGTGTCCAACCTGGTGTACATGTCTTCATATGCCTCTTGTTTAGCCTTTGCCACCTCTACCTTTGCCCTACGTCGCATCTCGATGTACTCCTTTCGCCTCTCCTCAGTCCTCTCAGTATCCCACTTCTTCTTCGCTAATCTCTTTCCTTGTATGACTCCCTGTATTATGGGGTTCCACCACCAAGTCTCCTTCTCCCCTTTCCTACCAGATGACACACCAAGTACTCTCCTGCCTGTCTCTCTGATCACCTTGGCTGTCGTCGTCCAGTCTTCCGGGAGCTTCGGTTGTCCATCGAGAGCCTGTCTCACCTCTTTCCGGAAGGCCGCACGACATTCTTCCTTTCTCAGCTTCCACCACATGGTTCTCTGCTCTGCCTTTGTCTTCTTAATCTTCCTACCCACCACCAGAATCATCCTACATACTACCATCCTATGCTGTCGAGCTACACTCTCCCCTACCACTACTTTACAGTCAGTAACCTCCTTCAGATTACATCGTCTGCACAAAATATAATCTACCTGCGTGGTTCTACCTCCGCTCTTGTAGGTCACTATATGTTCCTCCCTCTTCTGGAAATAAGTGTTCACTACAGCCATCTCCATCCTTTTTGCAAAGTCCACCACCATCTGCCCTTCAAAGTTCCTTTCCTGGATGCCGTACTTACCCATCACTTCTTCATCGCCCCTGTTTCCTTTACCAATATGTCCATTACAATCTGCACCAATCACAACTCTCTCGCTGTCTGGGATGCTCAGAACTACTTCATCTAGTTCCTTCCAGAATTTCTCTTTCAACTCTAGGTCACATCCTACCTGTGGTGCATAGCCGCTAACCACATTATACATAACACCCTCAATTTCAAATTTTAGTCTCATCACTCGATCTGATACTCTTTTTACCTCCAAGACATTCTTAGCCAGCTCTTCCTTTAAAATAACCCCTACTCCATTTCTCTTCCCATCTACTCCGTGGTAGAATAATTTAAACCCTGCTCCCAAACTTCTAGCCTTACTACCTTTCCACCTGCTCTCTTGGATGCACAGAATATCAACCTTTCTCCTAATCATCATGTCAACCAACTCCTGTGCTTTTCCTGTCATAGTCCCAACATTCAAAGTCCCTACACTCAGTTGTAGGCTCTGTGCATTCCTCTTTTTCTTCTGACGCTGGATCCGGTTTCCTCCTCTTCTTTGTCTTCGACACAACACCCCATATTGACAGGAAAAAAAAAAAACCCTAATTGTTGACTGAAACTGAAATACCGCTCAGCCATAAGTATTCAGACGCTTTGCTGTGACGCTCAAAAATTCTCGCACTACAGAGCGCACTTGGTTATAAGCCTCAGCCAATAGATTTGTTAAGGAAATACCATTTGCTACATGCATACGCCTCAGCTGTGTAAAAGCGAGAGAGAGTTTAACGCTAGCGCCGCGCTAACATGGCTGGTTTATAAAAAACATACTGGTAAAAATCACTGAGACATGGCAGTAACACGCTAGCGCAGCGCTAATAGGGCCGGACCAGTAAAAGTCACTTACTCGGTGCTTATATATTCCGCCGGTCTCACGCTTACCTTTTCCGGTCGAGTGCCCCCTTGCGGCCGTTAGGAAAAATGCACAAATTAGCCGCATCGCCGCATAAACCGCAGGATTGAAAGCGTGTGGAAAAAAGTCGCGGTTTATAGGCCGGGAATTACGGTATTTAATTCGGGTGTGCTGTCCATTTGTTCTGATCATCCTTAAGATGGTTCTACGGCTTCATTGGAGTCCAGTTGTTTGATGATACTGATCGGACTTGATAAGGAAAGCCACACCCAATCCTGAATCAGGAGCCCAAAGGAACTGCCTGAAGAGCTTCGAGACAGAATCTGGCCAAAGCTTCTGCAGTGCAGGTTTCTAACTACCAGAACAGTTGCCTCCATAATCCTGAAATGGAAAAATGGAAAAACCGGAACTCTTCCTACAGAAGAAGAGAAAGTGGGGTGTGGGGGGGCTTCAGCTGCAGGGACGGAGAGATTGGGTGCAATCAAAAGAAAGATAAAGGAGTAAAGTATCCTGGATGAAGACTTTCTCCAGAGTGCTCAGAACCTCGGACTGGGCCAAAGGTTGAGTTTCACCTACAAAAAAAAAAAAAAAAAAACAACAAAACAGTGACCCTCAGCTCACAGCTAAAATACAAAAGGAGTGGCTTAAGAACAACTTCGCCCCCCCTGACTTGAACCCAATTAAACATCTCTGAAAATGGCTGACCACCACCCAACCTGACAGAGCTTGGAGAGGAATGGAAAATGATCTCAAAATCCACCTGTGGGAAATTCCCCAAAAGACTCATGAATATTAGCGCAAAAAGGATGCATGAGCTAAGGGTCTGAATACTTAAGGCTGTGTGATATTTCAGGTTTTTTTTTTCATAAATTGCAAAAAATAAAACATTCTGTCAATATGGAGTGCTGCGTGTGCATGCATGTGAGAGGGGGAAAAAAGAAATTAATTAGTAAATGTTTAGCAATATTTGAGGGGGTCTGAATACTTTCTTAAATACTTTTAGTGTAACAAGGAGCCTGGTTGTGACCCAGCTGGACATCAGCTACCTGGGCCTGCGCTCCCTCAAAGAGATCAGCGACGGCGACGTGGTCGTCATCCAGAACCAGAACCTCTGCTACACCAACCACAGCCACTGGAAGGCGCTCTTCAAGTCCGCCAGCCAGACCACGACCATCTTCGACAACGCAGACGCAGCCAAATGCGGTAAGACGCCAAAAAAAGATAAAAATAAAAGTGGACCGTAATTCCCGGCCTACAGCGCTCAACCTGGGTACATTTGTAAAGGAAATACCATTTGGTACATACATTAGTCGCAACTGTGTAAAAGCCGCAAGTGCCCACATTAAAACACGAAATATTTACAAAGAAAGACGGTACACAGAGAGTTTAATGCTAGCGCCGCCATGCTAACGCTAGCGCCGTGCTACCACAGCTGTTAAAAAAAAAAACATACCGGTAAAAATCACTGAGACACGGCTGTAACAGGGCTAGCGCGGCACTAGCGTTAAACTCTGTGTACAGAGGCTTATAACCAGGCACGCTAATACTAACGCTAGTGCCGCGCTAACACCAGTGCCGCGTCGTCACATAAACAGCAGGGTTGAAATCCTGTGGGGGGGGGGGGGGGTAGTGGCTTGTAGGCCGGAAATTACGGTAATCATAATTTGCCAACATTGCCTTTTGTGTGTGATTTGACACATACTGGACATTTGCATTTTTTTAAAAACAATCTTTTCTTGTAATAAAATGCAATCTTCAAAGTTTTTTGGGTGGGAAATGTATTAAAAGAAGCTTTTACAAATGATGGACAGGACTCTTTTGTTTTGCTGTTTTTAATGTACAAAATGCAATACAGGGTATTTTTTTGTATTATTTTTTTAAAAGAATTTAGCAATAACATGTTCTTTTATAATTATTTAGCAATAATAGCAAATATTTTCTGTATTTACCTGTTTAACCGATAAAATGCAATCTTGTGTTTACAATCGTAACAATGAAATTCACCATTTTCTATTTTACCTTTTTTTTTTTAACAATAAAATCCACCTTTTGAAAAATAAAATCTCAGAAATAAAATCTGAGGTTTTAGATGGAAGTAAAGTCAATCTGGGGGTTTCTATCGGTTGGAGGTAGTTTCTAGTTTCCAGTCCTCCAAATGGGTGCAAAATTCAAATTGCTTTGATTAGGGTTTATTATAATAAGATCATATCTGTTTTGTTGATCGTATGAATGAACGAACAAATATCTGTATCAAGTTTGTTACCTCAAGGAAGCTGCGACATCATTTTTTTTTTTGTCTTTTGCGGTCGCAGCAATGAGAAACGATACGTGCGATCGGAAGTGCACGGCGGCCGGCTGCTGGGGTCCCGGCCCCGACATGTGCATCGCCTGCCGGGGCCACAGTCGCGACGGCAGCTGCGTGGACGCCTGCAACATCCTGGAGGGGTAACGAGGCCGACTTGACTCCCCTTCTCCCCTGCGTTTGTTAGTCCAAAGTGGGGCCGGTCGAACGTCCGGTCGAAATAGGACAAACGTGTCTCCCCCCCGCCCCGGTGGGGTTGTTGGTCAGACGCCAATCCGCTTTCTTTGCGCAGGGAGCCGCGGGAGACGGTGGTGAGGAAAACCTGCGTGGCCTGTCACCCGGAGTGCCGTCGTACGAACGGGACGGCCACTTGCAGCGCTCCGGTACGTGACGCCTTGGTACCAAAAATCACTCGTGGTTCTGGTTATTTCGATTTTTGAAAGGAGCCGTTCAAATTACGGGTGTCAAACTCGAGGCCCGGGGGCCATGAACGGCCCGCCGCATGAGTTCCTGCGGCCCATCAACTTCCGTGATTCTTGTGAAAATCTGTGCTAAAATTTCACTTTGTGAGATCATAACATTGAGATACTGCAAACATGATCAATACAGTAGTTGAAAAATCCTTTGCCCTTGATTTCTGATTCTAAAACTATTTCATGAATTTCACATGTAAATATGATCAGGGGATTTAAACAATTTTATGGTTTTCACAGTCTTAACGGCCCTCTGAGGGGAAACTTTAACTTCAATCTGGCCCAAGACGAGTACGAGTTTGACACCCCTGCATTTGCCCAACAATGCGTACATTAAATATACTGTACATTGTAGAGCAGGGGTGTCAAACTCATCTTTGTCACGGGCCACATTGCGGTTAGGATTTCCCTCAGAGGGCCGTCATGAATGTGAAGCCATGAAAATCTTTCACGTCATCATATTTACAGATGAAATTTATGAGCTAGTTTGGTAATAACAAATCAAGGGTGATGGGTTTTTGATCTACTGTTTTTGTTTGGGCACAGAATATTGTTGACAATGTCTCAATGTTATCATTTATGATGTGACAATATCAAATTTTTGTACAGATTTTTTGGGTAAAAATCATGGAAGTGAATACTCATAATTTGCCTTTGCGGGCCACATAAAATCATGCGCCGGGCCAGATTTGAGCCCCCAGGCCTTGAGTTTGACACTGGTGTTGTAGCGGACGAACCGATTTACACATTTTTGGTTTTCATGCGATAAAACGGGCGGCACGGTGGCCTCAGCTGGTAAAGCGTTGGCCTCACAGTTCTGAGGACCCGGGTTCGATCCCGGCCCCGCCTGTGTGGAGTTTGCACGTTCTCCGGGTTTTCCTCCCACATCCCCAAAAACATGCAACATGTATTGGACACTCTAAATTGCCCCTAGGTGTTATTGTCAGTATGGGTGTTTGTCTCAATATGCCCTGCGATTGGCTGGCGACCAGTTCAGGTTGTACCCCGCTACCTGCCCGATGACAGCTGGGATAGGCTCCGGCGCTCCCCGCAACCCTCGTGAGGATAAGCGGCTAAGAAAATGGATGGATGTGATAAAACGAGACAAATGACCGTTTAAAAAAAAAACAAAAAACCTCTTGAGCGTGACGCGCGGACGAGATGTTTCGGAACAAGAGGCGGAGCCGCGCTTGTTCCACTCGGCCGTTTTCCTTCTCGTCAACGGTCGTGAGGCCGCGAAGCCAACGTTGAGGCTGCTGCCCCTGCCGAGTGCTTGCGTGACAGAGCCGACGTGTTGAGAAACAAACGATTACACAAAGTGTTCCGACACCTGATTGCAAAAAAGAAACGCGCTCACACTTCCCATGCCCACTTCTTCCCACGAAAAGTGATTCTTGAGAGCAAAAACTCGTTCTGTCACGTTCACGTGGTCACATCGGAAACGCGACGGTTGCTGCCTGCGCGTGTCCGACAAAGTCTTGACATCTCGTTGACGCAAGATGGGACTAAATTGTGATGATGTTCCCTAAAACTGTAATATTGTGAAAATGGATTTCTAAATGTAACCAAATTTGTCATTTAAAATGTAATTATTATGTGAATTATCATGCAATAAAAAAAAATTATATAATATATATATATATATATATATATATATATATATAACCTGCCTTATAATCACACATTGAGTAACCTTGTGTATGAAATGCGCTATATAAATTCTTTGCTTTAGCTCTTCTAGTTTTATAAATGAACTTTTCATTTTTTAAACTAAGAATAAATAATTGTATTCATATGGTATTATTTTTTAATATCTAAAGCACCCTTGTTCCCCACTGACTATACAACTTGTTTTTTGGGTGGTTATTTTAATGTAACTATTCTCGTAATTAATAACAATGTTATTGCAACATTTATGACTTAAGTGTGTAAGTTGATTTCTATTAATAGTTTTATATTTCGCGTATTTTCATCTAATTGAAATTTTCTGCATTTTATTGCAATTTTTTTATGTAAAGTCGCCTTTATTATATCATGCAACTGAGCTCAGTTTATTTATTTTAATAGTCACTTATATGATCTAATTTTAATATTTTACTGTTATTATTGTTGACCTTCACACTGCTTAGTTTAGTTCAAGTTCCATTTCCCCATCTTCATATTTTTGACGATACAACTTGTTTTTTGGGTGACTATTTTAATGTAACTAATCTTGTAATTAATAACGGAATGTAATTGCAGCATTTGCAACTTAAATGTGTAAGTTAATTTCTATTAATAGTTTCATATTTCAAATTGTTTCATCTGATTGAAATTGTCTCCATTTTATTGCAATCATATATTTTTTTAAATGTAACGGCACCTTTATTATACCATGCAACCTAGCTCAATTTTAGTTTAATCGTCATTTAGTTGATCTAATTTTAATATTTTAGTGTGATTATTGTTGACTCCACTCCGCTTAGTTTAGTTCAAGTTCCTATTCCCATCTTCATATTTTTGACTATGCAACTTATTTTTCTGTGTGGTTATTTTAATGTAACTAATCTTGCAATTAATGTAATTGCGACATTTGCGACTTAAATGTACAGTATAAGTTCATTTCTATGGCATTGGAAGTCCAAAAAGGCCACGGTGGGCATTTGGGCTTTGAAATCCGTCCGCTGTGGGTCTTTTTGTGACCTCGCGTACGCCCTTCGCAGGGCCCCGGCAACTGCAGCGAGTGCGCCAGCTTCAAGGACGGCCTGTTCTGCGTGGCCCGCTGCCCCCAAGGCGTCCCCGGCGAGGACGACGCGCTCGTGTGGAAGTACGCCGACAAAACCAAAGTGTGCCGGCTGTGTCACCCCAACTGCACCCAAGGGTAACGGCGTCCTCGTTGTTTGGCGCTAGTAGCTTCCATTGACCTAATCATTGTCATTACGTTTGAAAATTATGACATGCTTTTCTTTCCTCATATTTAAGTATATGGATATTTTCATTTTAATCACCACCTTACTTTCCTGATTGGCCCGTGTGATTTCGTTTGGTTTTACTGCCTTATAATATTCGCGCGGCGACTGCTGTTATTTAGCGTTTGATGATGAATATGACTACTTTTTCTCATCGTTTTTCCGTTTTCCAAAAACGTTGTTTCTCATCCAGCCTCGCACTATTTTGATTTAGTGATGTCACTTGCCGTATCATGGGTAATGTTTTCTTTTGGGGAGGTATTATCAAAACTACTTATTGTGGAATGAATGGCGCTCAGTTTTAGGGTAGGTGCTTGACTGCGTCTGGCTCGCAGTTCTGAGGTTCTGGGTTCGAATCTCGGCTCAGGGCTTGGTATGTCGTCCCTGCACTTGTGTGGGTTTTCACGGGGGACTCCACATCTGAGAAGCAAACCATATTAGGCTCGTTGAAGAGTGAGAATTGTCCATAAGTGTGAATCTGACGAATACTTGTTTTCCAGGTGTATGGGGCCCGGTCGCGAAGGCTGCCATGGCAAAATGTGAGTAAACGACACATTTTTGCATTCTAGATTTGATCCTTAATCGTCCTTTCTGTATATGGTCAACTTGATGGGTGTCTACAGTGCAGGGATTTCTTGAGTACTAACCAATTTTCTAAATGGAGTGGCACATATTTACTTCCATACTAGTAATCGCGTAATCGCCATCGGGCTTCCTAACTCGCTATCGTTTTGTTTCATGTCACAATCACAAAGTCATTTGGCGACGCGCGAGGATTTCTGATCATTAATACCGAACGGGTTAAACATTCACAATTGTCAGACTGGAACATTTTGCAAAGAAAACGCAGCCTAAACCACAGGATAATCGCTCGAGATAATCTTTTAAAGCCATCCATCATTCTGGCCTTGGCTGACTTTGATTGGACGAGAGGAAAACTGCTTGAATGTGACACGATAATCAATAGGCATGACCCCCCCCCCCCCCCCAAACTTTTAGTCCGTCGGGTCTCTCCATGATCGCGGTGGGCGTGGTGGGCGGCCTTCTGGCGGTTCTGGTGGCCGGCCTGTCGGTCGTCGTGTTCCTGCGCCGGCGGCACATCAAGAGGAAAAGGACCATGCGGCGCCTCCTCCAGGAAAAAGAAGTAAGACGTGCTCGCGGCGCCAGCGCGATTTTTTTTTTTTTTTTGAAGATGTGCATTTTGTTTGGGTGGCTGCAACGTGTGCGCGTTATCATTCCAGTTGGTCGAACCGCTGACTCCGAGCGGCAAAGCGCCCAACCAAGCTCTGCTGCGGATCCTGAAGGAACCCGAATTCAGGAAAATCAAAGTTCTGGGCTCCGGGGCTTTTGGTACAGTCTACAAGGTAATAACGGGCCTCTTTTTTTTTTTTTTTTTTTTTTTTTTTTGCTGAAAACGGCAGCATTGGCAAGAATTGTTCCTCCGACCGCGTGTCGCATCTGTTGTCAATTTTTCAATTAAAAAGGCACATTTTTAACTCGCACGGTCACACACTCCGCCGACTCTCGAGTTGGCTTCCCGTGCAAATTAAGCACACACTCGGCGGTTTAGGAGGAGGTTTCGCTTTCAGTGCGTGACGCCACTCTCTTGCTATTTCTTTTCTGATTGGGCAGCATTTTATTGCTGCTGATCGTTAAATATTTGACTCCCGTATGTGGAATATTACTCAACGGATGAAATGGTTTTCGGGTCGGATTAACTAACAAGCGTACGTGTTGACAAACTTTTATTGGATCGCGTGTGGACGCAGGGCCTTTGGGTGCCGGAGGGAGAGGACGTGAAGATCCCAGTGGCCATCAAGGTTCTGCGAGAGGCCACATCGCCAAAAGCCAACAAAGAGATCTTAGACGTAAGTCGTCGACTCCTATTTTTAAAAAAAAAAAAAAAAAAAGTCACGGTGACGGCTTGTTTGGATTGTAAACGGAGAAACTGGAGGAGATCCACGATGAATCCAGACGGGGGCCGTGTGGGCGTCGGTGTGATTCAAGGCCTTCTGGAAAATGAATGGAACCTGTTCAAGATGTGCATGACTTGTTCCAATTTCAAATTTTTCCCATAGGAAATCATTTCGAGCTAATGAATTTGTTCCGGACTCAAACAGTCGACATCATAAAGCAGTTATTCATTCGACAGGCGATGTTTAGCGTGACGACGTCACGTTCTTAACTGTCATACAAATGTGAAGTGGATGAGAAAACTAAAATAAAGCAAAACTACTCGTTTGACGATGCCTGATGTGATCAGGATTGTATTTACGTGGTTTTACTTTCACTCCGGGGCATTTTATCTTTCTTGAAGTGATAATGATTTTAATGTACCCTGTGTTACCTTACCGGGCACAATGACCCATTTTTAAAAAATCTTTTTTTGTATTAAACTTGTGCTAGGCTGTAACATTTTCCATGAAAGTTGTCTGTTTTACACTTTTGTGCTTACCGTAATTCCCGGCATACAGAGCGCACCTGGTTATAAGCCTCGGTACACAGAAAGAGTTTAACGCTAGCGTCAGCGCCACGCCAGCGTGAAACTTCGTGTCGCGAGGCTTATAACCAGGTGCGCAAACGGTAACGCTAGCACCGAGCTAACGCTAATGCTAGCGCCACATCACCGCGTAAACCGCAGGGTTGAAAGCGTGTGAAAAAAGTTGCGGCTTGTAGGCCAGAAATTACGGTATTTGGATTGTGGGATTTTTAACCCTTGAACCGAATAAAGACGAGAGCCACAAAATAATGAAAGGATGAAGTAAAACTTGTACCAAGGCTTATAAACAAGTGTGCTAACGCTAGCACTGCGCTAACGCTAGTCCCATGCTAACACTAGCGCCGCATAAACAGCATGGTTGAAAGCGTGTGGAAAAGTCACCGGAAATTACGGTATTTGGATTGTGAGCTTTTTAAACCTTGACCCGAATAAAGACAAGAGCCATAAAAAAACGAAAGGACGAATGAAGTAAAACTTTAAAGTTTCTGTTGGCGGCGCAGGAGGCCTACGTGATGGCCAGCGTGGAGCACCCTCACGTGTGCCGCCTGCTGGGCATCTGCCTGACGTCCACCGTGCAGCTCGTCACCCAGTTGATGCCCTTCGGCTGCCTGCTGGACTACGTCAAGGAGAACAAGGACAACATCGGCTCGCAGTACTTGCTCAACTGGTGCGTGCAGATCGCGAAGGTGAGCCCCGACGAAATTTGCCACTTTTAGCGCCCCTGCCGAACACTCGTAGGCTGAAGTTGCCGAGAAATGCCGCAGAATAGCAGCAACGCATTTGAAAAGGGTGACGAAATGAAGATCCTCCACCGACTTCAACATAGTTCCTTGGCCTCTTTTTGGCTTTCGCACTGAAACGATGAATAGATGCAAATACCAGAGGACAGTTTTCCGCTGAAATATCTCACCAAAATTTTCCAAATGCCGAACCATAAATATACAAGGTTTCATTGCACATGCGTACATCAAAACTTGGCCCAATTGTCAGCATGCGAGTACCTCAGTTTAGAGACGTCAGCTAATCAATCCTTTGCTAACCGATCGGGAGCTAAAGAAACCCGTTGGACAGGTCGTTAGATTGTAAGTTTCAAGTTTTTTAACCACCTCGCCGTTCTGACTCAAGGGTATGAACTACCTGGAGGAGCGCCACTTGGTCCACCGGGACTTGGCTGCCAGGAACGTCCTTGTGAAGACCCCGCAGCACGTCAAGATCACCGACTTCGGCCTGGCCAAGCTGCTGAACGCCGACGAGAAGGAGTACCACGCCGAGGGTGGAAAGGTCCGTTACGAAACGCCGTTTTAGTCAGAATTTCATCGCGGTGACGGACAATTTTGCTGCTTTCCCGGGCAATCAGTCACGAGTCGTGAAAGGTGCTATTTCCGTGCCGTTCTTTTGTTTTCATCTTAAGTGTTGCATAAGGGATATAAATAGTCGCCGTCGCTCCGAGGAAAAACAACAAATCAGATGAGAATATTCTCTTATCAGATTCTCGGGACAATTAGAGGGAGATGAGTCGCTCCTGCGCTCTATCATGAAGTCTAATCGGGAAAACATGAAAATAAAAAATACACCCTCGGGCTGTTGTGCACTGCTGTATTAATATCGGCACTAATCAACTGTGAATTTCGTTCCGTCGTAACTTTCCAGGTGCCCATCAAGTGGATGGCTCTCGAGTCGATTCTCAATCGGACGTACACGCACCAGAGCGACGTGTGGAGCTACGGTGGGTCCCAGGCGCCCGCTTGTTTCACCTCCGATCGCAAAAACAGACATTTCGCCAATGGAATATTGTCTTTGGATGTTGTCAGCGTTCAAGAACACAACATGAAACGGGAGAACATTTTAAAAGTTTTTTTTTTTTTTTTTTTCTCTTCCTTTTCCGCACACACCAGCTCTCCCAGCTGGACAATATCGCCGTCGACCCACACAAACAGCTGGCAAACACTCGTGTACTCAACTTGCAGAGTCATGGAAACATAACACAACACCGCTTCCAGATCTTCCCTCTCGCCCCTCAGGGTTTGCTCATACCTTTCTGTCGAAGCCATCAGCGAGCCCTGGCACAAATGACAGGCTCTCTCTCAGATCCGCAGATACTTCCTGCTAACTCCCACATCCCATTTGTCAACATTTGGAAGCCGCGGGCCTGCCCCCCCCCCCCCCCCGCATTTCCACAGCTGTGTCGCACGCGAGGAGCCAACGGACTTCTCCTTTTGTCCCGCAGGCGTGACCGTGTGGGAGTTGATGACGTTCGGGACCAAGCCGTACGACGGCATTCCGGCCAGCGACATAGCCGGTGTGCTGGAGAAGGGCGAGCGTCTTCCTCAGCCGCCCATCTGCACCATCGACGTCTACATGATCATGGTGAAATGTGAGTGCCCGTCGGGGGAAATATGGCGAAATATACTTCGGTTTAGTAATCGTACAAATGCCAAATTCCGGTGAAGTTGGGACATTGTGTAAAATGTCAATAAAAGGCAAGAATAAATGTGGTGAAGCGCGTCCCATTCTTTCAGGGGTGCTCCTGTTCCTGTCTCCTGTTAACCTGCGGAATGTTCCAAGCAGGTGTTTTTTTCCAGCATTCCTCCATTTTTCCCAGTTTTTTTGTCCGCCCCCGGACGGACTTATTTTGAATGTGTTGCAGGATCAAATTCAAGTTGATGGAATGTTTGAGAAGAAAATAAAACGTTCATGGGTTTGAACATTCATGTATTGAATTGAATATACCGTAATTCCCGGCCTACAAAGCGCACCTGGTTATAAGCCTCGGTACACAGTTTAGCGTTAGCGTGATGCTAGGGTTAGCGCAGTGCTAGCGTTAGCGGGACGCTAGGGTTAGCGCGGTGCTAACGTTACCACGGCGCTAGCTTTAAACTCTGTGTACCGAGGCCTATAACCAGGTGCGCTAACGCCTGTGCTACGCAATCTCTGCGCTAACGCTCGCAGTCCTTCACTGGGGGCTTTTTAACCCTTGAGCCGAATAAAGACAAGAGCCACTAAAAATGAAAGGATGGATGAAGTAAAACTTGTACCAAGGCTTATAACCAGGTGCGCTAACGCTAGCGCTATACTAACGCTATCGGCCCATCACTGGGGGCTTTTTAACCCTTGAGCCAAATAAAGACAAGAGCCACAAAAAAAATGAAAGGATGGATGAAGTAAAACTTGTACCGAGGCTTATAACTAGGTGCGCTAATGCTAGCACTGTGCTAACTCTACGCTAATGCTAGCACTGCATCACCGCATAAACCACTGGGTTGAACGTGTGTGGGGAAAAAATTGTGACTTGGCCGGAAATTAAGGTAGGTTGAAAATGATTTGCAAATCATTGTATTCTGTTTTTATCAATTTTTATTTTATTTTATTTTTTTTTACACATCACAACTTCATCGGAATTGGGTTTTGTGGTCAAATTTCAACATAGAGGTTCCTTCTCCTTCCATGAATTATTTCTCCATGTAAAATAAAAACCCCTTCCTGAACGGTTGTTTCTCATGTATTTACAAAAATTCTTTAACCTTCTTGATTTTCATATTGTTAATATTGTCATGTGTACAGGTTGGATGATCGACGCAGATAGTCGACCACGTTTCCGAGAACTAATAGCAGAGTTCACCAAAATGGCACGGGATCCTCCCCGTTACCTCGTCATCCAGGTCTTTATTCACCTTTAATGATTGTCTACCTACTGTAGATCTAGCTGCAGTATGTGAACCTTGCTCTGTTCGCGCCGTCGTTGCAGGGCGACGATAGCTTGCATTTGCAGAATCCTCCCAGCAACAAGTTCTACCGCACCCTGGTGAGCGGCGAGGACATGGAGGACGCCGTGGACGCCGACGAGTACCTGGTACCGCAGCACGGCTTCTTCGCCAGCCCGAGCACGTCGCAGACGCCGCTGCTCCACTCCATCGTAAGCTTTCAAAAAACGTTTTGCTGTTCTGTTCGGAACGCTCGGGCAGATAAATGCTGGCTCTTCTGTCAAAGACGACGTGAGATGGACTTTTTTGATAGCTCGTATGCTAATAGTTGGGTGTCTGCAATGCCTGCCCAGACGTCAAGTGCGAATTGAAACAACCAAATGAAGTCTTTAATCTCCCTGTTTTGGAAAGTGGGCATGAGAGTGACCCTTGCGGAACATTGTAGCAGTGGTGCTCACCAACAGTTTCTCCGACTGTTGACAAGATCAGATCGGCTGGGCGAAGATTCAGAGCCACTTTCAAGCAATGGCCAGAGTCCTTTTTGGTTGGGGTTATAAGGGCGTTTGATCTTTGAAGTTTTTGACTTTTGGAGCATTGGACTTGTGAGGGGTTATGAAGTGTTTGACTTTTGAAGCAGTCGACTGTTGATGCGTCGTGAACTATTTGACTTTTGTTGTGTTTGACGTCAGGGGCATTTGACTTTTTTAAGAATATTACTTTTGGGGTGTCAAACCTTTGGATGTTTGACTTTTGAAGGCGTGAAGGTTTCTCAGTTTTCCAACATTTGACTGGTTTTTGACTTCTAGGGCGTTGGACTCTTGACTTTGGAAGTGTATGATCTTTGACATATTTTCAAATTGAAAAGTTATGCTGAAATACAACTATTGAAAATGTCAAATCTTGTTTTCTGTGGAATTTCAAATTTAAATCTTGGAGGCACATATTTACTTCCATACCCAAAATCTTTTAACTCATCTTTCAACATTGTCATCAAAAATAAATGGCTAACAAATTATATCACTTTGGAAAAATATTTTTAAAAATGTGCGTGTGGCAAAGACAAAAAAATGGAATTTGCCAATTTGTGAAGAGTGAGTTAGCAATCATGAGAGGATGTGGAATATGCACTATACACTAAGTGGGGTTGGTGGTGGGGTCGCCTCATTTTGAAAGTTGGTTAGTACTCGAGAAATCTGTGCACTGTAGACACCCAGCAAGTTGACCATATACAGAAAGGATGATTAAGGATCAAATTCAGAATGCAAAAAATGTGTCGTTTACTCACATTTTGCCATGGCAGCCTTCGCGACCGGGCCCCATACACCTGGAAAACAAGAATTGGTCAGATTCACACCTCTGGACAATTCTCAATCTTCAATGAGCCTAACATGGTTTGCTTCTCAGATGTGGAGTCCCCCGTGAAAACCCACAAGAAACATATAATCTTTGATGCATTTGAATTTTGGGGTTTTTTAACTCTTGAAGTGTTTGATTTTTGAGAGGCATTTGACTTGACATTTGAGAGTGTTTGATTTGAGCCGCCTGACTTTTGAGGCATTTAACTAGTGCTGTTTGATTTTAGGGCACTTTTGAGATATTTGACGACTAAGACATTTGAAAATCAAGGTATGGAAGTAAATTAGTGGCACCAGGGTTTGAATTTGAAATGTAAAGTGTTCACATTTTCAATAGTTGTATTTCAGTTTTCACTTTTCAATGTGAACAATTCAACCGGCTAAAATTCGCTGCCTGAAATTCACTTTCTGTGCTACCAGGCAGGGTTACTTCAGGTCAGAACCAAACAGCCAGCTAATCCAGTTACGCTTTCTTAATATGTGACGTCACGTGACTAAGAAAGCGGAACTGCGATTGGCCGAGTGTTCCCTTCTGACCTGAAGTAACCCTGCTCGGTCGCACAGAAAGTGAATTTCAGGCAGCGAATTTTAGCCAGTTGAATTGTTAACACTGAAAAGTTACAGTGAAATACAACGCTTGATAATGTGATCACTTTCCATTTCAAATTCAAATCCTATTTTCTGAGCTGGTGGGACATATTTACTTCCATATTAAGGCCATTAACCTTTAGGACGCTTTACTTTTAGGCTGTGGGTCTTTTGAGGTGTTTGACTTTTGAGATATTTGATGTTTGGGGTGTTTCAGGCATTTACTTTTGAAGTATGAGCCATATGCAGCATTTCAGTTTTGTGACATGTACCTTTTGGGTTGTTGAAATTTTGAGTTGGGCTGTCCAAAGTGTCTTTGGATTCCACTTCGCCGGGCATTCGATGGCTCCGTTCCACTCACAATTGATGAATCGATTCAAGAGTTTTGCCCCCGACTTTAATTTATAGTCTATGGACCAGTTGCCCTATTTCTACGATCGACATCAGCGTTCCCCGCCTCTGTCCAACCTCAACATCAACAGGTCGTCCTCCCCTCTCCCACGTTTCCTCCCAGGCGGCGCTCATCCTCCTCAGGTTCAGCGCTGGCCCCGTTTCAGTCTGCCTCTTCTACCTGGGAGCATCAAGTGTACTGTAATATCTTTTGCAGAAGCTGTCTGCTTTTTTTTGTAATACCATAGCAGGGTTTGGGGGGCGGGAGCGGGGGCGGGCTGGCCGCGGCCAGGCCCCGGCGTGGGTCGTGAAATGTTTTCCCAGGCGCTCGTTCCGTCGCCGTGTTTTAATTTGCTCTTCTTGTTAAAAGTAATTGGTTTCCCCAGGACGGCGACGACAGATGCGACAGAGCTCGGCTCAGCCGGCCGCTTCTAACGCCGCCCGTGACAGCCGTGCGGTTCCTTTCGGTTCCAAAACAAGACTCTGTCACATGGCTCAGATGGAAAATGTTGTCATTAACCGAGCCTTTTTCTTTTTGCGGCAGAGCCTGAACAGCAGCACTGGGACGTGCAATGGCAGAAATGGATTACTTGTGAGTGGAAAATGTCATATCTTGTTCCATCTTTTTGTCTTCTAAACAGACAAAATAAGCCTTTTTTTTTTTTTTTGTCGACAGAGCGGATTACCCAGCAGGGATGGAAGCATAGTTCTTCGCTATATTCCCGACCCCACAGATAAACTATTAGATGACGCTTTCCAGCCTGCTTCAGGTCCGTATGTGTCCTCCTTTTAGATCCACTTGACAGCGCCGCCTCTGTTCCATTCAGGGAAACCTAGTGACATCTGGCGGTCAAAAAGCACACTGCAGGTTACAGTTTTTTTTTTTTTTAATCAGAGCTCTGCAGCAGTCTGACGGAATTTTCCGGAAGTACCCTGCGCCTGTTGTTCACTCACACTACTTGTGCGTCTCATTTGTTTGTGTACCAACTTGCTGGTTTTGGCATTGTTTTCACATTCAATTGATTATGTTTGGACTAGAAAAATGTACACAAATGAGCCACAAATGGCCGTTGCTATACGGGCATTGTAAAGTCGAAATGTTGAAGGTCGAGTGCGTTGTAATTCGAGGACTTCCTGTATATAGAATGTGTTGGTAAGAGTAAGGTAGACGTTCATGGAAGTCTGGGAAAAATCAATAAGAATTTGGGCAAGTTTATAAAGCTTTAAAATGTGTTAATAATAATAATGAGGAAAAATAAATACTGTAAATGTGGTCGCTACTTCGCAGATTTCAACTATTGCATGAGTGTTCCGGAATTTAAACCCCACAGTAAATGAGGGACTAATATATATATATATATATATATATATATATATATATATCCATCCATTTTCTTTCCTGCTTATCCTAACGAGGGTCACAAGGAGTGCTGGAGCCTACCCCAGCTATCAACGGGCAGAAGGCGGGGTACACCCTGAATTCGTTGCCAGCCAATCGCAGGCCACATAGAGACAAACAGTCGCACTCACAATCACACCTAGGGGCAATTTGGATTATCCAATTAATGTTGCATGTTTTTGGGATGTGGGAGGAAACTCGAGAAACGGAGAAAACTCCACACAGGTTGGGCCAGGATTGAACCCGGGTTTTCAGAACTGTGAGGCCAATTCTTTACCAGCTGCGCCGCCGCCAGAGCACTAGCATTAAGTTATAGAGTGTATTGAACACAGTGCACACTGTTTGGCACCGTTGCTCTACGGGTGTCGAAATGTTGCTGGTCAAGTGCGTTGTAACTCTAGTACTTCCTGTATATGAAATGTGTTGGTAAGAGTAAGGTAGAGGTTCATGGAAGTCTGGGGAAGGTAAATGAGAATTTGGGTAAGTTTATAAAGCTTTAAAATGTATTAATAATAAAACTACTATAAATCTGTTCGCTACTTCACATATTTCAACTATTGCGTGAGTGTTCCAGACTCTATATATGTGTGTGTGTCTATATATATATATATATATATATATATATATTCAAATACAATAAAAGCAAGTAAATGATGAATATAAACTGCAGATTTCCATGAGATCTAGATCCAGGGTGCATCTGTAAAAATGATAAAACTACTGATGTGTACCCCCAAAAGTTGCACAAATCTGGACCTTATGCTTAATTGATTAATCTGCAATTAAATAAGAAGATATCCTCCACACTTATGTTTCATGACAGACTACATGAACCAGAACACGGCCTCGGACATGATGAATCCCGTGTACCAGCACCCCGGCCCTCCACGCTCCCTCCTACCCACCATCTCCTCGGACGACGCCGACGAGTCGGAGTACCTCAACTGCTTCAAGAACGGGCCCAACGGTCCCGAGTACCTCAACGAGTTCCCCGTCCGCCCTAATGGGACGATCGACAAGTACAAGCCGCAGAACAGCATAGACAACCCCGACTACCAGCAGAGCTTCACGCCCACCTTCAAGGCCCGCCTAAACGGAAATTTGTCCGCCGCGACCAACGCGGAGTACCTGGGCCCGGACTGATGGCTCCCAGAACTGGAACAATGCCATTTCTTAGCGGTACCATCAATGAATTATCTGTCACCTCTTTAAGACCCGACCCGAGAAGGCCGCGTGAGAAAGTGAAAACCTCTCGTGACGACAACGGGGAAGTGAACCGGCGGCGGCGCACACAAAAACGGGGAACTGAAATGAGCAGCCCAAGCCAAGAAGTCTTTTGTCGTGATGCCCTAAAACCACTCAAGATGTTACGTGGACCTCCTTGTAACGTGGGGGTGGGGGGGATTAGCTGCTTTTCTTGGGATCAGAATGCTGGACGGACTCTCTGACGTTCTTCCTCCCCGAAAGAGGAATCATAGGATGTGTGAATCTGGTCAAATGCTTACAACACAAACATGCGGTGCGTTATTATACTTCACACTCCCCCAGTTCGCTACAGCGCTACACTATTTTGTCATTTGTGTGTGTGTGTGTGGGGGGGGGGTGGAGGGTGCTGCATTCAATGTGCTGTGCTTTTCTGAGTTTCTGTATTTCGAAGTGGAAAAGCGACATACTTGCATCCGTCGATTTGTCATTTTATTGTTGTTGTTGTGTGCAGGACGCAGGACACATTTTTTTTTTTTTTTTTTACCGGCAACATTTTTGCGTGCACATGAGGGGTACTTGAGGACAAGAAATTGCAGCTTCAATTTTGATGAATGACGACTTTTTCTCACGGAAGGGGTTGAGGAAACTCAGCTGAGGACATCCGCCGTGGTCATCCGGGACCGTGCATTTCTTACAAACAAACAAAAAAAAAACATTTTATGAAAAATTAAACAACTTCCAAACACATTCCAGTTTCCCCTTTTGCGGAGAGAAAAAAACTCCAGGTCAGGTCCTGTATGTGTGTATGTTCTATTATTTCCCCACGGTCGCAGGGAAAAAAGAAATAAAATTGATATACAGTCTAGCAGTTCTTCCCAGACTTGTCGACACTGTAGCGCTCCAGTCTCGCCCCCCCCCTCCTCCCTGTGAGAGTGCTGACTATGAAATTCCCAGTTTTTAAAGGAGTGCAATTGATGTAGCAGCCTGTTCAGCCTACTTTTGCAGATGTGACACAGGTACACGTAAAGGTATAACAGCGTATCCGCGATGCTGAGATCGATATACACGATATGAATATAGTCCGCTGTAATATATACATAGCGCTATACTGTATGAAAAGCCTCACCTGAATTGTGATCATTTAAAAGTATATATGAATAAATCATTTTTTTAAAAACGTGGAAATGAATATTGTTTCTCTCTCCGCACACCAACTCCACTTAAAGGGGAAATCCAGTGGTTTGCATTAACAATGGATCCAACAGGTCATGTCATATGTACTCTATCTTGACAATGTGATGTTAAATCTCATTTAATAGTGTTTTGGGAAGATTTTTATCGACAATTACGAATTTTCAGGGGCGCTGCCATTTTCGCGAGTGACATGATCTACCTGGGTGTATGTGACGTGTTACGTGCCGTTCCAAACGCTCGATTACATGGGACACCATAATGCCGAGCGCTGATTTCTCTGATTTATCCTGATCTGATGAAGAAATAGCGGTATCGGTTGATCGGGAAGATGGAGGAATAGTTGGATACAGATTTAAACCTGTGGCCATAATTAATGTTGAATATTCGGATGGTTTTTTCAGGTGGAATGACGCTGAGTCTGACTACTCGGAGGCCTACACGCGACATAAGTGCGTAAACAAAGGCCCCCGGAGCTCCGGGATGGCAGCCGCGGATGGTTCTTCGGACGGGAATGACGCGGAGTCTGACGAGCGAGCTCCGGCAATGGGCCGCGAGCCGAGCTTCGGCGTCTGGGGAGGCTGGTAGCTGAGTTTCACTCCGTGTCATTCCGCCTGAAGAACCATCCAAATATTCAACATTTATAGCCACAGGTTCAAATCTGTATGGAAGTATTCCTCCGTCTTCCCGATCAACCGATACTACTATTTTTTCATCAGAAGAGGATAAATAGGAGAAATCAGGCCTGGGCGTAAATGGTCTCCCATGTAATCGAGCATTTGGAACGGCACGTAATACGCCACATACGTCCACGTGGGTCATGTGACTCACGAAAATGGCAGCGCCCCTGAAAATTTGTATTTGTCGATTAAAAAATCTTCTTAAATGAGAGAGGATTTTACATCACATGATCAAAATAGAGTACATATTACATGACCTATTTGATACATTGTTCTTGCAAAAAAATCACTGGATTTCCCCTTTAAAGTTTAGTTTTTTGTTTTTTTTCAAGCAATGATTCACTCACCTTATCAGGCACGGCCGCGGCCCTTCGAGTCAATGGCGACTCAATGCAGATTAGATCGGCATGCACGCTCACTCATGATGTCTCACTCAGTGTTTGGTGAGTGATTTAAATCCATCATTCACATGAGCTGTGATGAAGCAATATCTTGCCGCTGTGCGTGCGTAGAATGCATGAAACCGATCTCAAAGAAGAAAAGCAGCTGTAAAATGACTGATAGTTTTAAAGCCCTACTAGTCTATTTTTTTTAACAATTTTACTCATGAGAAGCACGTAACGTCATCAAATTCGTTAAGTAAATTTGCTTTGCTTACAAAACAGATTTTTGTTGTTGTAATAATTCTAGATCGTTCATCTTGTACTCCCAGCGTTTATGAACAAAAGAAATCCAAAAACCTTTTGTGTCCATTTCCGTAAATCAAATCATTGCGAATAAATAGTTGTATACTTTGAAAGAAATAATATGAGAAAGGTTTTTAGGATAAATTAGATGTGCAACTAATGGGGTTTAAGAATTGTTTATATCCAAATACCTTCATATTGTTGCAGTATCTCTTTTTTTTTTCAATACCGTTTAGTTAGTTTTATAGCGCGTATACATGATGATCACAGTAAATAAATACAGTACCGTACTTCATTGTTGGGCTACAGTTCCCAGTATGGCCTCTTGGGGGCAGCACCCACTTTCGCGCTTGACCCCGCCCCTGAGCAAAATCTGCGACCAGACGAAGAAGAAGAAGAGCTCAAGCTCCATAACAAAAAAAAAAAATATGTGAAAGTTTGTTCGTGGTGCCGCTGCTGTCGTCGCCTTCGTTTCTCTTCTCCGACGCCGACAATGGGCTTCCTCCCAGAAAGAGGCGCCTTCCGTCTACTCCTGCTTCTTATATTTCTCTCGGAGGCGCATTTTAAATGGGTATGTGGCGTTTGTGTCCTTCTTAATCTCTTTGACATTAAAACATGACTCAGCTCCCAAAGCTTCGACGTGAACATTCGTCCGGTCAGCGGGTAGACGAGAAACGTCCCGAAAAGTGAGCACATGCGAGCTGCTTTTAGTTATCCACGTCCCTCATAAATGTCTGTGTCGCCATTGACACTTGTCAATAAACAGGCCGCATAAAAGAAGTATCTTAATTCTCCAAATGGCTTCCAAATGTCGCGTTCTTGGATATTCACGTTCGTTAAATTGAATCTCGAGAGTTTGTCTGAATTTTGTCAGCTGCACTGACAAACGCTGAAGTAACTCTTGGAATGTATTCAATTTCAATTGGCAAACCCCCGCCTTACTGATATTATGATACAAATTTAGTATATTTAACAACGACCTTGAAGGAAGACAATGTTTCTTTTTGTTGCCACTGAAATAATTTTAAACTCATCCTGGGAAAAAAAAAAAAATCATACTGAAAGTAACCCTCGGGGTTAGTTGAACACCCCTGAAAGTGGGGGGCACTGTAATTTTGTAGTAATTTTTCACTTTTCCAGTATTCAAGGGCACTCATTGCACTATTAAAAAAAACAACAAAACAATGGAGGGGTGATTGTCGAATATTCTCTCCTCAAAAAAAATAGTCGTCGAACAGGGGGTGGGTACGGGGTGAAACTCAATCTTTTTATTTCTGTTTTATTTAATGGTGGCATTTAACAAAGTAAAATAATTTTGGTGATCATGAGTGATCTAAAACAGGATTAGATTTAGTCTGGTTTGACTTCACACAGTGAGACAAAAAAAAATTTAAACGTGTTTATTCACCAACACATGTGAACGTCCGGCCTCAAATTGAAACTGACAAAAACTGTAATAATGGAAAAAGATTACAAAAATTGAATGCATGCAAATCAGGCATTGTGCGATTTTCGTGCTCCAACAGGATTGTTAAAAAATAAAAAAATCATGGAGAATGCCTCGATTTCAATTACAATGTACGCGATGCTGTATGTAGAATAGCAACCCCAGAATAAAACTGTGCCCCCATGTTTCCCAGTTTAGGTTTAATATTATTTTCTTTTATTGAGAAACTCGGAGCTGATATGACGTCCTCCAGTTTTGTCATATTTGTTTAAAGGACAATCTCCCAGACACGTTGTCAATATGCATTTTGGCACATTCCAGTCTTGTCAATTTCATGTGATTTCAGTGACCTTTGTGTTTTTTTGTTAACACAAGGTGTCGATAATCCTAGGAGGGGTGGGGGGGAGGCCGCATTATCTTCTGGTGTTGTCCAGTACAGTATTTCTTAAATCCGTGCAGTGAAATATCACGACTTTCAAAGCATCATGGTGCGCTATGTGCTGCCCCGCTGTAAGAAATGTAGTAGCAGCTTTTGCAAACAGGATAAATGCCCCCGCAGGCCCAAAAAAATGGTATGTTCGTCACACATTTCAAAACAATGTGATTCAATCTGATCTTGATCAGCTTCATTGATGTGCTTTGTCATCTTCTACTCACTCATCCAATGCCTGGTCAATCAACAATACGACTAATTTTAAGCAAAACCGTTATTCTCTTCCTGCGTTTGAATGTGGGCGTAACATGTCCACGGCACGCTTCAAGAACACGAGGCCGGTGTGCATTGCGTATGGTTTGTTCTCCTTTAAAAATAAAGAAATCAAACTTTGTGGAGTAAGTGAATTTACTTCCCCCCACCTCCCCCGAGGTATTTCTTCCAACGGAGCACGTGATGCTGAATAGACAGGAAGGGTCAGACTTAGCAGCTGCAGAAAGCACAGCGCACACTTGACTCTTAAGTTTGGATTTACGCACCACGTGGGCAATTTCCATTAAATATATGCAGTCCCCCCACCATGTATTCCCATATTTTTATCCCGTTCAAATGATATTGTGTAACTAGACTCGCGTAGTGTAAATCCGGCCTCTGACACGCCGACTGACGTCTGTACTCTTTTCGGACTGCCTTTTGTTTGCCATTGTCGCTGGCAACTGCCGTTGAGTCAGTGTGACGAAACCAGAGCCGTGTCTTCATTCAGAATGTGCTACCCTTAAAATACCAAAGTAGAACCGCAAAACGTGTTTGCAGAAGTGAAATAAATTAGTAATATTTATGGAAATAAGTCGCATGACACCGCGAAAGCCAGAGTCATGTTTAAAGGTGTAGCATGTCGAAGATGTGTGGTGTCTTCGGAGTAGTAGTAGTAGTAATAGTAGTAGAAAAGACGAGCAGTTTCCGAGTCTAAAGGGCCACTGTCATGAAATGCAGGATTTTTAGTATATTAATGAAAAAACGGCAGCCGACATGGACCCATGCGTTTTTTCACCACAAAACATTATTTTGACATATACAGCTTTTTGTAACTCCCGCCATGAAAATCCTCTCGAGGGATTTGTTTTTCGAGAAGAAGCAGGAAGTGACTTACATTGCAGGACCGCCTAAAGTGGACTCGTTTGTTTCTATTAGTTTTACCTCCGGGAAGCTAGCTCGTTGTTCCTTCGTGTTAGCCAAAATGCCGGCTCGTTGCATTGCTGGACACTCGGGAGGATGGATTTACCCTTCATAAGTTTGCAAGAGAACCGGTTCATTGTGGAAAAAAAAGAGCTTTGTGGGTTCTAAATGACAGATAGGTGTGATTACAGCTACAAAAAAAAAACAATAGTTTGGGGCGGACCACGTAATCGGTCTCTCATAACGTAACAAAAGATCCACGTACGTATGACTGGCGTGCTAAATGTGTCGATGTGCGCGTCGGACGGCGTTCACATTTATTTTTTTGTATAGACATTGAAGTGAATGATGTTATGTATTTTTCATTACAATCTCTATTTTAGAATTTTTA